>NW_020897761.1:224830-499547 GCF_003984885.1 Neopelma chrysocephalum | reverse complement strand
TAACACCCCACAGCTCATATGGGGACAGTGAGGACACTGCCCTGTAACACCCCACAGCTCCTGAGGGACAGTGAGGACACTGCCCTATAACACCCCACAGCTCATATGGGGACAGTGAGGACACTGCCCTATAACACCCCACAGCTCATATGGGGACAGTGAGGACACTGCCCTGTAACACCCCACAGCTCACAAGGACAGTGAGGACACTGCCCTGTAACACCCCACAGCTCACAGGAACAGGGAGGACACTGCCCTATAACACCCACAGCCCCTGAGGGACAGGGAGGACACTGCCCTATAACACCCCACAGCTCCTGCAGCCCCTCACTCAGCTCACACTGACAGGGACAGTGGAAATATATATATATACACATATATATAAAGTAAAACTCCTGGCTGAGCCCATGAGCTTGTGGCTCCGGGGCCAGACTGTTCCACCAGGCTCTTGTCCAAAGTCCCTCTGCAGCTTTCTTGGAGCTCTTTTGGGAACTAGAAGGGCTCTAAGGTCTCCTCAGAGCCTTCTCTTCTCCACGTCTCATTATTTACCATTCCCTTTTTTCCTGTGCCATGGAGATACCTTCATGACAAATGACTTTCTGGTTTCTTTCAGGGCACTAACGAGAGTGCCTGGAATGAGCAAGGGATCTCCATGATGCCCTGACTGAAATCCATTAATTCAGTACTGATGCTTAGGAACCTGCTGGCCAGTTTTAAATTCTTTAATGTGTATCTTGCTCATGCTCTAACTTGTCCAGCATTTATGTGTTCTTTTCACCTCGGGCTAAATAATGTACAGAATTTCAGTAGAATCACCTTCATCAATGAAACCTGTATTTCTATTTTTTTGTGTTAGCTTGTCAAGATCTATTTTCAGTAAACTCATAGGCCTTCATTATAACACAATTCTCACATTTAGTTCTTGAAAAGATGAATATTATTCCATCATTTTTCACTTAACTGATATCAAAGCGACAAGCCCACAATTACCTGCATTGTCCTGGTTATTCTTTTCCTAGATTGGCACAGGAACTGTTTTCCTGTAGCCCTCCAGAGCCCTCCAAGATTCGTGAGAAATCAATACCATTGGTTCAAAGTTCTCTCCGTTCCTTTACTTTGTATCTCTTCTTTTAATGTGAATTACTCACAATAATGAACTCAATACCTAAGCAGCTCTATTTATAACAGTCATCCAGATCACTGTTTGAATAGGAGTCTGTATCCCCACAGAATTCATCTGGAGAACAGGAATATGTATCATTACACCCCAAAGGCAGGACATTCTTGTGTACTTGTTATGACAACTCCATCATTTCTATTAATCAGAAGGAAGTAGAAACAGTAACAAGGAAGAGGAAGGGAAGTGGAAGTGGCTTTGTCTAAGGCAATCGTTTATTCCAGATGAATAGAATGAATTCTACATTATATAATATTCTACAGAATATTCTACATGAATTTCCTGAGTTTTAGAAACAAATGTGAAACAAAAACTGACTGCCAAAACCACAACAGAATCCACAAGTACCAGCCAGAGAACTACCCACCAAGCTGCAATATTCCACCTTCTGGATCTCTCCTGAGCAACTCAAGTCTATCTGTACAAGCTAGACAAACCTGTTCATTTAGTACCTCAATTTCCCCATGTGCACATTAATATTAGAGTTTTTTTTCATCAGGGGTGACCAGGCAGCAGTGAGTGGAAAGCTCTGCTTGTGGAATGGTCAGCGAACTTGGTTCTCTGGATAATCATCTACAGACATTCCTATTTAACCTCACAGCAGAGCTTGCTCTGAGGGTTTCTCTTCCTCTGCAAACCTCTCAAGCTCAGAGCAAAACCAGGTTCTCCTACACACTTCCACTGAGGAGGATCTCTGACCTCAAAGTGCCCCTCAGCAAAGCCAGCCCAAGCCTCGCTCCTCTCACCTGCTCCTCAGGAGATGCCAAATGCAAGGTTAGAGGAAGTGTGGCAGAAACACTACACTCTCCGCACGCAGCCTAAATAAAGCTTTCAGATCCTATTGATTAGAGACTTGGACCAGAACAGGGTTAGCAGGGCAAAATACAGTCACAGCAACATATGGAGCCACTTTAAAATTCAGAGCACTGACTGTACCTTACAGATTTTGTACAGAGATTCCTGACCGTCTCCTTCTGTATCTTTGAAATAATCATGTGCTGGGTATGTACGATGGATATCTCGTTTGATGACACTCTCCTGAGCAGAATCCTGTAAAAAAAGAGAGAAAAACCTCCATGTATTAACCCAGTAACAGTGTAATTAAACATCCACATAACAGAAAATGCCCTGTGTAATCAACATGGATACATCAGGTAACTGCTTCACTGACTCATCCTCCAGAAATGTTCTGAGAAGAAACTGAAAATCCTTTGCAGTCTCAGATGCAGTAATAACTTCACAGTTTAGCCAGAGCAACGTGGCATGTTTTCTGGCCTTCAGGCTTAAGGTTCATCCTTAAAACTCCAAGGAAATTACTAGTAATTTAACTGTTGGGGCATTATTACCACAGATCATATGCTTATTGTATTGCTCTGGCAGTAAAAAAGAGAATTAGAGTGTCCCTCTCCTGCAAGCTCAAAGGTACTAATCTGAAATGTGTATCAAGTGGCCATAAAAAGTGATAGCTAAAAATTCATAAAGAATTCCTATAAAAAGATGGGAATCACTGCAATCAGACCTGAGAAACACCACTGTGTGCAGGAGGAAGTGGTATCAACATGTCAGAGCTGGAACTACAACAGTTAATCAATTATCTTCAGGTTCCAGTTGCCGTCAGTGTGAGATGTATCTTTAGGTTGGTAAATATCAAATGGTGTTTTTCACCATTACCTTTCTAATCCTTAAGGAAAAAACAACAAAATCCTCACCTGTGACTTGGAAAATAAATCCTTTATATATACTTTTACCCTGAAAACAAAATAACTCTGTTACAGAAAAGCTTCTAAACCCTCAGACTGTATCTCGTAATCCAGAGCTTTCCATAAAAAAAGCTCTTTTTATACCTGCTGGAGTCAGTAACCAGGTAATCTCCTGAATTTCAGTGGTTTCCTAATCCCATAAAGCCTCTGTAGAGAGCCTGTGCCACATAGAAATACAGCTGCCTGAGGAGGGCTGAGCCAGAGGTCCACAGCAATTCCCAGCTCCAGCTCCCTTTGGGCCCATCCATAGCCAACACACAGAGAGGCACCACCCTGGGCCAGACCAGACTACCCCAGAGATGAAATCCCACTGCTGTATTCCTCCATCCCCTTCCATGGCAGTGAGGACACAGCCATGGATGCCCTGAGCACAAACATCACTTCGTGTTTTCTGACCCCCTTTAGTATTTTAGCTTGAGTAACACTGCACAGAGAATCTCAGAATGGTTTGGGTTGGAAGGGACCTTAAAGATTATCCAGTCCCACCCCCTGCCATGGGTAGGGACACCTTCCACTAGCCCAGGTTGCTCCAAGCCCCGTCCAACCTGGCCTTGGACACTTCCAGGGATGGGGCAGCCACAGCTTCTCTGGGCAACCTGTGCCAGGGCCTCCCACCCTCACAGCCAAGAATTACTCCCCAATATCCCATCCAACCCTGCCCTCTGGCAGTTGGAAGCCATTCCCCCTTGTCCTGTTCCTCTCCAGTCCCTCTCCAGCTCTCCTGGAGCCTCTTTAGGCACTGGAAGGGGCTCTAAGTTCACCCTGGAGCCTTCCCTTCTTCTCCAGGCTGGATACCCCCAGCTCTCCTAGCCTTTCCTCACGGGAGAGGTGTTCCAGCCCTCTAAAATACCAGGCATATTGTTGTGTGCTATGACAAGGAAAGCTTATAAAGAAAGGTGATGTTTTTATTATGCCAACTGCTACTGCTGGAGAAAATAAAACCCATTTTTGTGCTTTCACTGTGTTATCATGATGATTCTCATCAAAGCACCACGCAACTATGAGCAACCAAAACTAACCACACAAGAAAGCAACAATACACAGACTAATAATGAAAATTTAATAACAAGCAGTTCTCTAATCAGACTTCTTTAATGAGTATTTTCATTTACGTGGCTTCCAAACACCGGAGAGGCTGGAAAACTGCAGTTTGGGTCCCAGATGAGGAAATGCCTTAAACAGCATTTGAGATCTACCAGCACAGTTATGTGAATTCTTCAGCACAAATTTGATAAGACCCAGAGAAAATTACAGGAAGGGCACCACGTCCAGCACACACATCACTTTCCTGTCAAGCTGGGACATTGTGTTTGACTTCCCTGTACTTCTTTTTCCTCGATCATGAGGTCAACATGTAACTGAGCACACAGAAGCTGACAAGGAAGATGTCCAAGGTAGGGCCAAAAATATTTGTGTAAAGGCCCAAGCGCACAGTCACTTTTACTGAGTTAAAAGGAGCCTGAAGCAGTCTTCATTCAGCATTATTAACAAAAGATACTTCTGAAAAACCAGAGGAAAACAATTAAATGGACCCCAAAAAATTAATTTGGAAGACTGGAGAATTAACTCTTTCTCAGAAAGCAATATCCCTTCAAAATACAATAAACCCACAATTGCAGACAACCAGGCAATGAGTCTAGAGTGTAGAACTACTTCTTAAAATAGACCAAAAATACCTTGGTTAAGTTTCTACCTTTTTGCAGGCAGTTTGTTGACAGCACTGTTCTCAGGAGTACCACAGTTTACAGTTCTCTTCATTTAGGCTTTCGGAGGATTTTTATTCTTCTGAAAGCCATGATTAGTTAATTTATGATGGAAAAACCAAAAAGCTCAGGTGAGATGGCTATCAAAGCATTCAGAGTTCTAATGATCTTTCTCACTTCTAATAATCATTTCGGTGCTGCCAACTCAGAGAAACAATATTCTACCCAGGAAAAAGAATAATCTTCCCGTGTCAGCACTCTGACAGCTGCCACCCTGCTGAACGAGCTCTCTGCTCCAAGTCACCTCCCTCCTGGAACAGCTCAACTCCTGCAACGGAGCAACTGCCCTGGAAAACTGACTCCTTGACATTGCTGCCACTTCCAGCTCTCAAGATGCTGCTCCGTGTGGGCGTTTGATGCCAGAAGGCAGATGGACAGAGAAATAACCAAGAGAACAGGAAACTGTATTAAATAAATGTTACAGTAGAAACATTGGGCAATCTTTATGCACGTGCATCTGGAATTTTTAATTAAGAACATCTCACATGCACTCCAACTCATTTGTTGTCTCAAGTGGACACATTCTCATGATGAATTACAGACAGGGAGCAGAAGAGACTTCCAAGAACTGGAGAATAAGTATTGAATCAGCCAGAAGAATTTATTAAGTAAGAAAAATCTCCTGGGGCATAACATGTCAAGGCCATGTTGAGACTCAGATTTCTTGCCCACTTCTGCCTAAAAATCACTTTTGTGAAACCAGGCACGTCCTTTATGCAAAAAAAATTCCAGGAGTGGTCACCTGAGTTTTCCTCAGAGCTTCTGCATTACAGCTGCTGACTCAGTGGGGAGAGATGCAGAATTAAAGGAATTCAACAGTTTAATGTGAATATTAAGGAAATAATAAACCGGGTCACAGGTGTCTGAAACCTGGCATTCCAACTGAGCAGCAATTCTGACCTCAATCTCCTTGTGCTCCATTTCCCTGGTTAATAATAATTTCCCATCTCAGTAGGGTGGTACGAAAATCAATTAACATCTGAAGCACTGAAATGCTGTAGTGATGAGTCCTGCAGAAACGCCGAGGAGGGAAATAATAACTCCAGCCTCCAATCCTGATCTGAGAGGTGTCCAGTAAGGCACAGGGTTACATGACCAAAATAGTAAGGGGGAAGAAAAAAAATAAAGCAGCTCATTAGATAAGCACTTTTGTACACAACCAGGCAGAGAGCCTGTGAGGAACACAACCCAAAACCATGGACCTCTGTGTGATCAAGAATATATCATTAGGTATGTCAGTAGGCAATTCTTATATTGTACTGAACTTCCAAAGGCTTATCTGTAATCTTAAAATCCTTCAAAGTTGGTTTTATCACATATGTTTACACAGGAATATATGATTTGCATTTTTTAGTGGGAGGTGTCCGTGCCCATGGCAGGGGGTGGGAGTGAGATGAGCTTTAAGGTCCCTCCCTACCCAAACCACTCTGGGATTCTCTGTGCTGGAGACTCACTGCGAGTTCACCTGAGTGGCCCATTTTAAAGGTCTGCATCTCTGGTGAGGCTCAACAAGCTGAATTTGTATCACCTGAACTTCATCTCTTCACTAGCTAAAAATAGTCAGAATTCAGAGTACCAAGGAAAGGAAGAAAAGGGGAAAAAAAAATCAGAATGGGCTTTCAGCAACTAAAATTACCATGCCCTGGAAATCTGGTGTGTCATGCTCCTTCAGGATCAGATACTGAAACTTTGCTACATGTTGTATGGAAAGCAAAAGCCCCCAGGCTGCTGCAGGCATTCATCTCTCCTGTTCAGCCAAGACGTGAAAACACAGCTCCTGCTGGTATCAGGAGTTGGAGGTACCCTCAGTAAACCTGGCTCTTAACCCTGAAAAGCCGTAAATTTAAACACTGACTGCCAGTGCACGTTCCTGACATTATGACATTGTTTCAGTACCCAAGTGTTTGCTGAAGGAACAGATTTTTTTGCAGATTGCTTATTTTGTTCCTTAAAGTTCTCTGTGGTTCCGTGCAGTTCCACACAGGAAATATGAGTAATTACTTTAGACCCTCTAAAACATAATCACAAACAGGCAGAAAACACAAACTACATAGAAGAGATGAGGTCAGTCAGCCTGGGTTTGAAATGATCTCCACAACTGGCACGAAGCTCTGCCCTCATTATTACTGATGTCCCACCAAATTCCTGCTTCCAGTGAACCTGACAGCACACTGTGCCAGCATTATATAGACATTATCAATCCCTTTCCTCTCCTCATTTTCCATGCACATTATAACCCTCCAAGTAGAATCTGTGATCCAAGAAAACCTCAGGTTCCCTACTAATCAGTATTTGGGGAGGAAAAAAACCATAATCAATAGCTCATCCTTCCAAAAACATTGAATATAAGATGTTTGGCTTCTGCTCAGGTCTTCTGTAGCATATTTGTAATACATACCTTGTAGTTCAGCTCTTGCCTATAAATAGATTTTCTTTCAATCATCATCAGCTTTTATTCAGCTGAGAGCATCTAACACTCAGAGAGTACTAATTAACAGAGAAATGGAGAAAAAAAAGCAGGGGATTATTCTGTGGAGACGTTTTTTTAACAGTTATGTATCAAGATATTGAAAGTGAACATAATATTTAGGTTAATTCAGTAAACACCCTGGTCAGCTGAATTTGCAAGTGCTGGCTCACTCTAAGCTGCATTTATTGCTGCTTTGGCAAAACCCCTTCCCACAAGCAGAAGGAACAGCAGTTCCCCTGGATACAGGGCCAGATCAATAGTTCATATCTGAGCAGGCCTGGGCTTCTGGCAGGTCACACCTGGAGCTAAATTTAGTGTCAAGGTCTCTCTTCTCTCATCATTTTGGATTACCAATAAAGCTCTGCCCCAAGGAAGCAAACATCTTTTATCAAATTATTTCCTGTACTTCTCAAGCTGTGTTTGACAAGGTGGTGGGCAAATTTTGAGAATTCCCAAGACAGGATCCTCAGAAATGATCTACAACATGCACCCTTTTAGACTACAAATGTAAAATTACCAATCACTTCAAAACAGCCAATTTTTAAAACACTTGTGGGATGGGACTCTGCCACTTTGAGATGCAGAACCACTGGGACTGCACTGGCCAACTTATTTATATCATCACCCACGAGTGCCAAGGGAATGGGGAATGATGCTCCTTTTGGAAGGCTGTCAATGTATTTCACAGAATCACAGAATCTTTACCATGGACCATCCAATCTGACCAACAACCAGCACTGCCACGCTCATCACGAAACCACGTCCTCAAGTGCCACATCCACGTGTTTTCTGAACACTTCCAGGGATGGGGACTCCACCTGGGCAGCCCATTTTAATGCCTCGTGACCCTTTCAGTGAAAAAGTTTTTCCTAATATCTAACCTAAACCTGCCCTGGCCAAACTGGAGGCCATTTCCTCTCCTCCTGTCAGCTCCTATCAACACTGAAATCAGTCTTAAAGCTGCTTGGGAGGAGGAGCAGCCCTGGTGAGGACACACTGACCACCTGCCTTGCAGGAGGTTTTTCACCCTCTCAGAAAGTGGTGCTGACAGTTTTCAGCTACAACATGCTGGGCAAGGTAGAGCTGGATGACAGAGAATGACAGCTCCAAGGTTCCTGAAGACTGCACAGAAGGAAAAGGGAGCCTGAGATTAATAAGGATATCTATGTCAATACTATTCTGTACAGAGCTCTAAAAAAGAAAGTGATGTGTTGTGATGACCTGCTTGTGCTGGGTGCCCTCAACATAAGGACAAGGAACTGTCCAAGCAAGTCCAGAGGGGGCCACGAGTAAAGGGACTGGAGTACGTCCCCTCTGGAGACACGATGGGAGAGCTGCGGCTGTTCTGGAGAAGAGAAGGTTGTGTGGAGACCTCACAGCACCTTCTAGTATCTGAAAGGGCTACAGGGAACCAGAGAGGGAATCTTCATCAAGAATTGGAGTGACAGGACAAGGGGGAATGGGTTCAAACTGAAAGAGGGGAAATTTGGGTTAAATATAACAGAAGAAATCCTTCCCTGTGAGGGTGGTGAGGCCCTGGCACAGGTTGCCCAGAGAAGCTCTGGCTGCCCCTGGATCCCTGGAAGTGTCCAAGGCCAGGTTGGACAGGACTTGGAGCAACCTGGGCTAGTGGAAGGTGTCCCTGCCCGTGGCAGGGAGTGGGACAGGACGAACTTTAAGATCCCTTCCAACCCAAACCATTCTAGATTCTACCCTGCAGCAGTCACAGAGGTAAGGCAGAAACAGCTCAGCCCTTAACAGGGTTGAGCCATCAATCAGCAACAGAAGAGATGACATTTTTCTGTAAAAAATCACAGCAAAACTAGATCAGACACAAAACAATCAATTCTGCATAAACTCTCTTGTTCTGAAAAACAAACAATATCCATGACCTTTACTATGTTTGTGGTTTGTTTTCCTTCTCCTTCTCCCATTCTGGACACGCTCCCTCTCTCCTCTGCTACTGATACATAATTTATTCCCCTTACTCTGCCATATCCTCTCTCAGAGTGGTTGTCAAAAGAAAAACACTCTTTGTGCTGCTGGGCAAGAGATCAACTTCTGAAAGTACCAGGCTGAATTTTTTGCCACTGGCATGGAGCGCTGTGAATCCAGAGTCACTCTTAACACCCTTATCCTGGGAGCTCCCTGATCTCCCACAAGAAGTGAGATGCTCTGTACACCACCTGATGGGGTTTGGGTACTTTGTTCCCCACACGATTTATAGTTGGCAGGAAGGGCCACGCACATCTGATTGTAGAAATCACAGTATTTCAGTTTCTGGTTTATGACGTTTGGGGCTTTATTTGGGTCACACGATCTTTAGCAGATACGACATCCAGCATTCTTCTGTTAGAGGTTGAAGGGAATTGTTTTAAGCACCAGATCTTGTCTGAGGTTTGATCTGGTTTTTTAATGGCTCTCTGGAGGACATGAACACAGATCACCCCAAGCAAAAACCACATTATCCAGTTTACTCATCACCATCTCACCTTTTTCTCTAAGATCTGTTACAGGCACCACCTCATAATCAGACAAGTCAAAAAGGTAACCCACAGATTTACCCCTGGAGCAAGGAATTTTGCCCAAGTTTCTTCTGGTTTGCTAATTTTCAGATTAGTTTTCTCATTATGTCTCCTCTGTTAGAGACACAACTGTATGTGTCAAGATTGGAAAAACTGTTCTTGTAATAATCTGCAATTTGAAATTCAAATATTTCTGACTCTACCACCAACTCATGGGGTAATTTCCAGAATCAAGCGGAGAGTTTAAGGCCTGTTTCAAACAAACAATACTTAGCTGCCCCACTATGTGGAAAAATCATGGGAAACTGTTAAGGGAACATGGAAAAAGGGATATATTTGAATCCTCAACTCCTATTTATCTACCTCAATTGATGGTGCTACAAAACTTACTTTACTTTTAAACAAGTGCCTAGAAATCTTCCCTACAAGAAGTATAAAACATAAAAATATGGTTACTCTTTAAAAAACCCAAATCTTTAAAAAACAAAATCTAGGTCTTAGAATATTAGTTTTGTGCAGCCTCACTGACAAAGGAGCTGTCTTTCTAGTCAATGTTTCTTTCAACACATTTTTACAAATTCTGAAATTAAACCTACTTCTGGCCATCAAAAGATGACCTGATCAATATAACCAGTCCATTTAAGATTTTAAAGGAAGGTCTGCTTTCCAGAGTTGCTTGACTTCTCCTTTGCAAGCCGAGTGACTCCAGGTCTAAGAAAGAATTCCAAGAGAATTTGTAGCTATGTAGGGCCTCCCTGACCTTTGGCATCTGTATTGCTGCTGGCAAAACGTTAATAAAGAGAGAAAATGCTGCAATATCAAGGAAGTTTATCCAGTTCAGTGCCACTGATTTTAGGAGGAAGTGCCTTGCAGCATGCTCAGATAAAGATTTGCCAATAGATTGATTTTAGAAAGCTTCTCAGGTTTGTAGTTGTTGAAGTGCACAGACTGTTTCTTCAAAAAGGAAACGTCTGTCCCTCATTTGCTTAAACAATGGAGTTCTTCCAATACTCCAGACAGAAACATTTCAGGAAGAGCCAGGGCCAGCTGCAGTGTTAACACACCAACTCAGTTATCTCCCAGACCCACTCTCTGACAACTGCTCCATAATTCAGCAGTCATTTGATATCCTGGACACTTAATTTTAACACTTGCTGTGGCAACACCACCTTTACATTTTCTATGAAGGCACCCTGTTACCTGGAAGTATGTCCTTTTCTGAACTACTCATCTTGCAGGACTATTAAAATCAACAATTCCATTATAAATTAATCTTCTCTAAGAAATCCAAAATCTCATGGGTTTGCTGATTTGAGAACCCTTTGCATCACTGAGCATTGACATCAGACCAACAGACCAAAGACTCTGGCTCTTTGCAAGCATAAAACATCAAAATGACTTTTCAAGAAGATCTAGGAGTCTTTAGTCCAGCCTGAGGAAACAGTGCATGGCACAAGCTGAAGGCCAGCCAGGCAGCAGCAAAAAGGAGAGGAATACAAGCACATGGTTTCCATGCCTGCCTCTGTCAGAACGTGAACGTAATTATGGAGATACAAGAGCACTGTACTGAAAGGAAAAGCTACATAAGGCCAGTATATCAGTGCCCTTAATGCTTTATTCTATTTTATTCCCGGTTTTTACACAACTTTATTTTAAGAAGTCCTATTCATCTACAATTCTTTGCTGAATCCTGCAGAGACAGCTGCTGAACCTGCAGCCACCCAGGTCTGTGCTGAGCAGCCACCACTGCAGGAGACGTGTCCTGGGAATGCAGCTCTGGAGTTGGCTGCAAGATGAATCAGGAGCATAAGCAATTTGGAGATGCTGATACAAGGAGATTACAGATCTCCCTTAACCCTTTCCTCAAGTCTTCTCCCAGCTGCAAGGAGAGGGAATGCAGCACACTGGGACAGGTAAAAGTAGGTTTAGGCAGATGCTACCAAGGCTCACAGTAAGCTTATTGCTAGAAGTCTTTAATACAATTTTACATGAACTAATGAACAAAAGTAATGGAAGAATCACAATTGTTTGAGGTGGGAAAGGACCTCTGGAGGTCACCTGATCCAACCTGCCTGCTCAAGCAGGGTTGGTTGCCCAGGACCGTGTGCAATCAAGTTTTGAACGTCTCTAACAGTGAAAACTCCACAACCCCCCTGGGCAGCCTGTCCCTGCTCCCCCTCACAGTGGAGGAGTTTGTATGTGCCAGTGGAGCCTCCTGTGTGCCCACTGCCTCTGCTCCTCTCACTGAGCACTGCTGAGCACAGCCTGGCTCTGCCTTCTTTACAACCTCTCTCCAGGTACTTCCACGCACTGATATGATCCCCTTGAGCCTTTCTGCTCCAGGATGAGCAATCCCAGCTTTCTTTGCAGGAGAGATGCTCCAGTACCTTCACCTTCTCATTGGCCCTTGCCTTGAGTATCTAAGGGTGCTACAAAACTGCTGTGCCAACCAGCTCATTCTGTGCCTCTCATTCTCAAGCTAAACCAGCACGTTCAGGATATAGAGATCCCTGAATTCAGCTTCCCTGAGACCTCAAAGTCCCACCCTTCCCAGCAGAGAGACAATGGAAGGGCCACGCTGCAGAGCTCTGTATGTAACTGGGACCTGTGGGGCTGTGTGTGAATCACCACAACCGCCTCCACTTTTGCCTTTGTGTATTGATCTGGTTTATTCCTATTGCTGGAAAGCTGAAATTCGCTTTCGATCCGGTGCCTCCTCAGGTTGAGATCAATACAGCCCTGACATTAGACAGTATTTATCTGGTCACACACGGGTCACAACCACAACGACCAGACAGTGCAAGGACAGCACAGTGCACTAAAATAACCCTCATTTAGCTTCAAGAGTTACCAGTCTCCTATATACTGCTTTTTAGTGCATCTGAACATTTCTCAAGCACTTTATACAGGCACTGTACGGAAAAGCAAGGATATTTTAGCTGTTCTCTCTCTTTGTCAGAAACCAAGGCAGCCTATGTCCACCCCTTATTTAATGATTAAGTTTAGCTATTCCAATTATTCTGACTGTAATGGGGAGGTTATCTGAGTTTACAGATAATCCTGTTACTTCTCAATGATCTCTCAGTGAATCCCTTCATTTTCAGAAGAACACACGAACAGAATTTCTGTCGATGTCTATGCAAACACTCTCCATGACAAAACAGAAGTAAATCTGTTTAAATATGCTAATTCTAAGTGAACCAACACTGCCTTCTCGGCACCTCTGACATTTCTACCAATGAGCAATACAAAGAGGAAAATGGATTATTCCTCATCCCATAAGGAACAAGGAATAACCATGAGACATATAAAACCAGCTACTTTCATCATCATAAGATGCAATTAGCTCATTTCAGCATAAACCCTCAGGCATGGAAGAATAAAGCAAGTTATAATGATAAAATGAAAACAAACCTCAAAGAGACACTAATCCCTTCATATAAAAGATATTTCTGAAAAAAATACGATGACACAACGCTTGGTTTTAATGCTACAGAAGCACCTTCCATGCATTTGCAGTCCTAACGTGGCTCAGTTATGTAACTCAGGATGTTCAAGTCTACATCAAAGACAGCAACCATGGACCTTTTAAGCAAAGCTAAATTTACTCTACTTTACTTACTAAATTTATCACCCAAGAGAAGTCCCACAGCTGGAGTGAAGTGTATTTTCTTACAATACTTTTCAAGGGTCACCATCAATTAACCACAGTTTTATGATCTGCAGGGTTTGTTTAGCATGTTTCTAGATCATTACATTGAACAGAAAGAAAATCTCTTCCCCATTTGTTAAATGAGGTTATATTAACAGTTAATTCTCACACACCAGGTTCTACTGCACAGTCTGCCAAAAACCACCTCAAAAATAATAAAAAAAAAACCCTCAACCACAAAACCCAGAGAATTAAACTGACTTAGCAACTTCCATGTCCTCATATCCTTTTCAGCTCCAGGAACTAAAAAGGT
The DNA here is from genome assembly GCF_003984885.1 of Neopelma chrysocephalum. Taxonomy (NCBI): domain Eukaryota; kingdom Metazoa; phylum Chordata; class Aves; order Passeriformes; family Pipridae; genus Neopelma; species Neopelma chrysocephalum. Next base: position 485,887 of record NW_020897761.1, on the reverse strand, counting down.
ATTGGCAGAAGGCAGAAGTAGTAACAGAACGGGCATCCTGTAATGAGGAATGACAGGGAACTGGAAAGGCACAACGGGGACTCCTCCAGGGCTCAGCAGGGCTGGCTGGAAAGGAACTTGGGACTCCTGAGACCTTCTCCAAACTGCCAACAGAAATGACTCCTCATAAATCAGGAGAGATCAAGGGAAGCTGCTATTTGCAAACGTTTTGCCGTATAATGAGGGATAACACAGAGCCAGAGTTACAGGGAGGGGTAACCTTGGGTCAGCTTTTCCTCCTCCCCTTTCTTCCCTTTGGGCTTTCCAGAAAAAACACTTCTCATGAAGTTTTGTTACTGTATGCTGTGTTTATTTGCCTGAGGTGAAGGAGAAGCTCCAACTTGTGGTTAAACCACCTCAAATACTTCACAATGTGACAGGAAGCTGAACATGAGCCAGAATGTGCCCAGGTGGCCAAGAAGGCCAATGGATCCTGGCCTGGATCAGGAACAGTGTGGCCAACAGGTCCAAGGATGTGATTCTTGCCCTGGACTCAGCGCTGGTGAGGCCACCCCTGGAGTGCTGTGTCCAGTTCTGGGTCCCTCAGTTCAGGAAGGACATTGAGGTCCTGGAGCAGGTCCAGAGAAGAGCAACAAGGCTGGGGAAGGGACTCAAGCACAAGTCCTATGAGGAGAGGCTGAGGGAGCTGGGGCTGTTCAGCCTGGAGAAGAGGAGGCTCAGGGGAGACCTCATCACTCTCTACAACTCCCTGACAGGAGGGGGGAGCCAGGTGGGGGTTGGTCTCTTTTCCCAGGCAACTCTCAGCAAAACAAGAGGGCTCAGTCTTAAGTTGTGTCAGGGGAGGTTTAGGTTGGATATTAGGAAGAATTTCTTTATAGAGAGGGTGATCAGCCATTGGAATGGGCTGCCCAGGGAAGTGGTGGATTCCCCGTCCGTGGAGGTTTTTAAGATAAGACTGGATGTGGCATCAGTGCCATGGTCTAGCAACCACAGTGGTGTTGGATCAAGGGCTGGACTTGATGATCTCGAAGGTCCCTTCCAAGCCAGCTGATTCTATGATTCTATGATTCTATGATTATGGTCAGCATCTCAAAATGGGGAAGAAGTTCTGCTGGCCTCCCCCTGTGCAGAAGAGTCAGCGGGGAATGAGCAGCAAGCAGGGACTGAAACACGGGACAGAGAAAAATCTAAGCCAGGAGAGAGGGAAACAATTAAACAGAAGGGACAGAAATGAAGACATGCAGAGGTGGTGAAATGCAGAGGACCAAGAAGAAATAAAACAAGATAAAGGATGGGAGATGTGAGAAGTATCAGACAGATTATATTTAGTTCTCATTGACTCACAAAGGGAAGCTATAAATTAAATAGCTTATCTTCATTTAAATCCATTAAAATCAGTTTGAAGGAAAATCCGAATTAGCTTTATAATATGCCAACTATAAACTTAATAAAATCTAGTCACAGTTATTAGAGACATAAAAAGGGTTTTTTCCTTCTTGAATATTACAAACATATACTAGACTATTAAAGCAATCCTACTGGTTCAAGAATTCTTCAATTCCTACAATATCCAGCTGATGCAGATTAAAATTTAAACTTCTTAGAGTTGCTTATCTGCTTTGGACTTATTTAAGTACAAAGTAGATACTGGCTCTTTTAGACACTACTGCTCACTTCTTGTACTTAATTACTGCAGCCAGAAAGGAAAAGCTGGGAGTGCACTGCAGTACTCTCTGATCTGGACACTTACAGGTATTCCTGAAAAGAACACACTTGGTCGTGTTTCCGTCACTCTTTCCAACAGGAATTGCTGTATCTTGCATTACACTTCCCTAGCCTGTTTCTTAATTGACCCTTTCAGATCTCATCTGATTATAATGTGCAATTCCTTATCTACATGACCTTCCCTCCCTCACACTTCCCTCACAGGGCTTTAACAGCCTGTTTGCCATTTTTCTCACCACAGACAACTCTTAGCTGGCAAAATCAGGGAAATATTAATCGAAACGAGCCATTTAAAAGTGTACAAATGCATATCAGAGAAAGCAAAGATAGCTTCTTACTACCTCTGACTCCACAATTCTGTAACATCACACGTTCATTTGTACATCCCTTTCCATGTATTTATACGTGACATCCATATCTCCAGGTAAGCAACACTTATGAGATGCATGCAGTTTATATCTTTTCTATTTTCAGAGACTGTTCTTCCTGGAATACCAAGAGGCCTTTAGGTACCTATGCATTTACAGGCTAATAATACTCTGGGTCACTTGGTTTATCAAAATGAGATCCATCCACAGTTTAGAATGTTCAGTATGGAAAGTTCAATCTAGAGCATAAAAAGCAATTTGTGTTAATTCTTTCTTTCTATAAACTGGTATTTTGTACCGTTTTAAAGCTAGATACCATACAGGTTTGTAAGAACGTGCATATTGTTACTTTCAAGGAGCAGGTAGCACGGTCAGAGGATTAAGTAAATCCCAAAGAATATCAAATGATACTCAAATACATTTTTTTCCCAATGGTAAAGTAAGGACTAAACAGTTAAGACAAAACTACTTCACACAATGACATACAAACAAGTTAATGCCAAAAAAGTACCAATAAGCAGCAGAGCTGATATCCTTCCCTTAAAATCCTAAAAATGATGTGCCTCTAAACTGAGACACAAACAACCCTACGTAGCAAATGTGTGAAATTGGGGCTCTCCTGCCAGGGGTTCTGGAAATGCCTTCATTTCAGGCCAGGACAAACCTTCTGAGCAGCTCAGTTCAGTGCAGGGAGAAACCTTTCCTCACTCAAGGGTTGACTCTTATTTAAAACACTGGCTTTCTGAAGGCTGCATGTATAAGAAACAGCTCATGTATAAGAAACAGTGAGGAAAACATTAAAAAGCAAACAAACAAAGAAAAAACCCAACTGCAATAAGTCATCATAAGGACTGTAGCACAGCCATCCTACTACACTGCTGTAGGAAAACCTGATCAGTGGAGCAGAAGGGTGATAAAGCTGCACAGCCTGTTGTGACTGGCATCTCATTTTGCTGCCTTACACAGGTATCCAGGGCTTTTGATGGTAAGAGCATTGGAACAATGCCCTTAGCTTTTGGTCAGCCCTGAAGTATTTAGCTGGATGATTGTTGCAGGTGCCTTCCAGCAGAACTAGGTTATTCCATTTTATTCTAAAACTTCATAGATCCAACCCTCGGCCCTCCCCTCACCCCTCTGATCCTGCAATTCCCGTCTGATGCCTTCAGGAGAGCACAGAGGCTTCCAAATCACAGCCAGCTTTGAGGGCACACAGCCCATAGGAGCTCAGAGCACAGTCAGAGGGACATTTCTACCAGCTCAGTGGAACACAGAGCCCTCCTTAGGAAAAAGTCAATAAAATTCCCACATTTCTTTTGGGATATGCCAACAGCATCATGGTGAACATCCTTAGTGTGCATTTTGGCACTGAAAAGCTCCCAAAACCACTTTATGACTATGACCCAAAAGGCAGGTGTGCCTGGTCTGGCAATCCATCTAAATGACTTTGCTCCTACAAAAACCAGGCTCATTATCTTAACAGCCAGAACAAACACTGATCAGGGCATTAGCAACAATGAGTCTCACCAGCACTTTCACCTTCTCAAGATCAAGACAGAAAACTAAATTTACTGTTACAGAAAGTAGGCTACAGCCTCTCATGGAGAGATTAAGCAGAGGGAAAAGATTAACGTCCCATTATATAAGTGTCTATCAAGATAGAATATAAAAGATGGAAAACATCAAAAATAGATAAAACCAGATCTGAGTCTAAACAGAGTATGGTACAAAGTTTTCCATGAAGTCCCTGCAGCTTTTCCTGCAAAGAATCAGCGGGTGTAAACACAGATTGCTGTTCATAGGCAAAAAATACTTGTCCAGGAAAACACCTGGAGACTCTCATTCTACAGTTCTGCTCTGCTACATGACAGCTGCCATTCTCCCAAGTTCTCTTTTAATCAGAAAATATTTTAACTCCAAAGTATTTTACTTGACGCGCAATTTCTTGCAAAGCTTTCAGAAAACTAGGGTGTTCTACTCATAATGAAAATTCAAATAAACAAATTACAAAATGCAGCTCAGAGCAAGGTAGGGAGCTGTTCATTTAGCAGATAATTCAGCTTTTATAATTGAAAAGCTTTTATCTAACCTTTTTTTAACGCCATTAAATCTACCTGCACATTGTTGGTTCTAAAACCCAATGCAGTGTGACAGGGGCTCAATCAGGAGTTAACAACATTAAAGTCCACAGCCCGTTATTTTTAGTTCAGCCTTGCTTTGTACCACAGGAAAAAAGACAAAATATAGAAGTTTAGTCTCGAGACAGATTTTAAAATTACATAGTTTCGCTGCAGCTAAATTTGCTGTTTCAAAGTAAATGGTAGAAAATTGACCTAAAAGCTCTTCCCAATCTGAGCAGCAGCGTCAGCTACATATCAAAAAGGGGGGGAAATTAAGTGATATGAAAAAGGGGAGAAAGAAAAGAGGGGACACCCCTGATTCCTGAGCTCACCTCAAGGATGACTTAGAGCAGATGGAGTTTCCACCTTTCCTCTGAAAACACAAAAAGTGCAGGTTCACAATGTCAAGGAGACACGTTAACAGTGTATTTCCCAGGTGCCCAAGGATTATCCCTTCCTCCAGGAAGCACATCTGAGGTTGGGCTATGAACAGGAAAAAAACCAACCCACAGCACCAGCTGTCCTGAGTTCTCAGGCTCATCATATAATTAAACAATCCATATTTTAGATTGTAACTACATTAATAAGAAGATATCCCTCTCTGCAGTGAAGTCAATCATAAGTTTAAAAAGCACATTATCAAAAGAAAGTATTTCCTTTTCAGACTACTTGTCAAACTACGTTTTTTTACTTCTAAGCATAGAATTTATTTTAATTCCTCCTGATGTTTTGCTTGTATGTCCTTTAACACATAAACCCAAAATACTAAAATATAAAATTCTAACTTAAAACAAGCATTTGTCTTGCCATTTGCAAATGACATAATTCCTATCATTCCCAGTCATCCTAAATATGTCACATATTGTAGCTTCATAGAAAAAAAATATACATAATGCATAAAACTTCAAACAAAATAGCTTTTGCTTTGGATTGTTTTTCCCAGTGCACCGTTCCAAGAAAGCAATATAACACACTACAAAAGGGCAATACATTAAATTTGCAGAGGGGTCTTTTATTTGTCTTTGAAATTATTCATTAGGAACAAATGCTCCAAGAGCAGACCTCATGAATAATTGACAGGGTGAGAGGAGGAACCTTGCAAGACAGAAGTAAACAGCACTGGGAAACCTCTGAACAAAAAGAGGGAAGAGAAATACGGAATAAACACTCACAAACGACACCAGTGTGAGTTAAGGTAACCCACATCAACACTGGCACTGTGACCATCACAGCAGCAAAGCAGGTGTTTTGGGTTGGCAGAGGTCTCTGTCTTCATGAAATAAATCAAAACTGGTGACTGACACAAAAATACTACATTTAAAGTACACTGAACACACTTTAAATACAGACCAAAGTGCATTATTCTCACTGCAGGTGCAGAGCAAATGCATTTTCCAAAGGTATTTTTCACACCTATTTTCCAGCGGATAACCCAGAGATGGTCAGTGATGCTGCAGAGTTGTTTTTTTGAGAGAACAAACATGTATTTGTGGATGTTCACACAAAAAAAACAAACCAACAACCCAAACCCAGAAGTATTTAACTGTTAATTTGTAGGCCAATAATTCTTCATGCTTCGTTAGGCTTACTACTTATTTTCCAGCTGGCTCCCAGAAAGAGAAGAGCAGCTCTTACCAGGGGCAGGCAACAATTCCAGGAGGCTGCTCAGCAGTTCCCACCCATCACTTCAAAGAGAAAGGGAGAAAGCCAAGAAAGGGATTTATCCCAGCTAGTCAAAATAAAACTGCATCCAGGAGTTGTCTAAACCCCACATTTTAAGGTGTTTTTAACACCAGAGGTACGAGTGAAGTCACTAAAGATACCGCCTGGGTTCTGTTGTCACTTTTTGTCAGCAAAACTACTAGGACTTTTCAAGGAATCTTTTAATTCATGATGATCTAATTGCCATTATGGAAAAGCAAGCAGTGCCAATCTGAATGGCCCCTCACAAAAACCAAGGTCAATAACTTGTGGAATTGTGGGTTTTACTTTAGAACGACTTTTGAAAGACCAAGATGTGACAATTTAACCCTAAGAAGAAATCTTAATCCTGTTTGAAATTAAGGGGATTATCATACTGAGCATCACTTCAAACCAAACTAACCTCTGCCTGGATTAGCCATCCCCTCCTGGAATCCCATATCCCGGAGTTGTGGCACACGGCAATCCCGCTGTGCACAGCTCGTGCTGCTCCTCCCCTTGGCTGTGCATCCCACACGCTCCCCCAAGCCAGCACCAGCACTTATCTGATCATACGCTGAACTAATCTAGGCCACAGCTACCCCAGAGGAAAATATATCATTAATTTCCATCCAGGTCAGCTCCCTGATGTCTCCTCCCGGCTGCCCACACGAGCTCCGGTGGCGGGGGGGAGGCAGCGGAGGTGGGAAGGGGCAGCCAGGGCAGGCGAGGGGTCAGGACTGCAGCCACCCCAACCCAGAGCAGCTGGAGCTCTCAGGGAACTCGCTCTCCATCAGCTTCACAAAAAGCAGCAGGGATGTGCCACTCCACATTTCACCCAGGACAAAGTTTAAAGAGCCTCTGCAACTGGAAGTACTGGAAAGAACACTTGGCACAGGAGCTGCTTCCCCAAAACGAGAGCTCAGGCAGGACCTGGCATGATCCGTTAGTAGGTGTGACACAATCTCACCTGTGTCAAACTATCACTTCTATCTCTTAAATATATTTATATATCTCTCCAAAGAATTCCATCTGATGGAGCAGTGCAGGAATGCTCATCTGTGAACAACAAAGACTTTGGGTTTGCCTGACTCTTGGTAGCTCATTACCATCTCTTGGAGATTTAAGTGGCTCCTGCCGTCCCCCAGTGCTCCCCACAACATTAGAGAGCTCTCTGCTCAGGAAAGTTGTCTGCATTTCTAGCAACCAATAATACTGTTTTATTTGCCCCCTCTAACTAGTTTTTAATGTGTTTCAGTATCATCTCAGACAACAACAGTTCTAATTTCCAAACGTAGCAATAACATATTGCAGTACTTCTTAGTTTTCAAACTGCATTGAAACCAATGCACTCGAAGCTTTAAAAAATAAAATTTACATGGTAACCAGTCAGGCACAGAGGATCAAAACTTGGCCCCAAGACTCCCCTGCCAGGTAACTGAAGCCAAAAATAAAAAGCTCAGCTACAAAGAAATGGAATCCAGCCAAGTTAATTTTGTACAAAACCACACCAAGTAAGAGGGCGATGCACCAGGAGAGAATTGGATTTCCAATCTCTCATCTTTTCTGTGAGAGACGTACGACACTGACAGCACAGATGGCACAGACTCAGTCCTAATCAAAACTAATGAAGTTGAACTTGATACACAACCCTTTAATGAGCAGAATGTATTTTTGTTTTCCCAGCCATTTGAAAGCTATCACACAGCAATAAAATCATTTAGCCAGCACAATATATGCACAATGCAACATAACAGAGGTAGTGTTTTGTGAACACCTGAGAAAGTCTGTAGCCAACAATGACATACAGAGATTCAATTGAACTGTGGGTGACTTTCCTGTCCCAATATAAAGATCAGTTGGTATCACATAATATTCATTTTTTAAAGGAAAGAGCCTTGCTCAGTTTTGTTATTTTTAAAAGAAACTTTACAGGGCAACACACTTTTAAAAAAATTCCCCTCATTAGCATTTAAATTCATATATTGCACTTACAGGAGAAAAATGATGGTAATGACTTAGATGACATTTCACTTTGCTGGCAGCTACAACATTAAAATCTTCATGCTTGAGGGTCAGAGAGAAATGAGGAAAACATGGAATAACTAAATAGAGTTACCCCACCTCCATCACTATGTCACTGCCACATTCAATTCAAAACAAAAAGCCTGTATTTTATTGGGTTGTGTGTAATTCTTTTTAAAACAGAAATCTCAAATACTTCATAACAAACAATATTAACTACTCACAAGAAGACAGAATTAGTGCATGGCTCACAGTAAAAAAAAAAAATAACAAAACCACACGACAGGCTTTAATTGTCAGTAAGATGAAGCAAGAAAATTCACCTCCAGCACAGATTAGGCACAGTGCCTTACGCCTCCATTTCGAGTCCTCGACAGCCCTGTGTCTCCAGTCCTGCATTATTCCATGGAAACATGGCTGTGTGCTGCTTGAGGCACCGAGGGGAGCAGGAGGCTCTGGCACAGCAGCACCAGCACCTGGAGACACCTGCACAGCACTGACAAGGCAGCAGTGCCTGCAAGGGAAGGGAAGTTTCCTCGGATAACACAAAACTTTGGGTAATCTCTCCTTATCCTTCCTCCTCACAGGCTCCTTCCCGGCAGCCGGGCACCTGGATCTGCAGGACTGCAGGCATCTGACTGCACGAGTCCCACTGCTTTGGTAGGAAATCATTCTGTACATATTGTTGACTTTTGATACAAATGCCAGCAAACTCCCAGATCAACCACCCACACTTAGGGTAAACACAGAAAAAAACCACGTTTCATCCGATCTGATTTTAAACAAAAAAATACAACAAACAACCCCCCAAACTTCACGACGAAAACAGTAAGATGTAAAATTATAAATTTATTTTTACCCCCCCGCCTCACTGAATTCCTGTTGTGCAAACAAACAAGAGTGAGGAGCACAGCACAAAAGATACCGCTAATGTAATAAAAACACCCTGTTCGCGTTTTTATTAATTATTTTCATAAACATACATTGTGCCTTGCAATTAAGATTCCGTGTGCCTGAGTTGCCATGGCAGCACAACTTCCACAGCACAATAAATTCTTCCAGCTCAGCCAGGGCCAGGGTTCCAAAGCCGGAGGCAGGCTGGATGTGGGAGCTTTTGGGGCGACTGGTGCAGGGAGGGCAGAGATCAAGAGGGGAAAAAAAGCTTCCAGTGGACAGAAAACTATTGATACCGGATAGAAAAATCCACAGAAAACCTGATACTAAGTGTGCCTTTGGCGTTTCCAGGGCGGCTTCTGAGGAATGCAAATTCTGACTTCTTTTTATTTTTTTTTTTTTCCCCATCTGAAATCGCTTCCCGGTGCCATAATAGCTGCAAACAATGCTGCCAGACTCTCTGGGCAGCGCTCACCCCGGGCAGCTCGTCTGGAGCTATAAATAGCGCTGCTCCCATCTGCCGTGCCATCCCTGTGCTGCCCACCCTCTGCCAGGCCTGCAGGACACATAATGAGGTGAGCAGCAAAGCTGGGCCCGCTGTAATTAACTGCTGCTTTGGTAGTCATTACTGCAAGGGAACGGGACGAAGGCCGAGGGGATCTGTGTAAGTCATAATTAATAGCGCCGGGCACGGTCTGCGGGCGCTGCTCGGGCCGCGGCTCCTCACATGACACCGTTCTTGCTTTCAGTTTCACAGAAATTAGGAATGGGTAAAAATAAACCTCAAATACCAGCTGCTGTAGCCAAAAATAATCCAGCTGGGGAGCCAAATCTAATGTTCTGAGTGAGTCAGCACCAAGAATTTGGAGTGAGGTAAGAGGCCAGGGCTTGCCCTCTCCTCGCCAGCCCTTCCGCCCTGTCCACCGCCTCCACAGCAGCTCACAGACACCAGGGCAGACCCTGTCGCTGCTGCTTCAAGACAGAAGAATGACAGGAAAGCATCTTTTCCCTTCCAGAGTAATCCAGACAGCTCGGAATTTCGGAAGCAAACCCTCGTGCTGTTGGTCCGTCTTCAGTTCAACACATTTCATGCAACGCCCACCCTGCGGAACTATGTGACCTCTGTGAGCTCACACAACCACCCGGGCTGAGAAACACCTGATTTCACTGCAAAACAGACTGAACTGACTACAAAATTATTGTCTGGCACTGATAAACAGTGTTGCTAATTTGGGAAAAAGACATTATATTGGAAGTGTCCAAGGCCAGGTTAGACAGGGCTGAGAACAACCTGGGCTAGTGGAAAGTGTCCCTGCCCATGGCAGGGGGTGGAATGAGATGAGCTTGAAGGGCCCTTCTAATCCAAATCATTCAATGGTTCTATGATAGTTGAATTTGATTTAGCCACATGGCCACACTGTTCTCAAATAAAAGCAATCTATACCTGAAGATTTTGACATCACTATTCAGAAGTTACATAAAATTCAGCAATCGATTGCTTATATTGATAAATAGATCCATGTAGAGTTGTAGTCAATAGATTGAGAATGCACACGCTGGGTTTTTTTTTAAACAGTGTGGTTCTGAATATATCTGTGGGTATTACTCAAAATTCTTGATGCTTTGAATGCAGATCCCTCACTTCCCTGCTTGCTCCTGTATCCATCCTATGATGCACATCCCAGGCACTGATAACACTTCTGCACTCAGCACCTGGATCCTGCAGTGGAATAGAGCGTGCCCTGGGTCAGGCCCGTCAGCTCCAGCGCTGTTGTAACTGCACCGTGGAGAGGGAACAGCTGAGATCCACCAGGATGGCTGGAGGCTGCAGCCTGTGACAGGAGGAAAGGCCAGGGCGGTCTAACCAGAGAAAGAGAAGGCCAAAGTGCAACCCAGTCGTAGTCAATCAAGAAGGAGACATGTTTCTATGATTGTCCTCATTCTATACTCATAAAATCGCCAAATTGTTTAAGGCCAGCACTTTTTTTCTGCAATTAGATCGTGGGTTGTTTGTACTGATACACTGGTATTTTTTTTAATACTGGAAATTTTATTTTTCTATCATTTTGACACAAAAACTGCTTTGCCATAAACCATAACTACCCAAAGCCTTTTCACTGAGAAAAAACAACATGAAGTAATAACCTTTTGTTTACCCTATCGAGATCTTTGAAGAGCTGAGTAATTTTACAGCCTCGACATAAATGTCTTCAGCATTGCTCCAACCTACTTTTAAAGTAGTTTGTCCGGTTTCTGCATCTATTTAGGATCTTTGTTATAAGGATTAGAGTTCTCCAAGAAGACCTGGAGAAGGGAAGAAGAAAGAAGACCAGGTTGCTCCAAGCCCCGTCCAACCTGGCCTTGGACACTTGCAGGGCTGGGGCAGCCACAGCTTCTCTGGGCAACCTGTGCCAGGGCCTCACCAGAGGTTCCGAAGGATGGCAGCTGGGGATCAATATTTTTTCCCTGACAACAGCCAGGATCTTCCAAAGCCTTCCCACTTCCACTGTGTGAGCTCTCACCAAGCCTGCCTCCACACAGAGATTAGTCTGGGAGCAGAGTGAGTGCCTAGTGAGTAGCAGTCACTTCAGTATCTACAGAGCAAGTCAGTAGGAGGAGATAGCGAATATTCACATTTACTTTTTACAAGGTAATCTCTCTGACAAGGTAATCTCTAACGTACTCTAACCCCCATACTGTTAACTTGCACACTCCTGACACTTTAAATATCCACTTTTGCTTCCCATGGGAATTCGCTCCAGCGAAACAGGAACATTAATTCCCTCTTTCTAGGCAGCTGCAGAATTGTAGTTTCTCATACGTGACTCTATCAATGATTTTGTTTCAATTATATGTTCAGACTGCCAAATTGGATAAAACACATCCTTTGTGAAACTTGCAGCTCATCCCTGAAAAGATAAATTCACCTGCCTGAATAAGCAAAAAAAAGCACAGATAAGGTTTCTTCCAAGCACTGAGGAATAATAATTCATGGGAAACTTGAGGTATAATCAACATAGCTTAAAAAAAACCCTTAACAGTACAGAAATAAACAGTGAAATTCGTCTGCAATTTTAAAGATCTGCGACTGAAGCAGAGTCACAGAGCTTTGGAGGTTTGAAGGGACCTCTGGAGACTGGCCAGTCCAACCCCTGCTCACAGGAGGTTGCTCAGGACCACATCCAGGCAGGGCTTGAGTATCTCCATGGATGGAGATTCAGCTGCCTTGTCCTGTATTTCCCAGTGCTCAGGGTAACACGTTTTTTCTGATCATTAAACAGAATATCCTGTATTTCAGTCTGTGCCCACTGACACTGGGTAACACTGTCTGCCTTGTCTCCTTACCAGCCCTGTCACCAGGTATTGGTACACAAGGATGAGACCTCACTGAGCCTTCCCTTCCCTTCACCATCCCAGCTCTCAGCCTCTCCTTGAGCACTGGATGCTCCAAGCCCTGAATCACCTCCTGTGCTGGGCTCAGTTCAACATGCCCTTGATGTGTATTTGCCACTAATATCTAAAACTATGCACATGAGCACTGATAAAGGCCCCTTTTTATTAACACAGGGACATCAACACAGTTTATTAACACTCTGGACACTGTCTTCCAAAAATGCAGCATTGCCAGGAATGGGTAAAACACATCAGCTCACAAACCAATACCTTTTGAAACAGTGTATTTCTTTAATAACATCTATATTTAGAGGAGACTAACAACATTTTTTCCATTTCTGCAGCAGATGAGAAGTTTCCATCACAGAGAGGTTTCCAGGCCAGAAACCAGTGTTTTGCTTGTAAAATACTAACCCTGAAGTGCTACAGGAGAGCAGCAGAACAAAAGGGTTTTATCATTACTCTTCATGCTTTAATTACCTTTATCAAATGCCATCTGAGATGAGCTATTTTTAAACCCTTCCACTGATTCTGTAATTACATTAACTTAACACAGATTTTATTCTCCCCTACTTACACAGGTCTATCCTAAATAAAAATGTATTTGCGCAGAAAGTACCACAGGATATTTACACACCAATCAATCTGAAAACAGCAACAAGGTTAAAGTTGTCAGATAAACACACACGAAATATAAAAGGGAACCAGAGGATACACTGAAACAATTCAGCAGGACAAAACACTTCAGTAGCAGGGACGAGTGGTCATTAAAAGATCTGCCATTATGTGGCAGAAGTACAACTTGTGATCATGAAAATATAAATTGACACGCTGTCATTTATTATTACTTATGTGGTATCATTTTTTATGCTTCCCTTGGGAAAACCAACAACCAAAACGTCCTTTTCTTTTTTATGCTTTGCAGAGTTAATATCTGTCACTAAAATGGTAATATTTGCCAAAAAGAAATGGGAGGTGATTAAATACTTTTATTAGATCATAATGATTAATATTAAAAATTTTCAGCTTTACTTATGATCAGTTTCTTAAGCATGTTTTTTACCTTCGATAAATCTAAATTCTGGGTTAGATGGAAGATGAGCCCTTCTAGAGGCCCTGGAAAAAAGATGTCCAGCACTGAAACCATCCTCAGCACAGAACTGTTGGAAGGAATTTAGAAGAACAAAGCCAGAAACCCTATGGAGAGCAGCTGAGGGAGCTGGGGGGGCTCAGCCTGGAGAAAAGGAGGCTCAGGGGGGACCTTCTGGCTCTGCAACCCCCTGACAGGAGGGGGGAGCCGGGGGGGCTCGGGCTCTGCTCCCAGGGAACAAGGGACAGGAGGAGAGGGAACGACCTCAAGCTGTGCCAGGGGAGGGTCAGGTGGGACAGCAGGAGGAATTTCTTCATGGAAAGGGTTGTTAAACACTGGAATGGTTATTAAACACCTCCACCCAGGGAGGTTTGGAGTGCCCATCCCTGGAGGTGCCCAAGGAAGGCCTGGCTGTGGCACTCAGTGCTCTGGGCTGGGGGACAAGGTGGGCATCGGGCACAGGGGGGACTTGATGGTCTTGGAGGGCTTTATTAACCTTAATGATTCTGTGATTCTGTTCTATAGACAGGCCAACTGTACACCCAGATGCTGAAAAAAGGCAGGAGAGCAGTCCACTGGAAAGAAGGGAAAAGTTGCCCACTGGCAATGTAAGGAGAGGCAGCCCAACAAGAACCAAGAGAGTGGTTACATCAAACACTTCAAAAATTAACCCAAAACTCAGCATACAGGGAAAAAATGAGTGAACTGTCATGGACTAACAGACACCAGCAGCACCTGAACTGGAAGTAGTGTCAAAAGCTCTTTCAAAAGTTTCCTTTTCCCGGAAAGGTGCTGAGAAGGTTTCAGAGCCATCTTTGGATGGGCTTTTCCTGGCCAAACAACCCTTACGCTTTTTTAAAGCCCCATGGCAGACAATACCAAGAGAAGCAGAGCACACCCATCTCACATCTGCTGTTTGCCTCAAAGCTGGGACCTTGAGACATGAGAAACGTTCATTTAAATCCTTCTTAAACCAAGGACAAAATTTAATCCAATTCTTCCGTATCCTCCCCAGCGAGCACTCAAAGGCAGCTCTAAGCTCTTCCTCAAACATTCAAAGAAAGCAGACTATCATCACAAGGGGGGTCAAATGATGGACAAAGGAGGGAGAAAAAAAAATCAATCTACTACCATGAAAAACTCTTTGTAATAAATCCAAATCTTGGTAGAGAGTCTATTAACACAAGTGCAAAAGCTGAAGAATATAATAAAGGAGCAAAGATCCCGAAACATAAAAAAATCATGCTGTTTGATTTGAAAGACTTCTCTCTTTTACATATTTTGAGCTGGATCAATAAGTGCTTTTTAGGAATATTCTTAGCATTGTGTAACTTGCACACATGTGCTAACTCAAGATACAGTGCAACCCTCCATTGTTCTGGAGAGCTAAAGGAATGCCAAGCACAGCTCAAATCCCGACAACATTTTTTAAAAATACCTAATTGGTTCATTCCATGTTCTTCTGCTTTGATAATTATTTCTTTTCATCTCTCCCTGACTCACACACTGAGGCGACCAAAGGAGAATGAACAAATAGAGGTGGGAGGAGAGTTGAGAAGTGGCACGGACTTGAAAAGCTTTGAATGCCTTCAATCATCTGGAAAATCATAAGTACCAACCTTTTAACTTCTGTAATTAAAGACTCATGACACGTAGTCCTGAACAGCTTTTAGGAGATCACTACTAGGTACAATTACATTTTAAAGGCTTTTCCTCATTTTTAGGCTGCTTTTATAGTTTCTAACATGATATTTAAACAACTGTACTCTGAATTCCATACTGGAAAACAGAACCTGACTTGCAGTGCTGAAGGGCAAGACAAAACTGGTGGAGCCAGAGCTTTGCCATTCCTCAGCCACGCTGGTGTGACATATTCCTACTCAGTTCCTGAGGGAAAAGCACACCTTCACTTGATGGGAGAAAGAAATGACAGTAAATCTAACACACCCACACCCCTTTTGAACACTTCCAGGGACACTGCCCTGGGCAGCCGCAATTGCTAATCTTGTTTATCTTCTAAAAATTCAATCTGAAGAAGCCTAAAATCTCTGAGTGCATGGAGCTCTTCAAAACACTGCTAGACTGACCTCAGGGTCTGAAATATTAGCCAAGAGCAGAGAGAATCTTAAAAATGGGGGAAGAGAAGAGGCACGACGGTGTCCACCACCAGATTTTAACTGATACCCATTTACAAATCTGAGGCAAGATTTTAAGTTTTTGCTTCAAATATCTTTGTACTCTCAATTTTCTACCTAATTTTGGCAGCTATTGTCAGCTGGTACTTTAGGAGTACAATACAGATTCCTGAAAAAGGAGATTGCATGTCACTACTTGCTGTGCCACATCCATGCAAACCCACACCCACAAAGAATTCTATTAGATAATTGGTCACATTTGAAGAATAAAAACCTGATTTTGTAAGAACTAAAAATTGCTCAGCACTCCCTACAATTAAAAGACAATGGTATGTACAATATGCTGTATTTCAACTCTAAATTTAGACAAATCAGTATCTCCAAATCCAACACAGAAAGTCTTAAAGAAATTATATGCATCAAACACACAAGTAAGATTTTGTATTTGAGAGAAAGAAGTGAAATACAAATAGGGGAAAAAATAAATAAATTGCATTTTAAATCAAGTTGAAGTGCATGGAAATAACATCGTGGAGACAAAACACAAGGCTGCAAAATAAGGAGCTTGCAGGCTCCTTTTCTTGAAGGTTCTTTCCTTCAAGGAAAAAGAGCAGTAATTCTATCAGGGCTCAGGCCCAGGAGATGGGAATCAGGACAAAGGGAATGCATTTGAAAGTAATTCATGTCAGACCTGCTAACACCACAACATACATCTCTTTGACATTAACAGAGACCAACAGACACAAATAAAGTGCAGACAGTTGATAATCTGTTTATATTTCTACTCTGCTTTTTAGTTATGGATGGATTTGGTGAAATGAAAGGGTTTACTGAAAGCTACAGACAAACTTCTGTGATTTTTCAGTAATTATTTAGGAATTGTTGCAATTAGAGACTGACAACTTCTCCTGAAGAACAGCATTCCTCTTGCCATGCACGGTTCTCCATCACTAAATGTTTCATCCTGTTTATCCTTTGCAAACAAAATCAAATAACTATTCATTTTAACTCCCAAAATACATATTTTATCAAGGCCTTAATAAATGCTCAGACCTTGTGGATTCCAATTCCTCTGGTTTTTAATAATAAAATCATATGCAGAATGGGTTTGGTGTGTAGATGTAGAAGAATAACAGAGTTTGTACCTAATGAAATAGGTATGTAAATGCATTTATGGGGGTTTTTTTCAGAGAGTATATTTTTCAGCAGGAAGAATGCATCTAGGTCCTGCAAATAAAAAAACCCCAAACCTTTCTACCTAAGTATCTAATAGCAGAAACAGCAAATAGCCCTGTCCAAAGGACTGTGGACATGTAAGCAAATCCTACCAAGACAGACTTTTCCCACTCCCACACCAGAGGTGGGGCAAGCAAATGGACTGAAGTAATTTCTCACAACAGTGAGGAGAAGGAAGAAGATATTTTTAGAAGAGCAAAGAAACAAAAGCAAGGTTAGTTTTTTTCCCTCAACTCTCAACTGAGACCTTACCCTTCCAGAATTTCTACCAATAATTCCTCTTAGCAAATACACGTCTAAGAGAATCTAAACCCCAAACAAAGGAGTAGGAGTAAGGCAAGAGCCTGGGCTGGTAAGGTAATGCACAAAGTAAATTAATTACATTGATTAGTACCTGTACAGTCTGGGAACCACAATATATACACCCAACCAGCAGAGTCCAAGTGTGCACTGACTCACACAGAACAAAGGATTGAACAGAAACACTTCAGTTTGAACAGCAATGCTCATGGCCCATGTTGGGCACTGGAACTGAGCAGATCAGTCACCAACAAAACGGGGGCCTTGCTTAGAAAACTGAAAAACTACCTGCAATTCTTAGAACAGAAAACACAACAACATCCATCATTATCTAAAGATTTATTTTTTGCATATCCTTCCACAGAGATTCAAGATATCCCTCACTCCGAACAGCAGCCAAAGCAGCAATTTTTGTATCATTTACCACATCACCATTTGCCTGTTTCTGTACAACCACTGAGACACATTCCATTTGAGGGAGCACCTTACCCAAACCCCACCTGGCTGCCCTGTGAAAGCTACTTCTTGTCTCTGGAGCAGCCTCACTGGCATCTCCTCTCTCTGTTTGTGACTCCTCCAGGTCAGCAATAAAAGAATTCCAACCTCATAGCAATGGGGTTTCTGCATCATTTCACTCCATGTGAGCAGCACACCCCAAACCCAGCTCTGGCTCCATTTGCTGTTGGTGTTCTCCACACAGCCCTGCTGAGCAGTGCTCTAAATCAGCATTACTCTTGGGTTTTACCTTTAGTTTTTTAACACAAAATACTATTACTTTGCTAAGTCAAAATACTGGGCTTCCGTGCATCCATCACAAAATATTCTCCTTCCTGGCACGATGGGGAATCAGAAGTATAAAGAGATCCATATATTACAGAACAAGATCAGCAGGCTACTGAACATAGTAAGAAAAACTTTGTGTTCTTAACACAAATGGAAAACATGAGATAACTATTAAGATTCATGCAACACTTGTAACGCTTGATTTAAACTGTGTATTTTATATATATATAATGTGTTATATACTAAAGGAATCTGAGCAGTATAAAAAGTAAAAAGCAAACTATATTAACATTTGACTTGCAAGGAGAAAATGACTGACTATAATTAAGACAAATGACTACACTACATACCCATTTACCATACAGAACATTATCCTTTGTCACTGGATTTGGAACATTTTATGCTAAAACCTTTCTTAAGGCAGACAGGTGTCATTTCCACTTAGCTGTGGTTAAATCTCTTGGCAGTGAGTACGTGCATTAAATATGGCCAATGTTCACGGGGATGAAGGTTATCTTTTTTAGACAGTAGCATTCAGAAGAAGTAACTGTCTCTAATTGGCTTCTGCCCACGAGCACCTACACTGCTGGGAATGACAGAGGCACAGAAGCAGTGCTGCCACACAGTGCACCAGGATTGGAGATGGTTTAGACAAGAAATGAAGACGAGAGACATTGCAGAGTCCACTGACATTCTGATGGTGTCAACTGTAAACCAAGGAAAACTGAAATTACTTTAAGTGGTTACTGATGTAAAGTCATAAAATTAAGGTAAATTGAAGTTGACACATTTTCTGCCACTTCTTAAGAAAATTATACTGAAAGGAACCTCCTTGGTTTCACCAGGGACAGGGCCTCTGGTCCCTTTGGCTTCTCAGCAGTAGCCTGACAGCATTCCAACTGGTCTACACTGCAACATCTGCCTTCTATTTTCTTGGCCAGACTAAACAACCACCTCAGATAAAGGACAACCCTCTACAGCCACCATCACCCTCACCCTCACCACCCCCCTCTCCCCACAGCAGTGCCCAGCACGGCTCGGAGGCCCCATCAGCTGCCTGGTTGGGAGCATGGACAAGGACATGGCAAGTGCCCCAGGAGGCACCAGACGCTCTCCCGGCCTCACTCACACCAGTGTCTATCAGGTACCTCCATCAGGTACCTCCCCTCAGCACAGCAACAACAACAGGATTTGGCAACACCAGAAACTATCAGGCTACTCAGGCTGTGTCTCCTCTTCTGCCTTCAGTCCCAAGCTTTTTTAAAACTGTGAATAAGTGAAGAATATAATTTAAATTTCTGCTCTGTAAAGTGTTGCACCCACAGCTAAGACAGCACCGTGCAGAGGGCAAGGACTTCCTCACACAGTGCTTCACACAGTCTGCCATGCACTCCACTTTCAATCTATTTATTATCCCTTCTCTTTATTCTCTCAAGTGTTCTGTTGTTGAGGTGGTTGAGCAGGCTTTACAAAACTTTCCCTACACCTCCTGGAAACATGTTCTGTTTCGGTAACTTTAACAGCAGTGACTATATGTTGGCACTGACACCACTCACACACCACCTTGTCACTGGAAGCATCACGGGCATTGTTTCTGTTTCAAATGTGTTTGTAAAAGCTTCACCACCACTCTGTGACCTCTTCTTTATCCTGTCAGCTCCCTGCTATTTGTTGCAACAAATCCCAAGGCTGCTTTCAGTGCCCAATTACAGAACAACGTTTTCCCCTAACTGCCTGAGACAGCTTTTCATTAAACTTGCTCTCACCAATACATCACTATTAGCGATACATTAAAATGTATTTTTAGCCTCATTTCTTATGGAAATGAATCTTTCCCACCTACTCTGTGGGTTCCAGCTTTCCCTCAGTTTGTACCTGGATTCAACATCCATGGCCAGGGGCAGCAGGACACCATTTTCACTGGCACATAAGGAAAGGCACCTGGCACTTTTAATTGTTGCTCATTTAATTATTGTTAAACACCAGTAGGTCAGAAATAGAAAATAAATTACTTCAAAATCAGTGTTTTCACTGAATCACGTTCTTCCTTGCCTCTCTACAAATCAGCCCTGCCCAGCACTGATTGCAAAGGAAATACCTGTACCTATGAATAAGTAACTAATTACTTATTAAAACCCACCTTGATATTTCTGCAAGGCTGGAACACTGCATTTGGGGTTTTTGTTTTCAAGGAGGGGGGTGGTCCTGGTGGCTTCAGTAGAGGCAGAGTGGGAGGTTAAAATCCTTGACAAAAGTGCTCTTGTTTTAAAGTTTGGCCAAAACCTTCCTCTGCATTGTTATGTAGACATTTCTGTTCGGTATTTAGGTAACTCCGAGTAAGTTGCTCTCATATAAACTTCTTCATCGTTCACTTTTGTTGTTTTTCTAAGATTCAAATTACTTACACAGCGAGATTACACCACAACCTCTTTCACAAAGAGGACCACAACCACTCCCCCGCCCATAGATCTTTTGTTTTTAACTTTGGGGGTCAGCTGTGTTTTAACCACAATTAAACCAAATTAATTCTGCTCTTTCCTTGATAACTTTAAGGATTTAGTTGTTCTTTTGGGGAGGGTAGGACTGAGACCTTTGCTTCTACAAAAAGAAGACAGTAAAAGGGGCTGTAATGGGCATCATCTGCAGCATAAGGAGCCTGGGGAACATCATCCCAGCACTCACAGGGATACCTATTCACAGCAGTAACAGCTTTTCTCAGCTCCCGATTTTGAATAAAGCATCATGACTTACACTACAAACAGTGCTTCAAAGTAGTACATTTATTTACAGTTAATAATTCATCCCCACTCTGTTCTCCAGAAATACACCATCGGTACAATTTATCGCTCACATAACCCTCCTGTAAGCAAAGCCACAACACTCCTATAAACCAGGGATTTAAGGCTCCATACTCACATCCATGTGAGTATTAGAATTATCCTGCTATTTTTATTAAGGCTTTAGAAAGCCAAATGTAGTGGAGAACCAGTATTTCCTGCACTAACAACCCAGACTCTTCCTAGAATTTTGCTGCCCTGTCCATACAGCTTGGGCACTACTCATATCTTCTTCTCCACCTAAAAATGCCTTAAGCTTGAATAAATAACTGTACTTGGAAGCACGGGAAGTGTGGCAAGGGTGGTATTAAGAAGTTGTTAATATACTGCTTATATAGTGGTCAGGGAATGAAACTCAGTGCAGCCAGAGCACCTCTGCCAAAGGATGCAGCATCTGGCAGATTTTACAACAGTGGCTGTAACAAAGGGAACTGCTAAACAGAGGCCCATTCTCAGGCTTGCTGACCCCAGGATACAGTTTTTTAAAATACTACATCACTCTGCTGATTCTTCAACTTATTTTTATGGGGACAAACTTGCCACTGTTGTCAGTGTAAGGTTTTTCTTGCTGTTTTTTCTGGTAAGGTGTGTTTGGGGTTGACCTCTAGAAAATGCAGCCTCATCAAAAGCAGAAGTTCAGCCTGAACCTCCTCCCCCGGCGCAGCTTGAGGCTGTGTCCTCTGGTCCTGCTCCATATGGGCTGGGAAAATAATAATACCAATTCCAGCAAAGCCCTTCTGCACCCAGTGCCTCCTTAAAAGGAGCCACCTAACTCGGAGTTCCCATAAAAGCCTGGAATTGTGTGGCTGGTGGGGACAATATTAAGAAGTGCAGTTCTAAAGCTGTGTTTGTAAAAATGCATCGTTTCACCTGGACAAAATCCCACCCCTGCCCCCCACTGCAGACACTGGTTCCTTCCTCAGGCAATGGATGCTGCTGAGCACTCCTGAGCACTCTGGTGCAGTTTTGCCTCACACCAAGAATTCCCAAGGGCCAAAAAGGTGTTCCCAAACACCTATTTCGGCTGATACTCTTCTCATCCTGTTTTCCAGGGATTATTGCTCAAATCAAGACAGCACATACAAACGCAGCACTGCCAACTTCCAAGAAAATTTTGATTTCTAACATAATTGTTTTGTTACACAAACCATGGAATTGGAAAAAACCCAGTGGAAGAATGGATGTTGTTTGCATCTTGGCATTAGCAAGAAGCTACAAAAATTCCCTACTGGATGATGGAAAGAGAGAGGAAAAGAAACGTTGTCTGTTGCAACAGAGCAGAAATGTGATTTATTCTTACCCACCTGTTACCTCCTATTTTATTTCTTATCTGTTAGATGAAGAGCACTTTAAGTCACCCACATTATCACCCATCCTGGACACTGCACAAAGTGGGACTGCTGAGTTTAACAGCATGAAATTAATCAAAAATTAATGTAATGGAAACCCAGCCCAGCAAGACCAAGCTCTCCCAGTTATGGTGCAATTGGTGCCACCACTGTGAAAGAAATGCTGAAGCATTTGTTTCCTTTGATTTCATTTATCCCCACATTGTTCAATGTTTCACCCAAGTTCTTTTATCCAGTTAAAATCTCTCTTTTGGAGTAGAAATCTGAATCTTGGAAATAAGTTTTGATCAACAAAAACATATTTGGTTTGCAACTGCTTTCTATTAGTCGTTCATGCCCTGGAGACTTGTAATTCTCAATTTAAACTAAAAAGCAGCAGTAGAAAATGTGCTATTTGACTCCTCTTTATCAGGAGGAACTGCCTAAGCACGCTCTGAAAAGAATTCAAACTTCCAAGGAGTTTCAGTCCCCTCTCACAACAGCTCTTCCTCTCCTGCTGCTTCCATCCAGGATGCTCTTGGGACAACATGGAGCACTGGTTAGAAAAGCCTGGAAGCACCTGACTGAAACTACACGGAAAAGGGAGAATCAGAAAGAGAAGAATGACAAAATAAATAGAATGAAAAAATATATAAATGAATGAAAGACAGGAGGAATGAAAACAATCCATTATGTTGATGGATCCATCAGACTTAACTGATAATAGTATTTCTGTCAGTGTAACCATCAATTCCAGGAAGGCCATACAACAATCAGAAACAAAGCAGATTTAGGCTAAATAGCCACAATCCCTAACTTAGCTAAAAGAATAAATCATCATCTGAGTTAGAAGGAAATGATCAAATTTTAGATCCCAGTAAGTCTAAACAGACTATCTGTGGAGATTATTTACTTGTTTTAGTAGGAAGCCCTCAGTTGTTGAGTTACCTGAATGAGATTCTGAGTTGCTCAGCAATCCTGAAAAATCAGGCCAGGTCTATTTAGGAGCTTCAAATGAGTCTTTAAACCCCTCCGGTTTCCAAGGGTTGTTGTGTCTCTGCTGCAGCTCCCAAAAGATCACAATACCCAAAGCTCTGAACTCCATGATGTATCATTTTTGTCTCCCCAAGTCCAAGTTATTCTTGATTATTTATTGCCTCTCTAAAAGCCACTGGAGAATGACCTTTACATGTAAAGATCTGAACGCCGGGGGCATCTTCCTTATGCTGCTGAGGTTTGGAAGGAGGAGCAGGGAGGTCACTGAGAAGCCTGGAAAAGGGAACCTCAGAGAGACAAACAAGGACTATCAAGAAGTGCAAAATTACGTAGAAGCTCTTGGTCTTATCTTAATAATCTGGGGGGTTGGTTTTGTTTTAATTCGATGTACTTATAGGGAATTTATACCTGAAATATGAAAAAATACTCCCCGAAGCTTAAGGAATATAAACTGAACATAAATTTAGAGACTGAGAAGGCGCCAGAACAGATCAAATTTGGATCATCATTGGGTATTTTCTTCAAGAAAAAAATACCGATGTGTAACCAAGAGAAAATTTAAAACCATTTAAGAAAAAAAGGAATAAAAAAAATTTCTCTTTTTTTCTAAGTAATTTTTAGTAATAAAAATTTAGTAATTATTAAAAATTTAGTAATTATTAAAAATTTAGTAATTAAAAAAGTAAGAGGTTTTTCTAAATAATCTTCCTCTTCATGGGTCTCAGTAAATGATTTTCACGGAAAAAAAGAAAATTATAGAAATCAAAACTAGTAAAGGTGAAGATAACTGTCCAAGGTCCTTCTCTTTCCTTTCATGTTCTGTCCTACTGCGAGAGATAAATTAACTAATCAGAAGTGTAAAAAACCACGGCTCCAGAAGCCAATATTTGATAACAACACACGAAGAAACACCCTCACAAATGAGACAGAAGGTTTTTAAGCAAAATGTTCTTAAAAACACTTCAAATTTCCACCTTTCCAAAACACCCCACCCTGACTGGAGGGAATTAAAGCTTTAAAAACCATCCTGTCATTGAAGGTACTGGTGCTGGGGAAAGGCCTCCTCTGGCTGTGCTTTGTCCTGTTCACTTCAAGGATTTGGGAACACCGACTGGAAGAGCTCCAAGCCCCATTTGGAATTCATCCCGTGCTCCCAGATGGTATCTCTGCGTGTGCCAGGGTGGGGAGGAAGGACGTCCTCCTTCACCTCAGCTCAGGATGGATTGGTGCCTTTTCCCACGCAGAGATTCACCTCCTGGGAGTTCTCTAACCCGTAATGAGTGTGAACCCTGAGGCCTCTCACTATACACTTGATCAATACCCAAATCTTTAAAAACAAGAGACCAAGGTACAAATGAAAAGGGTAAAAAAGTGCCATTTCTACCCGTGTTGAAAGCGAGTTTTCAATCACGCTGGTTTATCAAAACTACTCATTTGTCAGGAGAAGTAAACAACTGGGCCCAAGTTTAAGGTTAGAGCTATGTTCTTCTAAGTGTTAAAACTAAAATTATGACCAATATTATGAGTATATTATAATTAGGGTTCAGAGCTACCAATTTTTTGAACCAGGCCTAAGAGGTTGGAATAGTTACCAAGCCAGGATACAAATGTGCGGCACAAAATCCTGAATTCCCATTTCAAATCTAATTTCATGGAACTCCAAGAAGAGTGAAATCTAAATATAACACAATGTATGCTAATATTGCCCTAATTCTGAAAGAAAACGATTAATAAGAAAGCAGGTCAACTCCAACACTGCCAGAGATGCTGCTGCAAAGAACCAGAAAGAACCAAAGAGACTGAACTGAGATAAATCATTTTGGCCACTTCTAACAGCACAAGCCACAACCTGGCCTTGATTTATATGCATGAGGTTATTTTGTAGTGGACAATAAAGGCAGAAGAATAATAAATTGAAGTGTGACCAACAACCTTCTGTTATGAGAAAAGTTCTCCCACGATGAAAAAAGGCTCCTTGTAGCAGCAGCCAGAAAAATATCTCACTGGTCCTACACAACAGTAAACAGTTAAAGGACAATTGGTTTTTACATAAATAGAAAAGTACATTTTCCATAAGAAAACCCCACATACTGCCCTACAGCATTTGAGATTCCAACTCTAATCCTGGATGTTCAAATAGTCCACCAGACAAACTGGACAGTAACAGATGACAGCAGCAAAAATGAGACTGAATCAAGATTAAATCTCAATTTTTAATCTAGCCATGGAACGTTTTAATGCCTTCTAGGTTCATGTGGTCATATTTCACTTCAAGAAAAAATGGCCAATATGCTGTTAAATTAAAAAAAATCAAAGCAATGCAATTAGGGGGAAAGGGAGGGCTCGACAAAGAAACTCTAATAAAATTTAACCCAAACTCTTCAGAGGTAAGACAGAGGAGTTTTTAAAAAGCATAATTTAAGGACATCATTTGAGATGTCCTGTGTTTACCACAACAATCTATACTTAAAACTTTTCTGCTAATTTGGAATAACACAGCACAATATTCCTAGAACCAGCACTGTTACATGCATGGAAAAAAATCATCCTGCTTTCAAATCCTGCCTGTCGATTTGCTTATTCAAAAACCAGACTGAAAATGTGAAGTGCAGCGTAGCAAAGCAGAGCTGAGTGTTCTCCCTCTTTTCCCTTTCATGGTCTACAATTTTTGTAGCAGTATTTTTGAACAGAAATGAGAAGTTTGTTGGAACATATGTTAACATATTGTCTCCAGCCGAGCACACAAACACAGATGCACTTGTTTCATTAGCAATGCTCCTGCTGCACTCCGGGCTAGGGGAGGGACAGTTCATGAGTCATGTGTGTACTTGCTGAAAAAACAGGAGTTTAGGGCTTTCCATATCAGTTCCTCACAATTCCCAGGTTCCCCTGAAGGTAAGAGGAATTTCTGTGCAGCAGGAATGAAGGGCTGAACTAAAATGTACATGATAATTAATAATAACAAGCTATCATATTTTAAGGCTGCAAAAAATGCTTTTGGATTAAAATATTGCCAAGTTTTGATGGTTTCTAGACTGCAAACATTGTTAGGAGACATGTTACAAATGCCAGTGCCCACACACCTTCCTTTTTCAGTGTTTTAAATTAAAGAGCGTTTCCAATAAGGTAACAGAAAAACCCCAAATCCACAATATAAACCAAATACCCACATGAAATGTCATCATTTTCTGTACCAGCACACTGTTTTTCAAATTATTATTACTTTATAAGAAGTAATGCCCATGGTCTTGTTGGCTTCTGCAAGTTCACTTAAATCCTACTCTAAGAAAATGAACAAGATAAACTCAGTCATGAAAATAACTTCAACACTGACATCCAAAGCTGCAGTTCTGCCTGACATTTTCCCATCTTTTCCACAAAAGGAAGAAGAGGGAGAGAAGTCAAGCTAGCCTGAAGGTGCAGGAGTACATGGAACTGCAACACAGGAAAACTCATCTGAACATGGAGAATCCACTTCATGATTTAGCCACTGAAACCCAAGGAAGAAAGGACCCGAACAAATCATCTTTTGTTCACAGGACTATTGATGCTGCTTTTAAAAGCAAATGAGAAATGTAATTGGGGCAAACGGGCGTTAACTGATCTAATCACAAAATGAAAAGAGTAGGATGGAACAGCTCTCTGTAAAACCTAGTGAGGAGATAGGAGTTTTGGAGATTTGCTGACAGGCAGAGCTGTTTCCAGCTCTGTAAATACATCAGCTCCGGTTCTACAGAGATCTAGTTGGAATTCTGGTTTCATTTCTCAATACATTCTTTCAGAAAACAGATAATATGCTGTAATTAGGAGTGGAGCAGTGTCACTGGACAAGATCCTCAGCACAGCTCTAAAAGGTAGTTGCCTTTGCCTTTTGCTTCACTGTTAACTTTGGGGACTGCAGAAACACTTGAGAAAATACCAATTAGTTGTTGGGCACCACAAGTCACGTGTCATCAGCCACAACAGGCTGCCAGGGCAAGGCAATTCCATCAAGGATTTGGTTGTTCCTCCTTGAATACACCATGGCAGTGCCCGCCCTTTCTTCTACCCTCTTGGTTTGATACCACAAGTTTTCCAAAGGCACAAGGAAGTAGAGGAGCTGGAGCTCTGTTGAACCAGCTGCAGCTTGGTTGGGGTACCCAACTTAGTGCAGGCATCCTATTTTTGCAGCATCCTGTTTGAATTTAAAAAAATCCCAGCGTTTAATAGGGTTAAAGAAGCCCTTTTTGCTGTGACTGCCTATAAAATAGCTTGGTTCTTTGGTACCAATTTTTTAAAAAGTTTACCCCTAAATACTTGACATCAGAACTTCACAGCTGCTTTGTTGGTACTTTTCCAGGAGGTGTTTTGCTTCCGTAGCAAGAAAAGATGGAGACAGTTGATCATCCTGACACTTCTCTCTCACTGCCACCTTCCACACACACACAAAGACACACAGCCACAGATGTTTATTCCTCACTCACAATTTTATGCAGAAAAAGCAGCTGAGGTAAACTGGGCATTCTTTTCCTGACAGCCCAAGTGTGAAAAGAAACATCCAGAGGTAGTACAGGAGTAATAAGGATGCACCAAGGGCAGGGAGCAGGAAGGGAAGAGCAGACGCTGTAGGTCCTCTGGCATCAACACTGTCTGCAACAGCAGCTGGGAACAGATGCCTAAGGATAAGGATAAGAACAGGACAAACACAGTGGGATACACAGCCCTGGATAACCTGCTGCACACGGGCTCCTGGGCCAGAAGCACAAGGACACCACTTAACACCCTGTTCTTCCTTGAATTTCCCTGGATTTTTAACCCGTGTCAGCTTCTGCCATGCAGAGACTCTTTTGGCAACACATCCCACAATTCACTATACACAGTTTGTTTTCACAGTTTTTCATTTTAATTTTTTTTCCCTGGAAGAGAAACAGTGAGTGATTATATCAAGTTCTTCCCGAGGACACTCACGACCTCTCAGATTTCTCATACTCCCCTGCACCTCAATCCTTTCTTTTCTAGGATGGAAAATCTGAGAGACTTTAACTCTTCCCTAGAGAAGAGGAGCTCCCTTTGCCATTCCTGAGAACTCCTTCCAGCTGTACTAACACGGACTAGTTACACTTGGGCACATCATGGTGATGGCAGAGATGATTTCTAACAATTTTCGTAATTATTTTTATAATTACTAATATCTCAATATTTTTTGCTAAGCCATGGCTCATTAAGCTACCATCTCCATAAGCAAGTTAGAGGAAACAGATACCATTCATTTTGTTACTGTATGAAAACCAAAACTGCTTTTCTTCAGAACCAATATTAATATTTTACCTCTTGAATTTCACCTGCCACTTGAAATCCAAGTCTTTCCCAAAATAAATTACCAACAGGTACTCCTCACACACATCACCTTTCAAATCTCTTTATACCAACAGGAAGAATTTTAGTCTTGGTATAAATTTATTTTTAAACAAAACCAGTACCATTATTACAAGAGCACTTTGTTACGATTTTTATTTTCAAATTACAGGCATTACTAATGCAATGAAATTCATAAAATAAGATGATCGTTGAAGCACAATTGTATCAACGACCAACCACCACAGACATAACTTCTCCCCAAAAAAGGGATAAGGTGGACAAAACTTCCAGTGGCACTTAAGCAACAACCCCCCTATTCTGCCATCAGAACCAGAGGAAATACAACAGACAGATCAAGTATCTCCAAAATACCCATTCACCACCAAAACAGAGTTTCTTTAGTTAGCGACATGTACAAATAAAATCAGTGGCAAATAATGTTTCAGCCCAGCAGAAGAGGTTGAGAGAACTTGTCATCTGTCACTGAGGCTCTTGCCAAGACACCTGAAATCTGGTAAGCAAGGTACAGCAACACTTCTTTTAGATGCAAAGAAATGCAGCCTAAACAGATGTCAGACTGGATGTAGTTCCCTTCAAGGATATGATCTTTCCATTGCTCTCATGAAGGTTTTCACCTCTGTGAGTCAAGTGAAAAACACAGCTACACAACAGCAAATTCAAATTTAAAACTGAACTTCAAAAACCCCAAAAGCCAGAGACCAAGTAAAGCACAGCCAGCAAAGGAAAATGATTAATTGGTTGCAAGTTCCCAAGGTAAGAGATCACAGAAAATAAGCTTTCCAGAAGTCCTGAGTCAAAAAACCAAAAATCTTAAATTTAACTATGATAACGAATGTAAGCAGAACTACATGCTAATTTCTGGCTTTTCTGTGTGGCACCTTGAGATATTGCCTGGAGAATATCCAACATTACAAGGAAAGCAGTTGTGGATACAGGTCTTGCATTTCTAGGCTGTGCTTGTTGGCTTGGCTTTGGCAGTTTTAGCACACACTTAGCGCTTCTCCAACTCCAGCCACAGAGTGGTCCCCAAGGCCCCTAAATGAACAAAAAGCTGCCACTGAAACCTCACCATGAAATGACTGTTTACAACCCTTCTGTACATAAAAACTCCCTATAAAAACTGCAGCGTCCAAAATCCACCCGAGTGCAGTGAAACTCTTAGGAAGGCTCCATTGGCCTATTGAGGGCACAGATGAAAACCAGACTAATCTGTTCTTGACCCAATAACAACTCATTACTTGTAGCACATAGATCTCTCTTTTCTTTAATGACAATGAATTTCCTTACCATTAAAAGCCCTAATAAACAGAGCTCTGCAAAACCCTTGCTGAGGCAGTTTAAGGCACTGCTGCCCTCAGCTGTCTCTCACCCCTTTGTGAAGGATTAAGTCCATGAGAAAGAGTTGAAGCAGAGGGCAGGCACATCCCTCATCCTGGTACCCAAAAATGGGTTTGTGCTGAGCTGCCGGTGACCCCAAACAGCCAAGGGAAGAGGAGGTTCTGCCAGTGCCTTTCCCAGGGCAGAGCAAATTTGCCTGGTCGCAGATTTGTCCGTTTACAATTCTAAATTTAGATGTCACACAAGAACTTGTCAATAGTACCTGCAGAAGCATAAATAACACCGGTGAGATCATACAAGGACTGGAAACTCTCACCTGTATAGGTGTTTAAAGACTTTCCTGCCCAAACTGTATGAAACTCCGAGTACATGTTTCACAAGCAACATACTTGGTTCTCTCCCAGGACCCTCTGTTAAACTTGCCCAAACCACCACCCTGTCCTTCATTTAACTACCTCATAGGATCGTAGAACATGCTGAGTTGGAAGGGACAAATGGACTTCTTCCATGACGAGAAGAATTTGTGCTTATTCAAATAACTTCCAGAAGAAGGGAAAAAAAGACATCTAATTTCGCTTAAAGAAAAATAAGAAACAAAGAGCAATTCTGTCAAGACACAGAAGTGCCCTCACATAATCCACACTGACACAGCTGAGCTTCTCCTTCTCAAAACCTTGATGTCTGGCCCTTTTTCTAACACTGCCAGCTGCAAACTTCAGACTGTGGGCTTTGAGGAAGGATAAACATCACTCAGGAGAAGCAAAACTCTTCTCCCTGGTAATCACTGCACTTACAGAAGTTTCATTTTTGCTCCCAATCACCTCTTCTTTGTCCAGACCGATGTCACAGTGGTTAAAATGAAAACCCTTCAGCACTGCTGTCACATCCTGCTCCAAAGGTTTAAGCCTGGCAGCAGTCAGCATAAGGTTGGGATAAAATCCCAAAGATTTTACTGCCTGAAATCACTTTTCTTAGCCACTTGTCAGTGCAGCTGAAAGCATTAAGGTTTCCTTACATTCATCCTACCTTTCAGAGTCCTTGCACAAAGAAGAGGCCACAAAAACTATGGATGCAGAAGTGAGGGGTTTTCAGTATTTTCTTGGGGCTGTGCTGGGGCACGGAGCCATTAACAGCTTCCTCTCCATTCCCATCCCACTCCTTCAGCACTTACAGCTCACGGAGCCCAGAGGATTGTCCTGATATCAGATTGGGAAAGGAATCATTGCACTGTAGAACGACTGGAAAAATCACTGAATATGCCAAGTCGGAAGGGGTCCACAAGGATCCTCCATCCAACTCTTAGCCCTGCAAATGACCATTCCCAAGAGTCACCCCCTGTGCCCCTGAGGATCATCCAAACCCTCCTGGAGCTCTGGCAGCCTTGGTGCTGTGCCCACTGCCCTGGGGAGCCTGGGCAGTGCCCAACCAGCCTCTGGGGGAAGAACCTTTGCCTGAGATCCAACCTGACCCTGCCCTGACACAGCTCCAGGTCATTCCCTGGGTCCTCTCCCTGCTCACCAGAGAGTAGATCAGTGTCTGCAAGTAGGAAGCTCCTCTTAAATACCCTTCTACATCACTTTTACCCCATCAACTGTAACGGCAAAGACTTCTGTCGACAAATGAAAAATGACTGCAGAGACCCGTGTATATAAATTCAGTACATAACTTAAAAAAAATTTAAACATGTCTGTGTAAAACGGGGGGGGGGAAATCAGGCATTACTTGAACTCCATTTGGTTAGCAAAAATCTTTCAGCAACGTTCCAGGCAATGCTGCAGGTGACAGGAAAACACTACCTCAGCCATGCTGCCATTTCTGGAAAGGCGTAGAAATTCATCGGCATCTTGTTAACAAATTAGTGTTTGGTTTGGCCATTCACATGACATACATGAAGTATTTCCATCAAAAAAGCCCAACAAAATCAATCTAATTCAGTTCTTCAGCAGAACGATGAACCACAGCACCCATAAAAAAAAGAGGAGTCAGAGGGAACAGGGGGCAGGGATGAAGTCAAAGGCTTGAACTTCTCAACAATAAAACTGAAAGATCTGCAAATTAGCTGATCCTGGTGGATGGTTGGGGAGGCCACTGCCACCTTCACAGACACTGCTCCCCCATGGCAACACTGGCCTGCTGAACCTCTGGCACTGCTCCCTGGCAAACTCAGCTCCAGGACCATGGTGTTCCAGGGATGCAGCAACGGAGCTGGGGAGCTGGTAAAGGGATATTCCCAGCCCGGGAACAGCAGCGGTTTGGGGACTTGTAGATCCTCAGCAGTCCAAGGCCAGCTTTAAAACATAAAAACTCAGTGTATTTACAAGTTTAGCTGCAACTGTGGCACGGGAAGAGAAAGCACTTCCACACCGCGATGGGATCGATAGTGACGTAACTCCTCATTCCCTGTCAGCTGGAATATTGACTCCTGGGGTAATTTACCCAAAAAAGGACATTTTACTACTTTTGCTGAGTGCAAAAACTAAGTGTGCTTATGGATATTCCACTGACAAACACCAATGAATTTAAATTAATCACAAAACCAATACTTCTAAAAGGGCTTCCCAAACTGTACCTGGGAAAGGAGGCTCAGTAAAGCAACTTTTCCCAACTTTTCAGCAGAGGAAGTACAAAAATAAACCTTGCATGATACCTCGTGCTTGACCAAGTACAGCTACAAAATGGATTCTTAAGCAAAAGCGAGGGGAAAAATATCTTACTTTAGGACAAGAAGTAAACTTTTAAAAGACATCAACGTGCTTTTCATCACTACAATTCCTCTTCCCTTTAAAGAATTTTTAAGAATTTTTAAGGAGAAAATCTCTTAGCCATTCCAGAAAATAAGGAAGCACATCAAATTTGGTAAAGGAAAGATTACTTTTGTGGCAGTGCTTTTGCTGCCACCACACAATTTTTAGGACTTTTCCTTAGGCTGAAAGACAGGAGGTTCCAAAAATGGTGAGGCAATCACCCTTGACATTGCCTCTGGGGCACTGCAAACAGAAGTGTTCAAGAGAAATGCAAGAGCACAATATAAACTACCTGCAAAAACGAGGTTTCTGGATATATATTTATTTTACTTGACTATTAGGTCTATCTCTTCATTTTTTCATTTAATATTTTACATATGTTTTCTTCTCACAGTTACTTTTTATCACCTCTGTTATCAACAACATTTTTTTCCTCTCAACTTCTTTAGTTAGTCTCTGCTCACCTATTTACCAGGTATTTCACAAATCAAAAAGATCTTCAGGCACATGAAAGTGGGATGTGTACTCCAAATGCCAGCTTTAAAAGTCTCATTCTTTAATCAGATTTTCGTACAAAAACATGAGACTTCATATAATGACAGAATGTAAATCAAAAATGACAGATTGGGGGATTGGAATTTCTGAGACTCCTTTAATCCACTAAAACGCCCAGCCTTATGATTTTGGAAGAGAATTTAGCACCAGCTGGAACCCCCAGACAGCATTAGTAAAACAATAACAAACCTCCCTCAAGTAAAAATTTTAAATCATGAGTTCAGAAAGCACTTCCAAAAAATGAAACACGCTTACTAAATTTAAAAGATTCATGTGACCGAGCACCAGGTCAAATCCTGTCACCTGGGAAACAGCAAGAAGAAAAGCAATATTTAAGTCTGCTGAGGATGTCTAATTTGACAGATGCCAGGAGATTTATAGAGAACAGTTTGAAATGTGATTTTACAGCAGCTGAAATTCAGCGTCCAGGTAAGTGAATTAATGTTCTTGCAGCAACAACGTTCAACCAAAAAAAATGAAAAAAGGGGGTGAAGAACCTTGGAACCTACAAGTTGTTTGCAGGGTATTGGATTTCTAGTATACTCTCTGCCTGAGGGAAAAGGAAATCTCCAGTTCCACCTGACAACTCCACATGGTACAGAGGGATGTATTGCTAACTCTGCCCTCCAGGGTGAGCAAACCTCCTGCTGCAGCCCCGGAGGCCAAACCCTCTCTCTGACCTCCCATTTTCAGGCAATAAAGCTCGAAAATCAACTGCACTGCTGAGGTCACACCGACAGGGTTCAACTAAGGCACGGCCACAGCTGAGTTACCTCAGGTGCTCCTGCACGTCTGCAGTTCCAGCACCACGCTCACCACGCCCCTGCTGCCCCCAGCCTGGCTTCAGGAAGTGTTAATGCAACTTCAGGCACTTTCTAGACCTTCTCCTGAATTTCAGAAGGTCCCACTGAAACCTGTCACCCGAAGTGCCAAGGAAAAGCAGAAGCATTAAGCGGCCAGCGCTGGAGCACAGGTCTGAAATGACTCCCCTGGTAGGAAACCAGCCCTGGGAGTGGGGAGAAATGAGGTATTTCACTGCTCCTCACCTGAGCCTTGCACACCGAGGGCCTACTGAGCAGGACACAATGACACACTAATGACAAAGCCAAGTGACCCCAAGCTGTGTTTGTAAGAACAGCCGGGGTTACACAACCTTACAGAGCAGCAGTCAGCCCAAAAGAGCCTTCTGAAATAAACAGCAACTCGTCACAAGAAGGCAGCAGACACGTTCCTGCAGACATGGAGCATTAGCAGATCCATGGGAAGGACAGGACTTATTTTTCCCTAATATCTACGAGAGCTGCTTGTCAGCGACAGCTCGGCTCAGCTCGAGGAATGTCTGAAGTCATGTTTGAACCTGCTTTGAAAACTGTGCAATGCCAGAAACTGGTATCTGAACGTTTTAGACAGCAGGTGAGCAGCTTTGAGGTCTGGATTTGAAATCCTTCACCCAAAAGGATTTTCACAGAGAACAGAGGGTGACATCAGGGAACTAACGCCAAGGCTGGGTTTGATAGACATAATACTACTTTATTCCATTGTTTCAACTTTCTTACAGGTTTAAAAAAAATGTACAGGGGTTCAGAACCACCTCAACAGAGCAAAGAGTACAGAATTAAGGGAGCTCTAGAGTCAAACCACAGGTGTGCACACGTGGTCAGCTTCCATTACAAAAAGTAATAGGCACAATCTTTACATATGCATTTTGGTGAAAGAAGGAATAATAGTGCAGTGTTAAAAGGCACCAATAATCAATAATTGGGCCCTTTTTAAAAGCCAATAACCATCTAAGAAAATTACATTTGGCTCAAAATCATAATTTAAATATCGTATCGACTGGCATGCATCTGAACCCCTGGCAATTTATTACACAAACCTAACGTGCGCCCTCGCAAAATCAGAAAGATTTCATCAGTGGACCTGAAAGTCAGTTCAGTACAAAAGGAAATACCGAAGCTCTTGGCCTGTAATTAACACTAAACTGTCTTGTTCACCTCCTCTGAGAACACTTGCCTAACAAAGAGCTATTCAACAACGGCACAGAAGTGTTTCTCTTAAAGCGAGTGTAAGTTTTTTTTAACCCTGTAGCATTGACCTATTCCATGTGCTAGGAAAACATTAGGCACAAGACCACAATTTACGTTTTCCCTTAAAAATAAAAAAATAAAAAAAGTACAGCATGTGCAAGCGAGGTTCACACGATGGACTGACAGCTACAACAGTGAGCAATTTAGACTTCCCAAAGAGAAGGGCTGGTTAGTTTGAATTCTCCAAGCAGTGCTGACACACTGCTGGGTGCCATTATCATCTCTGCGTTAGGAGTGTCTGTGGAGCCAATAAGGAAAAGCTTTAGTACACCCTAAAGGACACTACATGGATACCGTGTGCTGATTTAAGGGGATCGACTGAAGGAGTCCTTGGACACAGGCAGCTGCAGTCGCTCAGCCAGCCAGGAAGGGCTTGTGCTTTCTGCAGGAATAACGGTCTGAAACTCAGTTTACCTCGTGGGTGCCCCCAAACTAAACTCCCCCCGGATGCAATGGAATCTAGGGATGCAGAGCGTGGAGGAAAAGAGGGGAAATGAGAAGGAGAGGGAGAGCTCCTCTGACAGTGGTACCAAAAGGTGCCGGTTAATCCCAAAGCGTCATGCCCAGGGCAGGGTTTATGCATTGTACAACTGAAAATTGTACAGGATGTGAGCAGAGACAGAGCTGATTATTAACCTGCAGTATCTACTACAGTCCTCAGGTATATAGTTTATGGATAGCTGCTTACTGTGATGTTGATTGCTTCCTCTTAAATATATTGAGATTCAGAAGGCTACAGTATATTGTGACACAAAGATAGTAGGACAGCTTGTCTACAAGGGGTAAAACATAAGGTAGTAACTAAGTTATTTATTTTATGAGGAACCTCCTCTGATAGTTACTGGTAGTTACTTCATGCCCTTTGGAAGGTTTTTAGTCCTGACTTTCTTCATCGTCTCTGTGGAACTGCTCCCCTCACGATTCCCCCAGAGTCCAGTGACCCCTCTCACAGCAGCCTTTTCCTTTTCCACGATCCCTTTCAAACTCCCTCTAACACCACGGCAAGCTGTTCAAGTAAACATTTCTCTCTGGCCAGTTTCCAGACACGGCAGATCCTATCGAAACTCCGCGTTGTCTCTAAATGGAGCAGGAGTTTGCCCGTTTCCTCGGCTTAGGGTCCCGCACGTCCCTGTCTTTCAAACACGTGCAAGACGAACATATTGTCTCCGACAGTCTCCGCAGTCCCAGCCTGAAAACGCTGTTGGAGAGGCTATAGATCACACAGTTGCAGAAACTATTGCTTATAGCAAGCCACGTCGTTAGGAAGGAGAGCGCGGGGTTCTCCAACACCCTCGAGCTCTCCAGCAGGAAGTATATGATATAGGGGAGCCACAGCACGTAGAACACGCTGGTTATCCGAAACAAAACCATGGCATAGCGGCGGTCGGGGCTGTGCCCGCTGTCCCCAGCAGCATCCACTTCGTGGCTCGGAAAGCGAGCTCTGCGATCGTTTATCTCTTTGGTGTGCTGCCGGCAGATCTTAAAGATGTGGAAGTAGGTGAAGCAGATGACAAAGGCAGCAGGAGCGTAGAGTAAGCACACGATAAAGCCAGTGAAATAGGCATTAGTTAGCCAGGAGGTAGCACACCATTCAAAAATATCTCCATGGTAACCAGGTTTTCCCCAACCGAAAAAGGAAGGCAAGAAGATCAGGCAAGAGTAGATCCAGATCAAACTAATGCAGATTCTCAAGCGACAAGGGGTGACCAGTTGGTTATAGGAGAGAGGCTTGGTTATAGCGAGATAGCGATCCACACTGATGCAAGCGAGACATGCCATAGACACGCTTTTGAGCACAGAGATGATATATCCGAAAACTTGACAAGTCAGGGACTCGTGGACACCTGTCGGGTAGTGGAGCAGTGACAGAGTAGGAACCAAGCAGCTGACTCCAACAAAAAGATCAGCATAGGCCATGGTCTGAATAAAATAGCTGGTGGTGTAATGATGCAGGAGTGGAGCACAGTGGAAAACAAATATCACAGTTAAGTTACCCGCAATGATTAAAAATGTGAGCAAGACAATAACGACTGTCTCAAGGATACAGACGTCAACTGCATTGTAGTGACCAAATCCAAGAGGGCAGGAGAGGTGCTCAGATATGTTCATAACACTACTGCTCATATTCAGAGTCCTCCATTCAATCCATCGGGACTGGTTCATGCTTTGTGCTTAGGGAACACTGCAATCTGAGCCTGAGTGAGCAGGTGACCTGCTGAACAGCAGCTAAACTCTGCTCCAGCGACTCCAGATCTCTCTTTGCAGACACTGCCAGTGCTTACATGGGAGGGGATTACAGTCCCATAGCTGTTGATGCCTCCTCAGCATCAGTGCATCACCTCTGGCACACCTTGGCTTTAAGGAAAGAAAGAAAGAAAGAAAAGAAAAACAAAAGCCAGAAAGAGAAAGGCCACTGATCAGCTCCTCCAGTGCTCTTGACCCATCTTTAGCAAACACAAGGCACTTCTAAAACAAGCAGGTACCCAGAAATACAGAAATAAAAACTGACAAAAGGGACACATTCATTTCCCAGGGAAGGAGGGGAGGGAAATCTCTGACTGCTTATTTTCCTGAGAAAGTCCTTTGCTTTGGAATATACTGGCGAGAGGGGGAGGAAGGGAAGGAGGAACCTCAGTACAGCTCAGGTTTCCTGGACCAGCAGTTACTGGAGATAATCTTTACAATGTCTCAGTTTAAATCACAGACTGACTGGAGACTAAAGGAAAAAGTTCATCCTCTAATGCTGTCTTTCCTGGTTCCATTCAGGAGATGGTATTCCGTCTTATCCGTGCTATTCATTGGAAAGGTAAGGAAAACATTTTTGTCAAGGTTAATTCCAATAGACTCACCACTGTTTGGGTATGAATAATGAATTTTATTTGGAGGGAGATGGGTGGGGGATGAGGCAGACTTGTCCTCTGACTCCTAAGAAAGCAAACATACATCTAACATACAATGAGGAAGATTGTGTCTATTCACTTGAAAATGAAAATAATTTAAGAATAGAATTTGGAGACTTATGTCAATATTCACAGTTCCTTCAAACAGTTATAGTCCGTTACAATTATTAATGTCAGAACCATAATTCAATGTCCCCAGAGACAAAACAAATCCTCTTGAATTTAATTTCAGAAACAGCAATTTAAAATAATCATCTTTGGAAACTCTGCCATATCTGCTACAGTGGATCAGTACCCAGGAGTTCATAGGTATAGCCATGATATTGCTCACCTCTGTAGCAACACCTGAATCATTTCACAAACCCCCACACAACGAGCTCAGAAACTTCCATCTGCATTCTGCTGGGAAGCTAATGAAATGCTGATTTGACTAGAAAAGCTGCCATTGTTTACTACTCCATTATTCTGTTATTCAGCTTCATCTTCTCAGGGGTTTAGGGTTTCTGTATTTATTAGATGATCAGCATAATAAATAGTTGCTTTAAAAGAAATGCTCTTCTAATTGCAGGACATTACCTTGTTCATTTTAGTCACAGTTATGGAGAGAGAAAACGTTAAAAGAAAGGATCTTCTGTGTTCAGTTCTAAGTAAATGCTTGATTAGTTCAGGAACCATTAGGCAGGTACTTAAATGTATACAATCTTGTTTTTTGAAAGGCCCCTAAAACGTTAAAACCATCTTTAATCCTAGAGTTCCTGAGACTAGAAGACTGGCAGTGAAAATTAATGAATCCACACGAAATAATCTCCAAGGTCATTCAGATATTACGCTGGCGTTTGCTTTAAGTCTCTTTAAAAGTACCGGGATCTCTCGGCTGATTTTGATAGTCCTTGCCGTGTCTTCGGGAGGAATTTCAGACACCAGAAGAGCTCAATGTTCAATTCTGTCGCAGTACTTTGAGAGAAAGCGTTCTTTTTGGAGTTCATTTCCTGTCTTGTATCGCCACGCTGTAAAGTCCTTTTAGGTTTTATAACATCCCAGAATATTTCCGGCTATTCGCTCCCTTTGTCTATAATGCAACGATACAAAAAAAAAAAATCACTCCTTCCTCTAATTCCCCGCTAAAGCAATAGAGAAGCTTTCTCACCTACACGCATCCTCTGCCGGGGAGTTCTGTCACCGCGGTGCGGCTGGAGCGGCTGGCGCTGCTTCCCCCGTGCGAGCGGTGCCTGCACCTGAGCCCGCTCCTGCTCCTGCTCCTCCTGCTCCTCCTCCCGCCGCCGCAGCCCGCCGGCGCTGGAGCGGTGCCTGCCGCTCCCCTGCTCCCGGTACATCCAATGGCGCCGCCGCTGGCACCGGGAAGGGCGGCGGGGAGGAGGGAGCGGAGCGGAGCCCGCCGCACCGAGCCGGGGCAGCCGAGGGGCTCCGCTCCGGCAGCCGAGGGGTGCGCCTTTTAGGCGGCACCTGCGGAGGTTTAATACCTCGGCGAAGGTGTTAAAAATACCTGCCCTGGTTTGACACAAATTTTCTAGTCTTGCTTAAAAGACAATTACAGCCCCTCCCCCTTTTTTAATTACTTCCCCTAATTAATTACTTCCATCCTCGATATATAGATTATAAAACTCATCTGCTCCTGGTTTCAATACTGTACCAATCTCTAATTGGTTCGGCATCAGTTTAAATACAAATACTTGTGAGTAGCACATTACTTTCCAAACTTAACCCAATTAACTGAGCTCTCTACTCCTGCAAACGGATGCTGCTAGTCCCTGATTAAGGACTCAGAACTTTTGTTTACTTCGTGCTTTCCAAAAATAAACCCAGTCGCAGAAGTACAACCATCAAAGTTACCTCACACAGCCACGCCGTGCGTCCTTAGACACTGAAACACCAGATTTAGGTACCAAAATACCAACCACAGAACAGCATTTTGGGCTATCGATCAGCAAAAGATGTGTCAGGGATGGTACTGGAGGCTTTAACCAACTAAGTCATTAGAAACTACAATGATTTAAATCCTTTCAGTTCCCAGGCAAACCACAGGCAAAATTTTAATAAGCTTCTCCTGGGTTTACATCTTGTATTTCGAGTACTGCCTGGAGCGAATATTCAAGGCTGAATGACAAGTCTGTAGCAATGTGAGGCAGCACAAACTGCAGCAATGTAAGAGTGGTTTGCAGTAAGGGCGTGTGATCATTCCAAAGTCTTCCATCAGAGGATTTAATAAAAATTAAACTTGCTCCGATACCTCAGAATGGCAAATGGCTGAAACAATAGACTTAATGACTAAATTTAGCCCCTGAGCACAGCGTTAAGCCCGAGCTATCCATACCACCGGCAGAATAACAAGGAGCAATTCTTATTCCTCCGCTTCCCACTCCTGTGGGGGAGGAGGAGAACAAACAACGGTGAGCACAGGCACGGCAGGAACCCGGACTTCTCCACCCCCTCCCTGGGCCGGGTCGTTGGCACCAGGGACATAAAGGGCCAGAACACCTTACAATGGACATTAGAAAGCCCCAAAGGCACAAGGGCACATCAGCTAAGCAAAGGTAAAGCGTGACATAAAGTGGACCACAGGATGCTCAGTGCATCCTGCTCCATACAGATTTGAGGATTGGGAACTACTAAAGCTCCCAGATGTCACAGTGACCACTGAGTCACCTTGTTCCCAGGTCAGCCCCAGCTGGTGCCCGCTGTGTATCCCCAGAGTGCCCAACTCTGACAACAAGCCCTCGGGGCAGCCAAATATTTCAGGTCTGGTACAAGAAATCCAGGCTCTGCTGAGCAGGTAACAGGAAAAATCAATGGCAACCTCTGCTGGTTGGTTCTAGACACAGGTAAAACACTTCCTTTGCAGAAATTGTAATTAAAGGGACTGAGTGCTTCAAAAGTAGGGAAGTTGGATTTCTTTGTGGGAATACAAGCAGGCTTCCTTCACTCTCAAAAAGCCAGTCATGCTGCAAGCTGCCAGCGGCTTCAGCACTTCAGCTACTCACTGCAAACTGCACCAGGCTGACGGCACTAACTTGCACTGGTTTACGTAGATTTGGAGGCAAGTGAAAATTAAAGCAGAAATCAGCCAGTCCTGACGAAACCGTGCGATTCCAGATGGAATTTTACAGGATGTGGCAACACCGGAATGTTGTACCAGCGGCGGCACGTTAAAAGCTCTCTGGGAAAAGTTTAGATTTGTGTTTAGAGACACATTTGAGACTCTGGAACAGTTTTAAACGAATGTTCTTCAGGATTTTTTTAAGTTGTGTGTAAAGAAAAGGAAGTGAGAAAGAGAAAAGCTCTACTGGA
This sequence comes from Neopelma chrysocephalum, assembly GCF_003984885.1. Taxonomy (NCBI): domain Eukaryota; kingdom Metazoa; phylum Chordata; class Aves; order Passeriformes; family Pipridae; genus Neopelma; species Neopelma chrysocephalum. Next base: position 444,692 of record NW_020897761.1, on the reverse strand, counting down.
AGAATTTAATGGCTGTCACCAAGGCAGTGTTGTACATGGTGCAGAAGTTCATAGCTGGTTACGTGCAGCAGAAGGACTGAGCACCCTTCAAGGGGAAGAGAAGGAGCAATTCCACACCTTCTTTATAAATTATATCAGCTAGAAACAACACAAGTTGCCACCAAAAACAGAAGACTCACACCGTGTGATGCTGCAGAAAGCAGAGGGGACGTGGTAGGAGCATGAGCTTTGTGTATGTGAAGAGAGGCTTTGAAAGCAGTGGTGATGTGTGACCCTGAAAGGAAACCAGACAAAGCTCCTCAGACAGAAAAAGTCCACACATACAAAGAGAGATTTAGAAGCTCCAAGCAGGAAAACAATCTATTGGTCATTCTGTTTGGAAAGGAATAGAAATATTTGTTTCCCAAGCCTTTCATTGTGAGGCAACAGGACTGATGGAAGCAATCCCTGCAGTGCTCACGGCAACATCTCAGTCCCACCACTCAGTTGTAGTTCAAAACCTTTCTTTGTTAAATTATTGGATGGTCACCTGGATTAAATGGACAACAGTAATTTCTGTAAAATCTTTTTAAAAGCATTGATTAGAGCAGTGAGGTGCAGCTGAGAGGGTGAGATGAGGTACACAGTTACTTACTTAGCTGCAGACCTGAATGGCAGTGCTGATATATATACCAGCTCCTCAGCTTCTTTTCTTCTGCCCAACTCTGGTTTTTAAGTATTACTTTCTTTTATGCACTTTCTTCTAAGCCTGTATAACAAAGGTGTTTCTTCAGTTTGCTTTATTTTTAAGCTTAACTACCTCTGGCATTTACTTGCCCACATATCTCATGGACGGCTTGATTTTGCTACTAATGCCTCCAGAACAATTCTATCCTATACAGCTTGCAGTTGTAGTGCAGCTTAAAGCAGGAGAGGAGGAAGGAAAATCAGCTGTTGCCTTAAAAATTGTGTGTGTGTGTAGATGGTTGGGTTATTCTACATCAGACTAGCGTCTAAAGCTGCTCTGTGAAGTCATACTGGTGCTGTATTTAAGGCAGAAATCGGTTCTATTTGTTATTTGGAATGTAAAGCCTCTTCCCCAAATCCACCCACTACAGCTGTCAATTTAAAACCTGCCATGGAGAGCTCTGGCTTACACAGGGATTTTGACCTGAGTACAAGTGTATGATGAGATATAAGAAGTGTATATATATATATATATTTATATGTATGAACCCTTTATTTTTCCTCTAAACAATCTTAGCCTTCTTAAACCCTTTCTCCTGGAAGGCACCTCTTGATATCATCTGGTCTAACGCCCTGCTCAAAGCAGGGCCAAGTTCAAATTCAGGTCCAATGCCAAATTTAGGCCCTGTTGTGCTGGGTCCTGCATCCAGCTGAGCTGAGAACATCTCCAAGGATGGAGTTTTCACAGCCTGTGACTCCCACCATCCACTCAGGATTTTTCTTGCTGTGGTTTGTCTTCATCCTCATCAAGACTAAACACTTCTGGGCCAGTAATGAAAATCCAGAAGTGTCAGTTCTGAAGGAAACTACAGTGTATTGTAGAAATTTTCAGGCCTTGAAGTATTTCTCCACCTGACAGTCTCATTTATTGGTTTTGCTATCACAGCTCCTCTCCTTCTCCCTCCCACCCCGTGATTCCAAGGAATGCCACAAACCTTTTACAGTGCTATGGCCCACGTACCCTTGTGCTGCAGCCAAGACCAAGAGGTACCAGTGACACAGCTGCATTTCTGAAATGCAGATGCTCTTGAGGAGCACTTAACTTCATGGATGCAGGAAAAAAGTTCTCCCCAAAGCCTGCACGGGTCCTTTCGGCATCAGGGCAAAACTGAATTTGGTGGCAGCAACACAGCAGGTTCTGTAAGGGGGGGGAGAAGGAAGGAGTAATTTGGAGTGGAGGGTGGGGGCAGTTCAGGAAAGAGGCTGGAAGGGGACAGAGCTTTCTAAACTGGGAAGGGATGTGGAAGGGAGCTAATGAGCCCTTCTCCTTTCACTGCTCAGGTTCAGCCTGTTCCTCCACTGGACTCCCAGCTCAGTCCTTTTCCAACACAGTTTCTAAGGATGCAAATATCAGTATCACCTAACTGTCAGGCAATTAGGATGCTGTGATGCAGAACAAGAAGAAATGGACAAATAATATTTTTTTTCATGTGGATCAGTAGATAGAGATGGGCATTCACATTTGCAGGTTTATTGTGTAGTCTTTTCATGCCGTTAAGCAACAATTACATCGAACATTTCTAAAGCTTGAAGCTTTTAAATTAGCTCTTAACTTTATTCACATATTTAATAAATATGAAGCAAGTTTTTGGAGTAAATTGCTGCCATAATCTTCCCTTAAACACTGCTCCTGTAGTCTCATGGATTATATTTCATAGAATCACAGAATGGTTTGGGTTGGAAGGGACCTTAAAGATCATCTTGTTCCATCCCCCTGCCATGGGCTGGGATGCCACCCACAGATAAATGCAAAACAAAAAATGAACATTGTTTTTTCAGGAGGAGCTTCCCTCAAGATGATATTGATGCCCCTGTGACAAACAGCACCCACTCTACAAGTTCAATTCGGAGTGACAAATTCCACCAAATTCCTGTGCCTCGAATCAATAGAAATAAAACTCCGTGCAATAAACTGTCAAGAAGTGAATCTACTTCAGGGAAATGCTGTGCAGTCTAATGAATGGTGATAATTAGCATTTTTCAGGCACTGAACAGCATTTGCTTTAAACAAACAGCACTTAAGCTACAGAAGGATGCTATTTACTGACTGACCACATATGGTAAGAAATGCATTGGAAGCACAAGAAAAACGTCTTAGGATGATATGAAAAGCAAAAAATTAAACATGTGCCCTCAGTTTCATGCATGTGCTACTAAAACTAAACCACCTGCTCTTAACAGTAGGAGCAGCTTAAAAAAGAAAAGTATACTGGCAAAAGAACACAGACTTACTACTTACCACTGCTCCCTTCATACAAGGGACGATTAAAATATTCACCTGTTAAATCACAGGATGGAAGACAGCAATTAAGAGAATGGTAAATGAAGAAACAGAGAGAATAGTCTGCACAGTGCAGGTAGTATTACCCTTCCCTTTCCTGAGGGAATCATTTCTCTATTTGAAATAATATTTAAAAGATTTCAGCACTGCATTCATTAAACTTTTTAGCGGGGTGTTTTGACACAGTTGTGCTTTTACAAATACTTTTGTCTACCTCAAGCCAGGAGTTCCATTCCACAGAAAGTGGTATTCTAAAAGTGTATCTCAAGATACACTTCTAAAAGTGTATCTCAAGGCACCAAGAAAGTGTATGTTGAAAAGGATTCCAGCTGACTTGGCAGGAGTGTAAGATCAGTCAGTATTAGCAGTAATTCCATTTCAGCAGAGCCAGAATAAGAATTTTTAAGGCTATTAAAAAAAAAATAAATATCCCAAACACTGTGATCAGCTACTTTGATTTTTCACACACTGGGAGCCAAAGAGTTCTCTTAAACTACAGCATGACCTTTTAAAAGGCAACCAATTTTGATTTAATGAGTTCAACTGATGAATAATTTATAGTAGCCTTAATTAGGAAGCCAACTGTAAGGCCTGTGCAAAAGCAACGACTAAGACACGACCACAAGGACCAAACCCACCTACTCCTGTCTGTCTTCTATGCACCAAAGCATAAAGTTCCACTTCCTTTTCTAAACATTGTGAAGTGGCAGCTATTGTGTGACCAACTCACGTGCACATGTCAGGAGCAGACTGAAACCCACTTTCCATGGATGTGGCTTGGGGCAAACGCTCCAGGAACATCCTCCAGAGCATCCAGTGTAACCCAGCCAGGCTGGCTGCAAACACGTGCCCAGTCACACTGACAGTTCATTTCTCATTCGTGTACAGAACTGACACATTCCACTCTAAACTTTTCCTTTAATAGATTTTTTAAAATAGTGCTTGTTCAAAGAGCCAAGAGGTGGCTCAGAAAAGCACAGAACAACTAGGATCATTTAGGAGATAAAGTCCCAGCTCTGCCTGTTGGTGGGGGCAAAAATCACTTCACAACTGAGGAGTTGTTATTGTTTTCGTGCAGGATCCACTGGGGAGCAGGTGGGACCAACCCCAGATCCCAATAAATCCAATTCCACTGTTTCTTGAGAACAATAAAGCTGAAAACAATTGAAATAAATAGTGATTTTTCCAAAGACTATCTTTAAACCAAGTGTTACTCGGGATTACTATTCTACCACTTTGTGAAGAAATGGAAAAGAGGAAGATGGAAAGGATATGGCACGAAAACTATTTATAGCCTGAAGGGTGGCACAATTTCTTTTAATGGATTTTAAGCTCAGCTTCATTTACACCAAACCTTCCTCCCAGCTGGAAGTGCTGAAGAGGTATCACTCATATTCTCCTCCAGCATGGATCTATATCAGCACACACTAACATCGACATCCATGTACGAGAAAAGACAAAAAGACAAGGAAGAGCTTCCTACCAAGAGTGGTGTAGAGGGAAAATTTTGCAAATAACAGTGGAATTAGACCCCTGGCTAATTCACAGGCATGGAACCTGGTAGTGGGAGATGTTTGGAAAAGGCCACTGAAAGCAGGAATTACTGATGTTTAATTCCCCCCCCACCTCGAGTTAAAAACTGGCTAATTAAAATTTATAAAATCATCTCACATCTGATAACTATGTTTCAAGATTAATAACATTTAAATACATTCAACTTCCAATAACCAGCAAACTCTGTCTTAAATTACTTTGATTGTATTAGATAATGAGGACATTTATATTTATAGCCAGAAATTGGCACATGTAAAATGTTATGTGAGCTGAGAAATTGTTAATTCTAGAAGAAATACCAAACCTGACACTATTTGCCATCTCTTAGAAAAATAGCTGAAATTAAACATATACTTTATGAGCACTAAAAACAGGTTAAATACAAAGACAGCAGGTTAAATATAAATCTGAGATCTGCAAGTCCTTTTGGAAAGGATGCTGTGGGGGAATGGAGAAGTCAAGTCTAAAGATTAAGTTCAAGTCCAACTTCTTTCACCAATATTACATTCACACATAAACCTTTCCCCTCTGCTCAAGATTATGGCTTTGAGCTAAACGTCCATTTCTTAATTCATATATTTTAAAGACCTATCACATAAAACTGCCCATAACTCAGGGTATCAACAGGCTGAACTCAACACAGCCTCTAAGTCAGTGACCACACACTTCATTTATACCCATTCCACGTAATGAAATAAAGATATTGGAAATTACCCACTACCAGTTAAGGTCTTTTAACACACTAACTACAACACATAAAAACAAAATCCCAATGGCAATTTCCTCCAAAGGAAAGGCTTTACACAGTGATTTGCATTCATTTTTCTGCCTAAGTTATGAAAACACTCAGTAGTCAAAAAAATGCCAGAGAAATGGAATAAGGCTAGATTAAAAACCTCTTATTTTTCAGCTAATGTTCTAACCCAAGTGCTCACAGGGGATGAGCTTTGCTACATTTCCTTTCCCCCCCTAAAAAAGGTTCTTTCTAAAACAAAGCAAAAAAAAAAAGTAGGGGGAAAATGGTTACATTCAAAAAGCTATATTTTATTGTTATGGCAACTGATGTGCTAAAAATATAGAAATAAAGTTGTTATGGCAACTAGAATTTTAAAGGCAGTCGAAAGTAGAATAATCAAACATTCTGCTGGCTTAAAATGTAACGTCTGTGACTCAATTTTCAGAAAGAGCTTCAGAGATAAGTAGAGGTTGGGGTTTTTTTTGGATTCTGCTTTAGAGACCACAATTAGTACAATTCCAGAGAACTCCACAGAGTACAAGAGAGCAGACCAAGGTGAGCAGAAAATTAGTCATCCCGAGTTCTCATGGCCAGTAGGAAGAAACACACACCTTATGGCACTTATTTGATATCCTGGTGACCTTACCCACATCCACAAAGTGTATCAGCTTATTATCAAAATCAACAGCAACGGGACATCATTTATATCAGTCACCACAAGGACCAAAAGACACCATGGCAGAAAAACTGTGGCTGCCCCATCCCTGGAAGTGTCCAAGGCCAGGCTGGATGGGGTTTGGAGCAGCCTGGGATAGTGGAAGGTGTCCCTGCCCATGGCAGGGGGTGGAATGGGATGAGCTTTAAGGTCCCCTCCAACCCAAACCAGCCTGATTCTATAACTAAAAGTTACTTGATGATTTTAAATTAAGTACTGAAAAGTGAGGGAATACCAAAATTCATCTGTCTGAAGCAGCAGAGTTCTGCCCCTTGATACGGATGGAATTATAAAGATGACTATAACCACAAGATTATGATATTTAGATGTCTGGTACATCCTTGATGATCATTACAGGGCTCCTAACTACACAAGCAGTTCCACAGCAATCTCAGAGAACCTGCTGTCTCCCAACACTTCTCAGATTGTCAAAATTGCTACTTCTATTAAAAATTAACAAAACTGTGAAATGGTCCAAAGCCCATACTGAGATAAGCCTTAATTAATAGTAAGCAAAATATTTAACAGATACTTCAGAGAGTTATGACTAGAAACAGTAACTTCTACTGGCAATATTTGCACTGGGACCATGGAGGTGGCACGTGCTGGGATTCCCAGTGAAGCTGATATTTTAACACTGCAAGTGCTTTGTATTTTGGCTTCACTGCAGTAAATATCAAGGCTCCTGCCAGCATTACTCATAACTCCTTTCTGACCCACATGAAAAGTCTCTCAGCCCAGTCCACCAGAGCTTTCAGCACGCAGGACTAACATGGCCAAGAACACAGCTCAAAGTCAGGCTCTTCACTTGCACTAAAGGGAAAAGAATCAGAGTAATTCCTTATTGCAGCACAGAAGTCAAGAGATATTCACTGGAAATTCAAACAATACCACAAGGATGTGGAACAAGGATAATGCTGACAAATTCAAGGGTATTTCTGCAGTTTTGCTTCCCCAGCCTCAGTATATTAATCCTTGAGGTGGGTACACTTAACTCTTAAGCACCATGTGAAGCCACAGGTACTTCTAGAAATGCAAACAATGTAGGTAAATGTTACCTAATGAATCTGTGACCAAGTCAACAGCTTCTGCAAAGGCAACTCCATGTACAACACTCACTGACTACACCTATGTTTGCATCAGCCAGGATAAACCTTGGACCTGGGAATATCAATGCTTTAAATCACAGCTTTAGAGGGACTTTCTGCCTATGCCTGGGCTAGAGGAGCCAGGCTGCATCTTTTCAAGCTTTGTTGCTGACTCAACCAGACACTGCAGACACTCCTGAAGAGACAACCAGCTACCGCTGCTCTGAGCCTTCTATAAAACCAGTTTCCTCCTTGTATAAATATCCTAAACTTAATCAAGTGCAGGGCTGCCCGAACTGTAAGCTGAGTTCAGAGAAAATGAGCAGCCACCCAAATACCACTTCTTAACTGTGTAAATCCACGGCATTCAGCATCATTCTTGTTATATCAGGAGTAGCATTAAAAGCATCCCAAAAGAATATTCATTCCAACACTTGCAAGCATGTTTTATCCCGAACATGTGTTGATGTATTTTCAATTTTCCATTAAAGAAGAATTTGAGGGTCTTCATAGACAGGCAAAGGAAATCCTGGACAGTGCCAACAAAGACCAAAAGAGCTTCCTGAAATGACCTTTACAAATCCACAAAAGATTTGCCACACAGGTCCCAAGGAGCACACTTGGACTATGATGTTACATTCACCTACCTAAGGCTGCCTCCAAACTGGCCTCACCTGCCCGTCCCGGCACTGTGCTCCCACCTCACCCTCACCCCACACCTGCACAGGGAATCTCTCTGAGAGGGAAATGGGGGGAAGGAGGTTTTCTAAATAGAAATCCACGAATTCCTGCGATTAGCCCTGAAATTGTTAGGTAAGAGCACACCAAAGGAACCTCTTCTGGCAAGCCCACGGTCTGAAACCACAACCCCCGTTAAGAACGATTTAGTTTTCCATTCAGGCTGTGTATTGTACTACCCAGGCAAAAAATAAAATTAAAAAAAAAAAAAGTTGGTATTTTGAAACTGGATTGCTTTGGAGACAAACCAGCCATATGAAGATGGCTTTGTCATATGCAGGATGTGATTAAAATACGTGAAGCTCCATATCGTCAATGTTCAGTTGTCAGCTTAAGAAACAACTGATGAAAACCCTCAACAAGTAAAAAATCTCAGCTGCCAAAATATTTGTGTATGACCACAAAAACCTATAGAAGTGATTATTAGAAAGAATATATGCAGTAGCAGACTGTAATAAATAGAACTCCTTTTGGTTAGTTTACCTCAGCAGCTGCAAATTTGCTTGCTGATAGGGAAATTACTCTTAATTTGTATGAACATACTCATCACTGCAAAGGGAAAAAATTCCTTAATGGATACAGGCTGTAAAGAAGAACTATAGGTCTCTGAAGTGATTACAGTAAAATCTACTTTCATACTGGCTCAACCCTTTAAAAGAATATCCTGAAGAACACAGAGATAACCATTTGGGGGGCTTTATCATAAAGAAGTCATACATTAAGTAAGGTAGCAGGAGGTATCAGAATTCACCCCTATGCCAAATTCCAGTCTAGATTTAAGTGATGTATTCATCACTTAGGTATGACTGGATTTTTCTTCACATGCAGCTCAAGCCTTGCTGGGTTTTGTTACCATTCCAATTGTTCTGGACTGCTGCCCACTGCTATGGTAAAACATGCTTTAACCAAATGCTGGCCGCCAGTTCTGCTGTTAATAAAGGCATTTTAAGTGACTTTACACACCAATTTAAACTAGAATTCTCAGGAGAAATAAAAGAGGCTGGATTTAAAGTATACTTCTGGATTCTTCATGTTTGTCTCTAAGCGTTTGGAGCTCTCTGTTTAATTCTTAAGGCATCAAACATGAACACACTGAAACCTGCAACTAACAGTCAGGAAAAGGTGGTTTGCTCTCCTCAATAAAATATCTAGGATTTCTAAAACTCCAGCTCCAGCTTTGGAGTGCTGCAGCCTCCTGAATAACAGTTATGCAACCATTGTTTGAGAGCAGAGGATGGTGAGAAAGAAGCGGATTTGAGAGGAAAGAGGAATACCAAGATCAAGTTGATCGTTTAAAATCGAGTTATCCTTCAGGAACCACAGCTCTGGTCGTGGCCACAGAGCCATTTGCTCCAGGTGAGCAGTGCCCTGTGCTGCCAGGGAGAGATCATACCCACAGAATTCCATAAAGACACCCTGCAGAGAACTTCCCAAGTGATCCCATTTTACTCAGGGGTGTAGAATACCATTGTTTGAAACATTCTCACTGCCACTGCCACGGGAAAACTGAGCACCTGTCAACGAACCAACACTCTAATTCGACAGTCTAATTCAACCTGGTCATGCCTCATCTAGGAATACATCCTGGAATTTCAAAGGAGCTCTGAGGAGCCAAGAACCAGCAGCTCTTACCACGCTCTGAGGGAACAGCGAGGCACTGACACATCCCCGCTCCATCCCACTTAGCAAAACACTTGTTATCTGCATCAATATTCATACACCCCGAGCCAGGGAGACTGGCTGAACATCCATCCTCCCAGGAACCACCATCAAACCTGTTCAGGCCAGAACATTGCTACCACCCAAGGCTTTCCCAGTGTTTGAGATGATGGGCAGCTCTGCTCCCTTCGCTCTGCACAAAAGGGACCAGAAATTCTCACCCACAAACCCCACCCCAGGCTCCCAGAGGGCACGAGCAAATCTCATTTGCACTCTACCCTTCGAAATAAATACATCAGTTTATGTGGCTTCTAGAGCAGAGAAGTCACACAACACACAATTCCCAAGAGCCAGGAATTGTACTGTGAGTGTCATTTTACTGTTATGCACAGAAAAGGAAATTGTAGGAAAATTCTTAATGTGGCAGAACTTTTTATCATTTTATGCAGGTCCTGAAAAAAATATTATTGGCATTATTTTCCCCTTCAAATACCACACATAAACATTAAAATTAAGGTAATAAAAATAAAAATTACTAATGGATGCTCCTCCTTTATTTCCTCAGGAGAGCTGTCATTATATTGAAGAATTCCTTTGAAGATGAAGAGTGAACATTAGATTTTCCCTTTTGTGCACACAAAACTGAGAGATTTTCTTCAGATGAGCTCTAGATGAATCAAAACTTGGCAAATTAAATTCACCTTAGGGACATTTTATTCCTGAGTTTGTAAGAGTAATATTAACATTTACTATGAAACCAGGTACCCTGGTACATTCATCATAAACTAAACCTTTTATCTGAAGTCTGAATTTAAATTAAGCTATTTAAAGAATTAAAATTCTGTCAACTTCTGCTCTTCAGAGACAATAATTTTTCATTGATTTCTACTAAGTCTTTTCAGTTCATTTATACTTCATTGTCCCACAGTGTTGCAGCACCACTAAAATAATTCAAACAAGTAGGTGACTGTAACTGTCAGCACTAACAGCTCAGCTTATACCAAAAATGAGCCTTCCTATCACTCCAACCAACACAGGAACTGATTTTTCTCTGCAAACCACATTAAATTATAAAAATATCGGGAATCCACTTGCCAGGAAATGAATGATCTCAGTTTAAGAGAAGGGTTAAGGAACAGTCATCCTATCCTTACCCTTTTAGAAAAGGTGGGGAAAAGTAAAATCTAGAAACTGCTTAGAGATACTGAATTTAAAAGAAAGAGGGAACTGGGAAAGCTGCATGTACATCTCTAAGTGATCAGCTCCTCCAGAATTACTTTGTTTAATATCCAAGCATCTCATTCAAAAAGCAATATAACAGGTATTAGTTCTCTTTTTAGTCAACTGAAAAAAAAAAATCACATTTTAATTCTAATTATCGTTGATCCTTATGTAATAGGATCTTTTATACTTGCTAAGCATACAGCTATGCCATCCTTGATATCTATTCTCTCTAAAAGTCAGGGGAGACCATTCCTAATTAGTAAAGAGAACTAATAATGTTGTAAAGAAAAAAAAAAATGCTCCTGGCTGCGCAGAAGCCCAAACTCGCCCATTTTCAGTCAGGACAAACAGATGCAGCATTTTGAGCACAAATATTTGCTACAAAAATACTCCAACGTTTCAGTCCATTAACCAACCTGCTGTGGCAGCTGGTGAACAGTCATCTTTTTAATTAGACACCCTTACTGATTAATTAGTCTCAGCACACTGAGCAGTGGAGCCCTGCACAATGCCACTGGGACAAAAAAAACATTATTCCTTCTCCTCGTGCAAACTTACCATCCTTTAGTATTGCTGCAAGGAACAGGCTTGATTCATTCCCTACTCAAATGAAAATAGCCTTCCCATGTAAGAAATCCTCTCAATCCACAGCTAAACTGTTTCAACCCAAATAAAACAGATAAAACAAATCAAACAAACACACAGAACCACACAAACACGGCATCAAGGCACCAGTTTCAAAGTCAACCACGTTTAATCTTCTTTGGATAAAAACAGTGGCTCATTTGTAGTCTCCTCCACTCTCCATTTCCTAACTATGCAAGCAAAATGGCAATAAAATTAGAAAGCCAAGTCAATATGAAGTAGGAAACAACAGAGCAAATACCTTTTCTCGTTTTAATGGTTTGGATAATTTCGAAGTTTAAAAAGTGAATACATTTCTGCATTAGGTTTACATGAAAGCTGATCTTTACTTCAGACCTCTGAGCTCAGTTTGCAGAGGGATGTATCAAGAAACAGATAAAAGAGTAAATTCAATGCATAGAAGATTGTGCTTAAGCACATGATGAAACTTCAACAACAGTATCTGCTATTTTCAGCTATCCCATCCTTAATTTTTAATTTTGGACAAGAGACAATTCCAGAAACCTGAAATCTTAACTTCTGTTTGTTTTTTTTTCTTTTTGGTTTATAATGGGAGTATTTGTCTTATAGGAGTCAGAAACAATAATGCTGGTCCAAATTGAGAAGATAAACTACATCTATTAGCTCTAGATTGATTTTATTTCATCCAGCCCCAAACCCAACCCATTTGCTCCATCTTCTGCAGCAATGGAACATCCTTTCCTATAACTGGTCCCTACTGGATGAGAATCAGACCCCTGGAGTAGTGATACCCCTCATTAGAGCCATTTTCAAATTGCTATATTACTGAGATCAATTATTTTCATGATATGGCAATATTTAATCCCCAAATCAATGACTCTCGTATTTGCTTCAGACCTTGGAAGAATTCTTAGGATTTTCACTCTTCTGTGGAGTGGTTTGAAACGTTATTGGCCCAGACACAAAACACCATTATACAGTCAGCAGACAAAGCTATTTTTTGGCCAACTCTTCTGAAGCCTGACCCTTTAATTAGTTATTATCTCTAACTGTTCTGGGCACATGCTCATATTGCCAAAGGAAATTATGATAGCACACAAATAATCTTATTTTTGGTTCTCTTACAAGTCATTTGTAAGGACAGCCATTGAGTCTCTCTTGAAGACCTTCGACTCAATGTCACCACCCAGCTCAAAAATGGGCATTGACATCCCTGTCCAGACTTCCATTGCTTTTAATCAATACAATACTACCAACATCTACTTCACCTGACAGCAGGATTAGATTCTGATGTTACTTTAGAAAATAAGAATAAATTTAAAACAAGCTTTGTTTTCTTAAACCAGAGCAGCATTATTTAAAACTAGTCTATATATATATTGTTAGATGAACTTTATGCACACTGTTCACTCCTTCATGGACATTAGGTTATGAACTGAAAACCTTCTATGAAGAGATGAGACATTTTAGAACCCTGCCAGTACTACCCCTGGGTTACCACAAGCAGATTTTTCTCACTCTGCTTTTCTTTTCCTTTAAATAAACAAATAAACCACCCATTTCTCTCTCCTGCTGTGTGCTTTGTGTTCCCCTTCCATCCTGTGCCATGTGCAGCGGGGTGACGAGCCCATGGCACACATGCCAGGGAGGGAACTCAGGCACGTTCTGATTGTCACACAGAACTGATTTACATACATGTCACAAACGAGGCAGCTGCCAAATCACAACTCCTACTCTCTCCAATTGCATGCAGGGCCTACTACTGTGTTCCAGTCGAAATTCCTGAGTGGCTCACGGGAATCACCAAGCTGGAATTCAGCAGGAGACCCGAGACAGTGCGAGGCAGTGCTCGTCTGCACAACGGTGTTTGTGAGAGCAGAGGTACTTCCTTCTCCCTTCCCTCCTGGAACTCCAAACTCACCCCCAGATGGGAAATACATCCGATATGTCTGTGAATGCTGTGAGATGGAAAAGGAAACACAGCCCACTGGATCATTCCTGACAGAGCACGGACCTCCAGTGAGCAGGACTAGAGGATGTGGAGGCCCTCTGGAGAAAATAAGCGCAGCATTGATTTTTCTAAATGAGACATTTTATTTTGCTTTCTGTGCTTAAACTGGAACTCTAAAACAGGCCCCAAATTACTCTCTCCTACAGAACACACTGAACAAAGCACTCCTCTGGCTGAAAACCACTGCAGCAGATTCCAGAGCCCTGCATAGGGATGGGCATGAATGGTACAAAGACACAGCCAGATGTGTCAGGGGGTGGGAATTACAGCTGCCCAATCCAACACAGCACTGCTGCACACAGCTGGATCCAACAGCAGATGTGTCTGTATTGTGGTCTCCAAACTAAATTCAAATGCTGAGAGTCTGCTGTCCCTCTGGGCATCACAATGCACACGTTTCTGGCCTGCCAACAACACAACCCTCAGCAGCAAGCACAGTTTCACCAGCAGTTAATCAGCAACACTGCAGCAAAGCCACGGTTTTTACCACATTTCCCTCCAAAGTTTAACGTGCATGTTATTATTAACACACATAAGGTAACACTACAGCAAAGCTTTCAATAGTATATACCACTATTTAGTATATACTACTAAAATATATGTACTACTGCTCTGTCTGCTTAATTCACATTATCAATACACCAACATGAAATTGAGGAGTTCTGCTCACAGCCATAAATATCAGGTAATAATTCATTATAAAAAATTAGCTGACCATTCTTTTCTGGAGCACCTCATATTAATTCTTCCCAAAGATGGGCCCTAGCTTTGCTTTGGCACAGGCTCTCTCCTCTTCCTTCCTTTCCATGAATCCTCTCCTGCCAAAGGATAGGATCACCAGCAGTTTAGACAGTCAGACTACAGAAGAAATTTGGTGATTTCAGGAGAAAACCAACTTCAGAAAAAAAAACTTGCTTGCATAAATGCTTCAGTTCAGAACAGGATTTAAATTTCCAATCTCTAACAGTATTTCATATTAAATACTGTACAAAATACCTTCCAAAATACATGTCACTGCAAGATATCTGTAGTGAAAAAGCCAACTGTAACAAGGCATTTTGAAGGCATGAGGCCCCAGCATCAAGATAAACCTCACATTTTAGAGGTTTTCCACTCCCTCCTCCGCCGTAAAACAAACATCTTCCCCACTTTTGGAAAGCAGGAGCAAAATAATGGAGGTGGCTTTGATGCAACGTACAGCTGACAGATGTCCTGTGAATGGTTTCTAAGGAAAATATAACCCAGCTACAATGTCAAAATGAAAAATTTACACCATCAAAACATCCCTCCTTGTTGGGAAAAGGAAAAGAAGCCAGCAGGAGGATAACTCTCACTCTGGGGACACTTACCAGAGTGGGTGGGTCAAATTAAAAGGACAAGTAGCAAAAAGCCACAACATTATGAGAGGAAAGTTTTACTAACAACATCTACCCTGGAATTTCTGCATGAACAGATGATTCATAACCCAGATAACAAATCTCTGAGCAACATTAAAATGATCCCCAGCCTTTCTGCCACTCCAAGCACTTTTGAGAGCGATGCTCTTCTCAAGAGCCACAACTGCCCTGCAGTGGTAGAGCTTCAGAGCCCCCAGTGCCGAGTTCACCTCCTGCCACTGCTCAGAGCTCGTGAACACAGTGGTTCTCCCTCCTGCCATCCCAGCTCTGAGCAGATCAAACAGCTCTGCAGACAACTTTTTACAGTGTTTACTCACTGCACTGATGACATTAGGACACAGAACAGCAACAGATTCCCAAAAGGATTCTCCTCTCAAATCACCCATACAGCAAGGGGACTGGTTTCCTGCTAGGTAAACATGTTTTTTAACATTCTTTTCTAAAATAAACAACAAAACAAGAAATACCTAACTTTGTGACGTTTTGTTTGGCTTTCTTTGTGTTCTTTTTTTATTTAAAACCCACACATTAAAGGCATACAGAGAACAAACTGTTGAAAAACCAAAGTGATGGATGTGAGCCTATAAAAAAGCCACAAGCAAACACCTGAACAACAAGCTGATGTTCTTATTATCATCACAGCAAGAGAACAGAAAGCTAAATGTCAAGCATTACTACAGATATAGGTCAGCAATTTCTATTGTTAATGCCATTCAGCAGGTACCCTCGGCAGGAGGTAAAGTCACCTCATCACAATTTCAGTTGCTTAAAACAAGTCCAACTGTTTCGCTCTCCTGCTGCTCCACCACTGAATAAAAACTGCTGCCCAGTACAACTCAGCTGAACCAAAGGAGAGAAAAAAAAGAACAAAAGAAGGAAAAATCCCAAGTAATAAAGCCCTTACCATTGTGATGAGCAATCTGTATCTGTCCAGCATTGCCTGGTTGTCATGGCATCCTGCCAGCAGCTGCCAGATCTCTGCCCTCAGTGCCTCTGGAACCCCACTCTTCACCAGGGTGGACAATCCGTTGGGTCTCACCACGAGGTTGTTGTGCCTGAAACACAGAGCCCCGTTTGCCTGTTGAACTTCAACCACAGGAGTCAAAACAAGGATTAAAAACTTTAACAGCTTTTAAACTTGCCAGCGTTACTCTGAAAAGCAGAGGCAGCAACTGGCAACAGGAACTTTCCTTCCAGTGGTTACACTAATTTAGTATTTGTCAGATGGAAAGAAAAAACTCTGCAAGGATTGACAGTAAGAACCAGTGGCAAAGTGTAGTGATATTCAAATTCTTTAGGTGAAAATTAACAGTAGGCAACTGCAGAAATTGAACTCAACTGGCTAACAAAGAACAATATGAGCTGAAAGAGAAAACTGTGCCATCTGTGAAGACAATTCAATTCAAATATTTGTTCAACATACACGTTTTAGCTTAGGTTAAGAAAAAGAAATTAAAAATAACATAAACCATACAGAGAAATAAATTTTGGAAAACAAATAGAAGCCAATTTTAAGAGCACTACCATGAAGTTCCAGTTCCACACTTCATGCCAAGAGTATATTTCAAGTCCCACAGAGCAGTAATACTTGCACTTGGTAAACCTTAGTATTCCAAATAAATTTGCCTGGTGGTCTGAGCTGGTCCTTCACTATTTGGTTGCACACACCCCAAGAAATGTAGGAATACAAAACTCACTGCACATGCACAATATTGTAGAGCTTTCAGTCACAGATGTTTAAAACCCATTTTTGAGACAAGAGTGTTTGCTGATCTGGGTTGAAGCTCCCTTGGACTCAGGATGGCAATTTCCAGAGCAGTGCAGCAGGAAAACTGCCCCAGCTGATTCCTTGCTCTTTCTGCTGTACAAAGTGCTTTGCTCTCTCAGTGTTTTGACCATTGTTGTGTTTTCCAACTCTCCTGGTAGGAGAACAGTGAGAGTGGCTGTTCAGCCAAATGCCAGCAAGCTGTGATTAATTAAATAACCTGCAATTTGACCCTGGATTTTCAGTAAATGTTTAGAGTACTCATTCTATGAAACAGCTCATTAAGACCTGAACAGTTTACCACTGCTGTTTAAATTTCAAAGGTGTTCTAAACAAATTTCTTTTTCCTACACTTTGACAATGATATCCCCATTTTTCCAAATAACCTGAGAATTAAAGAGTGTGATTATGTAACGTCCTTATTCTTTTAAACACAATAATTATTTTTAAATGCACGGTACAACACAAGTCATTTCAAACTTTATCACTCAGCCAAATTAAAACCAAAGTAGTGTCTTTTCTCTTTTTCAGCCCATTTTGCAGGCAATCACATGAGCCTAATGGTCTTGTGATGAGAAAAGGTAAGAAAGAAAAAACATTATTCACAAAAAGATTAAAAGGACTAAAAACTTGGCATAAAGGACTTGAGAGGGTCCAGAGAAGGTCAAGAAAATGCTCCAAATCTGGAGCTCCTCTGCTGTGGAGACAGGCTGGGAGAGCTGGGAGCGTTCAGCCTGGAGAAGAGAAGGCTCCAGGGAGACCTCAGTGTGGCCTTTCAGTACCTTAAAGGGGCTCGTAAAAAGGAGGGGAGAAACTTTGTATGGGCAGATAGTGACAGGACATGGGGGAATGGCTTTAAACTGCCAGAGGGCAGGGTTGGATGGATATTAAAAAGAAATTCCTCCCTGTGAGGGTGGTGAGGCCCTGGCACAGGCTGCCAAGAGAAGCTGTGGCTGCCCCTGGATCCCTGGAAGTGTCCAAGGCCAGGTTGGACAGGGCTTGGAGCAACCTGGGCTAGTGGAAGGTGTCCCTGCCCGTGGCAGGATGGAATGAGATGAGTTTTAAGGTTCCTTCCAACCCAAACCGTTCTGTCATTCTGTGATTCTATGACTAGACACACTAAGCAGGTACAGAATTATGAAATGCACATTCAGATACAAACAAATAACAAACACATCAGAAAGTTAAAGCTCAGGTTGTGGATTAGTTTGTTTATTCCATGGATCTGGTGAGAAACACCAAAGAGCTCCTCTGAGGAGTGGGCAAGCTGATAAAATAAAATGAACAGCTAAAAAGGGACATTGCCACAGAAACAAACCAGGGACCAAGGAAACAAGACAAAAATGGCTTAAGGTAACAACAAAGAGAGATGCACATTCCGTGCTGGAACACCATCCTGAGGGTATTCCCAGCTGAGAATTAAACCAGCAGACTTTGTGGGCCCTGTCCTGTATTTAGGCAGTCCTGTGGCAGAGGTAATACTTTAGCAACATGAGTCCCTGCCACACAGCACAACTCTTAACTTCCACAGCCAACTTCCTGGGCTCTGAACAGCTCCCTGGGAAACAGCCTGAGCATCCCCAATCCTTGCTCACAACAACAGAAATGGGCATAAAATAAAAGCTTGTCTTGTTCTGGCCTTATCCTTCAGCATGTGGGAAAAAGGGGTCGTTCATGGGTGTAACATCTTTAATTTGCTACAAAGTGCTGCAGTTCTCTTGCACAGAACTCAAAGACACAATAAAATAAATAGATATACCATTACTTTCCAACTGTTAATTCTATTTTTTTGTAAATTATCTTATTTTTATTCCTGTTTATACGCTTGAAGAAGACTCTTGGAGCAACGTTTCTTCTGAGTCCAATAGGTTACTGTGACATTTTAAGAAAATGACAAGAAGCAATTAAAATGCAAGAAATTTTTCACCTAAGAAACAAATAAAACAGTTCCCCAAGCGCAAATGTTAATTTTTGTTTATTTACTTTTTTTACTAGTGCACAGATCTTCCACTAACATATGCTGCAGTTTTCAACACACTAGATTTGATTTCAATCTATTTTTAGTTTTCAAATAGTTAACATTTTTCATCTGTTACTCTTTCTTAGTTTTGTTCTTAAAATGTAACATAAGGCTGTTTAAGAATTCAAGTAGTTTAAAGACTTGAATTTCTCTCAGGAGGTAATATTGCTTGAGACACTACTAAAGATAAGTTTGCTACTCCTGGTCATGAAGCTGGCTGGGATGTCCCATTTCTCACCCCTTTCTTAAGTCATTTTAACTAAGGTGTTTCAGCTACTAGATGTGTAAGTTATGTCAGGAGTTCAAAACAGTTTACTCCAAGTATTAAATGTTTTGTCTCACTCATTAGAATACTTGAGTAACCAGAGGGAATCATTGGTTATGTGAAATTTCAGAGAATGAGCTGGGGTGTTCCTTTACCTCAGCATGTTCAGCCACAGGAGCCCAGGGATTTCTCAAGGGCAAAAGTTAAAACAAAAACAATCACCTGACAAATGAGTTAAAAAAAGGAATAAAACTAAAGGCAGCATCTTCCAGTGGAAATGCCATGGGGATGTCCCTTAGAACAGGCTTTGGAAAGGTCTAAACAGCTTCAGAGTCCACCTCTGGATTTTTACAGATGTCTCGTCCAGAAACTGAGATCTCCATTACAGAAGTCAGCAGCAAGGAGCTGTGTTGCTCCACAGCTATAAAGTGGTCAAGTAGAGGGAGAATTTGCCCAAATAAATCCTTAAAGCACTTCTCAACTCCCTGCTTGGAGCTGGGAAAAGGAAATTGCCAATTCCAGATTAAGGGCCTCTGATTATTTTTGTCTCCAGCAGCAGGAGTTATTACTTACAAAGGGAAAACCAAATAAGTGGTTCTGGCACTTGCTAATAGTCCAAGGTCTCTCAGAGGCAGCAAACACAAAGATTTGTTCCTCTTTTGGCACAGTGTCTCCTGCTACTGAAGCACTTAATTAAACCACAGCAATAACACTGTTGAGAACATACTCTGGGCTTACAGACAGTCTGCGTTTTACTCACCAACAGAAGCAGTTTCAGGGAGCATTCACAGGCTTTCTAGAATTCTTTTTCAAATGCTTACATATAGCATGTTAAAAAAAATAAATAAAAAGAGATTGCTTCTAAACAAATTAAATGTACACCAGCTGGCACAAATGGCTCAGACAGGACACACTGACTGCTCTGCCAGTCCTCTCCTGGCTCGGAGTTTCACGGGGTTTAACTCCCAGCCCCAAGGACAGTGACCACAAAGTTGTGCCTGTGAAGTCCCACATCTGTGTGAGCACACACAGACACACTCAAACACCCAACTAAACCAGACTCTGGCAGATGCTGTGGGAGAGATTTGTCAAAGAACTGCAAGTTATTTAAACCAGGTTTAAAAAACACACGTCAATGTGTTTTGTATTTAAGTTTTTAAACCACGTAAGCTGAAGAATTTCACACCTCCTGCATACAGACTCATGAAACAAAGAAAAGGTTAATATTTAAAATCTAAATGTAAGGAATTAAGCATTACCATCTCCCCAGTAACTCTCCCCAGGAATACAAAATCTTCTCAGGACAATCCTTTGACACATCACCGGTGCCACTGGAGAGTTCATTATCACTCTCTGCAGAAACAAAAAAAGAAAAAACAAGAAAACAAAAGCATGCACATGTTCACCAAAAGCACAGACACTAAAGATCTATACATAGAGGTCTCAGTCAACTTTTTTTTCTCATGTATCAGTTTTAAAACCACAAAAAGACATCAAAAATACCAGTGGAACCATAAAGAATATTTAGCAGACTTTACAAAACAAGTGTATTAATGAAGTTATCATAAAGTTTAAAAGAACAGGACTAGGGAATAATTTGTAGCACTGTTACAGGAGAAAGAGCTGGGACCTGAAAAAGCATTATGCAAGGAAAGATTCAAGGCTGTCACCTCTCCATTTAATGACATTTCACAATGTAGTGTTATCTGAAAGTCACATCCACTCCAGACCTCCCATGAAGAGAAGTCTCTTTTAAAGCATAGCAGATAATGCTGCTTGGTTACACCACATCCCTTTGGCTCTCCTGTGGTACCTGAGGTCAGGAAGCCCCCTCAGAGCCCCAAAATCATTATTTTTACCTGAAATAAGTTCCTGGATGGGCAGAAAGAGCAACAGTGTGACATTAAAGGTTGTAGTGCATGGAACAGACAAGAATTCTTAAAATGAAACCTCATAATTATTAAGACTGAAACACTTAGGGAGGGATAGAGGCTATTACATGACTAACCCCAGAAGGGATAATGTGAGTCTGGGACAGTGTGCTCAAATAACCACCCAGTCCCAGAACTCATCCCACTTCCCAGTGTCTGGTGGGCCTGTGCAGCTGCCCACAGCCAGCTGGAGAATCTAACCCTACAGGGCAGCTCCTCACATGAATGTGGGCCTGCCATTACTTGGACTTTTTCCAGTTTAATCCGAATAAAATACTGCTAAAAGTTACACAAGTGCAATTTCAACACCACCACACACTGACAGGGCTCCAGCTCTCGGTGTCTTTAGTGGGAAAAACAATCCAAAAAGAGACAGCAGCAGACTCACAAAATCCCAGACTGGTTTGGGATGGAAGGGACCTTAAAGCTCACCCAGTGCCACCCCCTGCCATGGGCAGGGACACCTTCCACCAGCCCAGGTTGCTCCAAGCCCCATCCAAGCTGGCCTTGGACACTTGCAGGGCTGGGGCAGCCACAGTTCCCCTCAGAGGCTGCTGAAGCCATGGACACTTTAGATGTCAGAGGGCTCCAAGGCCGCTCTTTCCTATGAGCTGACCTGTCTCAAGAAGCTAAAATAAAACAAACAAAAAAAAAAGAAAAACCAAAGCTACATCTCTCCCCATATCCCTCAGATACTCTCCTCAACACAGCTCAGTCACAGCTGGGTGCTGACCTAATATCTTGCATTCCTCAGGTACATTGAACACTTCACCCCCAGCTTCATGCAGGCAATAGTTCAGGTAGAGGAGGATTTTCAGTCCTTGTGCAATTATCCTGTTAACTCTTCATCCTTGTCATTCTCACTTCAATGACACGTTTCTAATTTATGTTCTTAACAATTGTCAAATACGAGTCATTAATAAAATATCCTCAGTGCTTGAATTTGACAGTGAGCTGTGAGGACAAAGCATACACTGCATTTCAAGGACAATTAACAGCAAAAACCCTGCCCTAAGAGAGAAGCACAGCAGAAATCCCTGTATTTCAAAATGAATATTACATTAGTGAAAGCCTTTAGCTTGGAACCTGCTTGTACAGCTTCACAGGACCCAAAGTACAAGACCAACCTCCATTTAACTACTTCCCCATTAGAATTAAATATAACCCCAACAAAATAACCAACCACCCACATCACAAATCTACAGAAAACTTGATTTTAACGTTTCCCAATCTTCTGCATGCATTCACTAACCTAAAGATGGAAATATGAAGATCTAAATTTATCATTTTAATAAAATTTGGTATCACTATAAAAGTGACCAAAGGAATCAACTGTGTTCCAGGGGAAGAAACATATTTAAAGACTCAACTTTTCTTTGATTTTAAAATTACAAAAAAATAGTATAAAGGCCAATCTCTTCACTTACCACCCAGGTCTGGTAATAATTAAAAACACCTTTAAGTTAAAACAACTAAGTGCATTATATTTTCTTAATTCCCTCCTCTCCTGATTTGCCTATTTGGATCAAGGAGATAAATTATAAATGCAGCCCTTCTACTGGACATGGAAGCCAGGGAAAAAAAGAAAAAAAGTGATGAAACCTTCTCTGGATTGAGCACATTTGCCATTCAGAGATACAAGGTACTGATACATGTAAAGAACCCCAAGAAACTTGGTTCGCACCCAGAATTTGTCATAGACCACAACTTCAGAAAAGTTTAACACGTTCAAGGTGAAGGGTAAACAATTTGGCACAAAATTCTGAAAGAAGAGATTGGAATTTCCTTGGAGAGGAACTACAGCACACCTTAACAGGAGTTACTGGTGAAAATAACACAAACCAACCCTGTAGTCTGGAACAAAATCTGATAAAGATGACTGAAGTCCCCCAGCGGGTCAGAATGTTTCCAAATGAAGGTGCAGTGCTCCTTTGAGGAGCAGAGCACACTAATTGTTACTGGATCCAAACCTGAGCTTGCCAAGGAACATCAGACCAAAGCAACAAAGTCCCTGATTTATCTCTGCGCTGGTATGTGGGGCAGAATTCTTGGAAGTTCTTAAGGAGATCAGTGTTACACAGCACACACACTCCGGTGCTTCAGCCAGAAAATACTTTCATCTGGAAGGCTTAGCAGTGTTTGCAATGTATTATTCAGTTATATGTCAGAAAATCACAGGCCTTAATTAGAAATGCCATATGCTGCCTCTCAAAAGACGCTAACGTCAAACTGAAAAATAGAACAGGGTGAAGGGGACAGAATAAACAGCTTCAAAAATCTCTACTATTTACATATTCTAACCTGTGAAAGCACTTAATATGAAATAAGGAAAAAAAAAGATGTCATGGGAGGGGTAATTAAGTGTAGATGTTCTTCTCTGAGCACTTTGATATATTTTTTCCACATTCCATGGCATCTATAAGCCAGCAGCATTAGCCAGAGCATGATTTAATCCACCCTCATATTGCTGGGAATGCCACAGATCCCTTCCTCTAAATGTCCTGGGTACTTCTCCCTTCCTCCTGTATTTGCCCTGACCTCTCAGAGCCATCAGCTGAGCAAAAAATGTGGGCAATAAAACAGGCCTCACCACAGCAAGAGGAGGATGGAAGATGTCTCCAGGGAACAAACCTGGGGGTTGTAAATATGTGTGCACACAAAGTGCCTTTAAGAACACTCACAGGGAACAGCAAGCCTGGAAGGCTTTTGGTTTGCTTTGAATTGCAACGTGATTCACAAAATCCACAAAAATGTCACAGCTCATGAACCAATTCCCCGAATTCAGAGCCTCTTCAGAGCACTCCCACAGCAAGCATGGCTCTGCATGGCATCAGCATGGAATAACACCTTGGGCTGGAAAAGACCTCTGGAGATCACACAGTCCCATCTACTGCAAGCTCTGGCTGGATCAAGTCACTTCGAGCCCGCAGTGGGAGGTGTCCTGGCTTTGGCTGGAGTGAGTTCATTGCCCTCACAGTGGCTGCTCTGGGGCTGTGGTTTGGGTTTGAGCTGGAAACGGGGTTGATAACACTGGGATGTTTCAGCTGCTGCTGAGCAGCTGCTCACACACAGTCAGGGCCTTTGCTGCTCCTCATCCTGCCCTGAGGGCTGAGGGTGCACAGGAAGGTACGAGGGGACACAGCCGGGACAGCTGATCCCAATTGGCACAAGGGATGTTCCAGACCACAGGGCATCATGCTGAAAATGCAAAGCAGAGGAAAAAGGAGGAAGGGAGGACCTTTGGAGGGATGGGGTTTGTCTTCCAAAGTCCCTGTTAGACATGATGGAGCCCTGTTCTCCGGGAGATGGCTGAACACCTGCCTGCCCATGGGAAGTGGTGAGGGAACTCCTTGCTTTGCTTGCACACACAACTTTTGCTTTCCCTACTGAACTGTCTCAACCTCAGCCTATGACTTTTGTCACTTTTACCCTTCTGACTCTCTCCTCCACCTCACCAGGGAAGGGAGAGTGAGCAGCTGTGCGGGGCTGAGCTGCCATCTGGGGTTAAACCACAACACCAAGGTAGTCTTGAACACCTTCAAAGAGGTGGTAGAATCTTGACCATGCTGACAGTTTAAATACAAACCAACCAACACATCAAAAGTGTCCTTTTATCTAACCAGAATTTCCCAGTTCTACCTTGTGTCTGGTGCCTGTTGCCTCAGGCCTTATCAGGCACCTCTGAGAAGAGTCTGGCTCCATCCTCACTGAGTCCTCTGACATACTAGCAGCAGAAAGCAGGAAGATTCTTCTCTGTGCATCTCCCTCTCTAGCCTGAACCAAACCCAGGTCCCTCAACCCCTCACTGTACCCCATGTGCTCCTGAGCCCTGCCCTCTGGAGCACTGAGCACTCTCCTCAGTTTGCTGCTGTCCACAACCCTGCTGAGGGTTCACTCGGTCCTGTCACCCAGGCGATGAAGACACTTAACAGCACCAACCTGGTCCCAACACTGATCCCTCTCAGATCCCACTGCTTGCTGGCTGCCAGCCAGACTTTGCACCATTAACTCATTCTTTCGTCCCAGCAGTCCAGCCAACCTTCCAACCACATTATGTCCCACTTATCCAGTCCCTATCTTGTTGCTGTAAGGATAAGGACACTATGGGACACTCCTGGAGTCCTTGCTAAAACCCAGGTGTGCAGCACCCACCGCCTGCCCCTCGCTCGCAGCACTGGCCACACTGTCACAAGGATTAGTCCTTCAGAAATCTGTGCTGGCTGCTCCCAGTGACACTGCTGGACATTCACATGAAATGCTGTCAGGAGTATTTGCTCTATAACCAGTCCCATGGATTGAGGTTAGACTGAACCAGAACCTCCTTCTGGCCCTTTCTTATTTTAGATACTTGCCAGTTGTATGAGATGGATATGGAAGCCTGCACAGATACCCCTCGG
The DNA here is from genome assembly GCF_003984885.1 of Neopelma chrysocephalum. Taxonomy (NCBI): domain Eukaryota; kingdom Metazoa; phylum Chordata; class Aves; order Passeriformes; family Pipridae; genus Neopelma; species Neopelma chrysocephalum. The sequence goes on along the minus strand of NW_020897761.1, from coordinate 419,579 downwards.
GTTGGCAGAGGACCCCTGGATGACAGATTTTGCATGTAGTCTGTTTTTTTAGTACACCTACAGACAAACCAACCTGTAAAAAGTGCTATCTCTTTCAAAAATCAGCAAGGACATTCAAGGACAGGCTAAAGAGTGAACAGAAGATTGGTGGTCTATGGATACACACAATTTTCTCAGTTCATTCCAAGGACTTCATTACTCTTATTCTATGGACTGTATTTCCCAGCTCAAGCTTAATTCTTTCTAACCTGCAATTTATGCCAATCATTTTTTTTCTCCTAAACAATTTTAGCACATCTCACTTTCAAAAAGATGATCTTAGCCTTTACTGCTTCTTTTCTAGAGTACTCTGCTTGTGTCCTCAAAGGACACATTCTCCAGACTTGCTCTCATTTCCCATTTTCTCCTCCAGCTGGTCCATTTTTTTTTCATGATGAGAGGTGTTCAAACAAAATACTGAGGCATCCAGTGTTCAAACCACAAGAATTACACACACAGTAACTGGTATAAGCAAATATTCTACAGAAAAAAAAATCATACACAGAAACACAAAATCTCTGCCTGTTCTTCCCCATCTCTCATTTTGCTGTGCAGGATATCAAAGAGGGAACACAGGGAACCCTCAGAGGGTAACACCAGTACTCAGAGCAGCACTGACAAGTTGGGCAAAGGCTGTAACAAATCACTGTGAGAAACCAGCTCAGAGCCAAGCCAGGCAGCACCCAAGTCCCTCTCTCTGATGAGGGATTAACAGACCCCTTTGAACAAAAGGAATCAACTTGGTTTATTGGCATTTGCCATTTGTGGCTTGAGGAAATGGATCCTGGTGAAGAACTCCTACCTGTACCAACAAAAATTGAGGTATTAAATATGAATTTTTTAATCTTCCTGTTTTTACAGTGAAAGAGGGGTTTTTGTTGTTTTTCTAATGGGCCTTTTTTTGCATCATATTTTAAAAATTTGCCTTTAGACAATACTCCCCTCATCCATATTTTAGACCATAGAGCAGCTTTTCCAGCGGATTCAGTTCTCCATCAGGAAATCTTCTAGATCACCTGAAGCATGGCAATATCTTAGAAGCCAAACTCATTTGTCAGCTCAAAAAAAGGCAAATAAGGTGGAAAACTACGAAGCTGTTTCAGAGAGCTCAAGCATAAAGGTAAATAAGTGAAGTACCTCCTAAAATGAGTAGAAAAGCATGAATACAGCAGCTCAAAATGAACAGGTGGGATTTGAGCACTAATGGGAAGCAGAAAAAGGGATTTCTAATGAGTTTTAATTGAGAAGTTGTTACACGTGAAATAAAGAGTAGGTGGAACTGAAAAATAATACAGTTGGAGCAGCCTGAAGGAGAAGGAAATCAGGTCAGGAAGATAGGTGGGAATAGAATGGGAATGCTTCAAATATGAACAGTGTGATTTTTATGTAGGAGAAGAACAAAAATGAAGGGGGAGCTGAAGTTGGCAGCATATTATCAGGGCACAAGATAGAGCATTACTGACATGGAATCTTTCCATACATACAAGAGAAAGGAGGATCGTGAGAGAGGCCACAAAAAAAAAGCAAGTTTCCATTTATAAGGTAACAGGAAATTATAGAGCATGAACTATCATTTTGCCAGGAAGCACAGGAGTGAAACAAAGTTTAAGTCATGAAGGTATTAAATAAGGCAAATTTTCAGAGAGGTCCAACTTTTCAGTGCGCTACAAAATATTTTGATGAACACAAATGGATTTTTAAATGTCTTCCAAATAACAGATTTATGAGATGACAATCCTCAGTATATTTGCTAATTCAGAAGGAAGAGGAATAATCGGGAGTAGAAAAATACAGATTTCTGAATCTGAACAAAGATGACTTGCATTGAATCCTGCTCACAAGAACCTTCTGCTTATTTGTTAGTTACGTAATAAGTTGAAGAGAAATTAATTTGGCAGCCACTGAAATGCACATAAAGAGAACAAAAAGGAAAGACATAGAAATTCTTGACTAAAAGCAAACCAGCATTTTGATTCTTATTCCTTTTCATGAATGATAAGATACACATTTTTCACTCAATCATTCAAGCCAACGCTCATGCTGACAAATGTCAGCAATTTTGATTACCTTGCAAACAGGAGGCAAATTAAATTGCTTCTCTATGTAACCCAAAATCTGGATCCCAAACCCTGTATTTGATAAACTCTGGAAGAAGGTGGGGTTGGATATCTCTGCCTTTCCCTTTCTGCATACAATGATGGTTTTCACAAATCTCCCAAAGGATCCACACTTGTACTTTGTTACAGTCCTGCCAGTTGTGTGCAGTGCTCAGCCAAAACAACTTCTCCTTATTATTACAACAAATTCTGCATTAAACCCTCATCTTATATCCTCACATATCTTTAAAAGCCTATCTTTGCTCTGTGTCTTAAGAGTTTCAGCACAGGCCCTACATCACTGTCATATGAAACTAGAATCATTTTAAAATGTCCCAAAAATAAACCTGAACTGGCCATCCAAGCCTGAGTGCAGAGCTGATCCTCCCCTCGTGGAGTGCACACCCAAGTGAGCCCCCGTGACATCCCTAAATTGGATGTACAAATGCTTAAAGCTGAATAAAAAAAAAAAAAGTGGAGAAAAATGATCACTTCAGCTCGGTAGTTTTGCTCCCACACAGATGACAAAGCCAAGTAAATGCTGCACACTGGAGGTATTTCTGTAAACACAAACATCTTCCACACGTACCGTGCTGTCTGAGAGCTGACATCCTGCAGAACAGGCAAGAACATCAAATTTGAGGTGTTGTCACAATGCTAAGGCAATGCATTGGTAATTTATGAATTTGTAGATTAGTATTTACTCTCATCTCTGATATAATCCAATGAAAAAAAAATACCAACATTACAAACACATGAAAATTATATGTTGCCTGGCATTGACTGCAAGTGCCAAGGCAGTATCCAACACACTTGGATTATAAAGCACTTAAGAGTCACAAAATACTAGGAAGGTGATGATCAAAACTAAAAAGAGAAGGATCTCAGTTTGAGGTTATTATTAGTAAAAAGTAAGGGGCAACTGCTGGTTGAAAAAAGTCTTTTTGATCACCTTTATATAAAAGTGGTCAAATACTTTTTTTAATTACATGAAATGTGGCAGCTTTAGGTCAAACCATGGAGCTCATGAGTGAAAACTGAGAGGACCCTCTAGCAATAGGAAGTTCAAATTCCTAAAAAGGCAGCAGGATTGCAAGTCCTTTTCCAAATTACTTCCATACTGTCTATAGGCAGACAAGGGAAAGACAACCACTAATGAATAAAGCAGCCAAAGCATTCAAGATAATTTGCAGTTTCTTCCAGACAAGATGCAAACACCAATTTACGCTCGTTTTGTGTTTCTTTTATGAAGTGATTTAAGTTATAAAACACAAAAAAGCTTGAAATCCAAGGAAGAGATTTCACCTGTGTACCCAAGGAACTGAAAACTGCCTTTGTTTGAAAACAGTTTCTCTGTCATTCAGCAAAACTAAACCAAAGGCATCAGCAGATTTCCCTGCAACATCCATGGACTGCAGGTCAGAAATAAGAAATTGTGGTTTGCCCTGAACCTCCCAAAGTCAGCGTGAGGAACAAATTTTATCAAGGCAAGAATCCCTACACACAGGTGTGTTCCCAGGGACACTTGCAGGAGTGTTGAGGAAGAGGGGGATAAACCAGCTCAGAACAAGCCACACTCACTTCCTGAGTGCATTCCACTGCCTGGAATGGAAACGGAGTTAAAACTCCCCAATTTTCCATTTCAGTTACAATCCTGCCATTTCATTAAACACTTCTGCAACCCACAGAAGCGCTTCAAATTCAAAACATTTCAAACACTCGCCTTTTAACACAAAGGCCATACCTGCATGAACAAATTTAAATACAACTCTTAACTATCAACTGCCACCAGCTTTGAAAAATCAAGTCTTCTGCACTCAGTATGTTTTTATATACTAAGGAAAGGATCACATTCTCCCCAGCAGCACAATAACAGCTGCAGAAGTCAATTGAGTGCATTTATTTTGTGATTTTTAATAACAGAAGTGAACTTGTAAGGCGTGAAAATAATCTAGTGCAAGACAACGATCAGCAGAATCCATAAAATGACAGCAGGCTCATCAGGAATATTCATTTGGATGCCATTCTTAGGAGTGGCCTGTATTTTAAAACCATCTCTTATGGAACTGGAGCAAAGGGTTCTTGTCTGGAGATGGCCACTGGCAATATGACCTCTTGAACTTAGGATCTGGGAAATTTTAGTTCACTTTTATAGACATAGCAAAAAGACTCCAAGACAGATCCAATTGATCTCGTTTAGGACCCACCAACTTTACTCTGTGTTGGATTAATATAATAAACAGTTCCTGTGAAGTACATAAAGTTATTTTTAATTTGGATAAAAATGCAGAGTTGACTATTTCGACACCACTAATGTCATTCTTCTCACTCAGTCAGCCCCATTTGTTCGTATCATAACCCCTATTTTATCACTAAATACTCTCTATTGACTCCTAAAGCATCACCTCCTCTACTCCTCTGCTTTCCTCAATCCTGAAAACAGCCTCTGCCACCCCCAGCACTTGACACAGCATCCTGATTTAGTCTGGCTGATCATCTGGGATCACTGAGCATTGCCCACTCCTTCCCCACCACACACCCCAGCTCTGGGCGTGGCCAGCACATCACATTCAGAGTCTTCTTCCACCTTTCAGACTCCCCTGTTCCTTCCTGTCTGTTTTCAATGCCAATCCCACCACCTCCACGCTGCATTTCCATACCTCTTTGGGTCGTTTTTCTATCGTCTATCCATTTCTTGTTGTTCTTAGAGAAGTTTTACCTTCTTAAGTTTGTTATTTCTTCTCTTGGTAAACAAACCACAAGCAGAAACAGTCCTGCATTCCTACAGGTCACCTGGGAGTGTTCCAGAGGCGCCCTTCAGGAGCTTCTTTTTGGTAGGCAAGTTATCTTTTCCCCAGATTACCTTTCACATGAATGACCTGTTTCAGGGTCAGGGTCAGTGCTTACTCTTACAGATGGGAACATGAGCTCATAACCAGACACTCAGGATCACAGAAAACTTCAGCTAAAGTATCTTCAACTCAGTTACAATCAGCTCAAAGAATATTTTCTGGTTTTAAACAGAACTGGTCCTGCTCACAGTACTCCTTAACCTTCTAACATTATCCAGACTCCAGAAGAAACTCAAATGGAACAATTTAGTGATCTCCCGAAATGTTACATTATAGTTAAAAAAAATAAATAATTCAAATATTAGAGCCAAAGGAAGGTCAAAACTTCATGTATGGTCTGAGCAAGCATTGCTGCTAAAAGCAGTCAACCCATTCTTCCCTTTCTCCCTTGGTTATTTATTCCCAGGACTACATTCTCCTCTCTGCTGGAAAGCTGTTTTCCCCCAAGCTGAGGGGCTCACAGGTGCAGCCAGGCAGCTCAGCCTGCCACACAACACCACAATAAAATGCTCCCTGAGCTTTGCCTTTTTCAATATGCACAATCCACCCCATCCCTTCTGGGCTCTCACTGCTTAATGCTCCAAAAAGGAGAAAGAGGAGCTCAATTAACTGTGCTCTGCTCCTTGGTACAAGGTTCTACTCAAAATTAAATATTAATAGTGAACTCTGCTTATTAATAAGAGCTGATACTTATACCCACTTTATTTGAAACCTTTCCAGAAAGTGTAAGAATTTCCTCATTATATATTTTAATCTTTTTTAAATTATATTTGGAATTTAATAGAAAACTTCTTATCGAGGAGTGTACTTTACATTCTAGGTTTTGACAAGATATCATTAATATTAATTATATTTTAAAAATTATTACCTCCAAAGCAAGGAACCTTAAATGACTGGGTTGCCAGAAATATCTATTACAACATTAATAATTAAAAAACAAAAGTGTGGTTGGCCTGAAAGATCTCTAAGTAGCAACTGCACAATCTTTGCAAAGGTCTTACTTTTTTTATATAGCTGTTCATATGAAAAAAATCAAGCTAAAATGAGAAAAAAAAATTAAAAGCTAGGAATGGTATCTAGGGAGTTTATGATATCAGTTTTCTACTGTGGCTCCACATTGGAAAGGGACTAGGCCTAACACTAGTGTAGTGATTATTTTAAATCATTATTGGCAGGAATCATGTTTGGCCTTTCATTAAAACAAACAAACAAACAAGAATATTTAAAAAATGCCCTCTTTTTTATGACCATCTTTATTAATGTTCTCATGGCACAAGACATCCCAGCAAGCTGTGTGCATGCAGAGTACACAGGAATCAGGTACTAACACGTAGGAAAATGCAATTGCAGTGCTTCTGAAATCAATTAAGGAATATTCTGTGGGCATGGAGGATATATAGATAAGGAAAAAGCAAAAAAAAAAAAAAAAAAAAATAAGGAGCAAAGTTAAAAAAAACCTCTATGGCCAGGTAGCTACCATGCTTAAGGCTAAAGAAAAGAAAAAGCCTTCTTCCAAGGCTAAGATAAGACATTGTAAACTCAAGGGGTTTTTTTCCATCATCATAATTAGTACCCTGAAAAGAAAAAGAAAGAAAAAGAATGAAGAGATTTATTTAGAACAACTGCAAATGACTCATTGAACCTGCATATCCTCCAGGATAGAAGGACTTGTCGGCACAGAACTCAAAATGCGGTTTCCATGAGAACAGAGGCACATCGTGGTATTTTTAATGTCTTCTCTTAGGAAGTAATCTACATTTAAAATATGGAAACTAGCATTAGGGAGCTAAACCAAAGTTAAACTTAGGTTCATACCCCAGTGGAATACTTTTTGTCTGTAATAAAATAAAGACATTCTGTAGTAGTACCAAGAGGACAATATCCACGTTATTCCTAATTGTGCTGCATTCGTCACATTCTGCAACAGAGTTTTACTCTTCCCAATAAGAGTAATATTAAAAAAGAGGTATTCAAATAATTACTTAAACTCTACCCTATCAAACAAGCCCCAGAAATCATCCTGGCTCAATAACTCACACATCCAGCAAGGAAAAGAACACCCACAGCTGAATCACACAGCACCGATCCACAAGTCCCAAAGGGCAAATCTGAACTACTTCTTGCTATGAATCAAGGCAATTCAGCAAGGCAATCCCAAACACCAATTAAACAGAAGAGTTTCTTTGGAGAAAACAGTATTTTTACTATTCAGAAGTGGTACATGATATAAAGGAGGAAATAATGCTGCCAGTCCAAGCCCACTGCGCTCCACCCCGGGAATGTGATGAAGGTTCAAAGAGCACCTGACTGTGGGTTGTGCCAGCCTGGTGCCACCTGGCACACGGGGGGGGCTTGCTTTGGTAAGTGGAAGAGGGGAACCACACCTGGGTGCTCCTGCCTCTGCTAATGCCAGGGTTCTGACTTGTAGTGCACAAGCTCATGGCCAATACTTACCTATAACTAAGAACCGAGGAAGAATTTTTCCACAGTACTGAGACTTTTTATAGTATTGACAAAACAGTGCCAGAAATCTGAAGAATAACTTGGTAAAACTAACTCTGTAAAATTTCTGGTAGGTCAGACATCCAGATCAAAAAAAGGCACAGAGAAAGCCTGTTCTGAGTGCTGTGGACTATCCCTCACAGTACAAAGAGACAACAGTAGGCCAAGGGCCTTCAAAAACCCAAAACAAAACCAAAAACTACCCCCAAAAAACCCCACCAGCGGGAAAACTTTGAGGTACAGGCAACTGAACCAGGAGATGTTTTTACAAGCCTTGGATATAAGTGAGGGAAAACAAATCATGTGCTAAACAGACATTTTGGGGATGGGGGAACTCTCCATGTGAGTCTGCCTGGGATGTTTTTGGTTTTCCTCTACAAACAGGCATTTAAAGCCTGCCATTTCAAAGCCCAATTCCTTTAGGAGCACATTCAAGGCAAATGGTTTCTGATCAGAAAAAAATACCTCTAGGAAAGCTTTTCTGCCCTGCTGGCAGAGCACAAGTGCCTCAGTACCACATTTTGAGGCACAAGAAAGATGGACACACTGTCTGATGCTGCTGCTGAAACATCTCCAAACAATGGCTTGGTAAAAATGTCATTCCTAAAGAAGTGCTGCTAGTAGAAAATGACTGGTGATCTTTTTGTCCAAAGCAGTTGTATGAAGAATTAAATGAGTAAATTAACAGCAGAAATATAACAGTATTATCTATGGAAACTATAAGTGCTTGTTTATCCTTACCTTCTTCTGCCTCATCCTCCTGGGATGACATAGGCCCTCCTCCACTTGTTGGGGTGACTAATTCTTCCTCCCTGGCAGATTCTCTTTGCAGACTGACAACTTCATAAATCGCGTCTCCAGCACTTGTGTGGCTTTTTCCTTCAGACTGAAACAAAGTACGGGTATGTCTTAGGTCCCCACTTAGAAAAATAAGGCTGTCAAAGGCTAAGCAATAGTTTGGGCAAGACTCCCTCAGATTTCTTTGCCTTGGCACAAGTAGATGGCAATATCTGACACTTCTGTTTCTCTCAGCTTTACAGGTAGAAAATATAAATAACACCGCATTATTTCCAAAGCTGCCTCTTAACAACCATTTCCAGTGTTGTTCAGAACGATGATAAAAAAAGCTTTCCAATTTCAGTAGCTATAATGAGTTGAGGTCAAAGAGAAACCTCAGCTAAAGAAAAAGAGGGGAGAACAAACAGGAAAAATACTGGAGTAACTGAAACAGGAGCTGAATGCCTGAGGGGGGAAAAATGAATTGTAAAGACAAGACTAAGGAAGAAACAAAACCTCACGCTTTGAACAAGCTGTAAATTGTAAAAAGCTCCTTTTAGTGCTTTATTTACTAAAAATCAGAATAACTCGTCTTTCTTCCATGGACCATAATTTGAAATATACTCCTTCCTATGGGGAAATGTCATGGAACCCCAAAACAGGGGGGGTTGGAACTAAATGATCCTGAAGGTCCCTTCCAACCCAAACCATTCTTTGATTCTACGACTTTCTTAAGAATGCTAATTAAATATACTTTAGCAGTTGCAAGTTTTAAAATAAAAGGAGCATTAGTTTCTCCTCTGAGTTACAGTTCTGAACACAGTTATTTTTCAGTGACATGCAGTGATTAATATACTTGTAGAGAATTGTACAGAACTGCAAACTAATGATGGTATTAAATGAACCAGCCCAAAATGTGCTATTTTGTTCTTTGTGCATCTTGCCTAATCAGTTAAAATAAGGTAATTTTTGGAACATATTCAAAACATCAAATTAACCATAAAACCCAACACAATTTAAGTTAGAGAACATTCAATTTGTTTAAAAAAAAAAAACAAAGTTAGGATAAAGTTGGAAGACTCCAAAATACCTGCAGTGACATACACATGAACTGCTGACCAGCAACTGCAATTTCAACAAGCTGGTGAAATTATGCAGATGAGCAGCCTCAACAGGGACTGCTTGGACTGACAAATATTAACTACTTGATACTAAGAAAGCTTTCCTGCTGTATGTTCATCATTCAGTTCTGCTTCCTTCAAGGAAAGGCTCCGATTATCAGCCAGTTTTGCTGACTGAACTTTTCATGAAGTCAGTTTAATGAACTTTGGGGTGTAGGCACAAATACCCTGCGTTTTGTAACATTTAGCAGGATGATCTTAGAGCCCTTATCCCTGCATGGTTCTCACAGAACACCTTTATCAAGTAATTACAAAGTACTTGGTTAAATCAATCAAGTATTGATGCCCCTAACGTTATTAACCATCGGTATCTACAGCTTTTATTTCTGAGGGAGTAAGGCATGAGGTACTGGGGTTTTGCTCTATGTTACAAGGATTACAAGTCTCCAGCTCCTTGCATATGTTCTGGTCAACTGCAAGACCCACCTGTATAAAATGTACATAATTTGGTTACTGGTCTTCTCTGAAGCACAAATTTGCTATCTAGAGGAACCCACCCTTACAAGGATTATGTCCTAACGATGAAAATGTGCATGAGCAGCACAGTAAGACAGACAGAAACAAAGAACAATCCTAAGTTACACATCAACCTGCATTTCTGTCAGTTTTCTTATCTGACTGCACCTCGCCAAGCTTGGTTCAGACTATTAAATCTGTCTGAATCCTTCCTCAAAGCTATTTCCCAAAAAGTCAGAGTGTCCTGAGGCACAGTACCTTTCAGAGGTATGGGCAGGAACAGCTACTGCAATGCAAACTGTCCAGCTGGTTATTGGAGAAATAAAGATTTGCTACAAGTCACCCAAGAGATCCTGTCATCCACAATCAGGACCTAATCCTGGAGAAAGATTCCCAGAACTAAAAATATTCCTTTCCCAGAGATCTGCAGAACAGCTCCTCTGGATTTTGCAGCAGGAAGAAATACATGTGTTTCTTCAGGGAAGGGAGGCACGTGTGTGTTTGTCACAGTAGAAGAGGTGAGAAAAAGAAAGCATCCATATTACCCAATTAAAAATGTACAGTTGCAAGTGATTTCAAAGGCAAGCTGAACTGATTAGAGATAAGTATCAAACAGCTGAGAACGGAATATTTTCAAATGTATTTAATTTCAAAATGCAGATATTCTCATTTGCATGTAACAGTTGGTTTTCTCAGATTTTCTAAATTCTAAGTTGCTATGCTAATCTCTAGAAGAAATACAGAAACAGCAGTGCATGAGATTTATTTACTCACTAAGTGTTAAACACAGCAGCACTTTTCACAGGGACTATCAACACAGCTTGTTTTTTCAGACCTTTTGTCCTGTGCCCCACAAAAAGATGACAACTCCAATGCTCCCATTAGGCTCAGTAAAATTAAATCACTGCTCTTTGGTTTCGTTAGTCAAGATGATGGACCACTACTCCAATGCACACAGTACAGCCAGCCCCTGCCCTTCACTTTTGGAGCCAATACCAAAACATAAGTGTTTGCAGAAAGAAAGTCACCAGAGGCTGCAGGAGGATACAAATCATCCTGCAGTGATCCTGGGCACACAGACCCCCTGTATGCACCTCAGCCAAGGCCAAAAACAGACTTTAGCTGCAATCTTAACAGCCTTGCTCTTTTAAACCTCTGCAATAGATTCATTTGCCTTCAACAGGTTGAATTCTTACAGCCACCTACCTTCACTTGTGAATGTCAGGAGCTCTCTGATTTTACAATGAACAAGGAAAGAGCCATTTCCCAATTTCACCAGTCAAAGGGACCTGCTTTAGAAGTCTGCACACAGGTCAGATTGTATAAAATTATGGAGAATTCAACAGGTAGGCTTAAAATACTTTAGGCCCACAAAGCCAGTAACTTACAGCTCATTACAATTCAGGTTACAAAGTGTGCTGGGTTTGGCTGGGGGACAGTTAGCTTTCTCCACAGTAGCTGGTCTGGGGCTCTGGTTTGGGTTTGTCCCACAAACAGTGTTGATAACACCAGGATGTTTTGGGTACAGCTGAGCAGGCAGGGTTTACACAAAGTCAGGGCCTTTTCTGCTCCTCACTCCTACAAGGAGGGGGCTGAGGGTACACAAGGAGTTGGGAGGGGACACAGCCAGGACAGCTGATCCCAACTGACCCAAGGGATGCTCCATATGGCATCATGCTCAGCATATAAAGCAGGGTAAGAAGGAGGAAGGGAGGACATTCAGAGTGATACCATTTGTCTTCCCAAGTCACTGTTACACTTGGCAGAGCCCTGTTTTCCAGGAGGTGGCTGAACACCTGCCTGCCCATGGGAAGCAGTGAATGAATTCCCTGTTTTGCTTTGCTTGAGCACAAGGCTTTTGCTTTCCCTACTGAACTGTCTTCATCTCAACCCACGAGTTTTGTCACTTTTACTCTGCTGATTCTCTCCCCCATCCCGCTGTGGGGGAGTGAGCAAGTGGCTGCGTGGGCCCTACTTGCCAGCTGGGGTTAAACCATGACCCAGAGAGACCCAACCTTTATGTAGCTACTTAATCATTATGCATTGGAACATCCCTGAAATGAACGGTTCAAAGAAACAAACTGCTGAGGTGCAGGTGCCATGCTAACTTTTATAAAGGCAGACAAGACAAATGCTCCCACCATCAACTTTTCTTGGAAATACCAGCATGCATTACCTGTTTTAGCTTCATGTAAAAAGTTTCTGTGAAGGTTTTCCTGCTGAAGTACCAGAAGCGTTCGTTGGCAGGATACACACGCACAACAGTCTCCAGCAAAAACCTGACTGGCTCTACCACCTCAGTGACAACCATATCCACGGCCACAGTCATGAAGACACGCTTATCTGCAACACAAAAACCAGTCACAGGCAGAAAAATCAGTCAAAGTTCAAATTTGGAAACTGCTGTTCGAATTGAAAACCTTTTCTGTGTAATTATTGATTCTACTGCACCTGTTTTATTTAGCTGAGTTCTACCCCTTAATGCCTGTGGCACAGAATGAGAGCGTGAATTAACCAGTGTGCCAAGAACTCTGATAACTGGATAAACCAAAACCAGCATGTCCTTGTTTTAAAGACAGGGGCAAAACATCAAGCAAAGAAAACACCACTGAGATACATGATCCCCGTGAGACAAAAGGAACATGCACAGGATAAAGTCACATTTTGAAGTGTAGACTTTTAAAGAGTTTTGTTACACACTACTAGAAATAACATGGTTTGAAAATCCATCAGCAGGAACAGTGACTCTGGCTGTGTATACTTGGATATGACTTTAAGGAACTGATGTGAGCTCTGCTTTCGGACAGGAAACAAACTCCAGATCTACATTCAGAGCTTTTACATCCCGTCAGAGAACACAAATTCCAGCATTAGGAACTGTGCTACATAATCAAGCACTTGACTGCACCACTGCCAGCTGCCCCAGGATGCAGGGCATGAAATGCTATTTGTAATCAACTCACCCCCCAGTTAAAAGAAACAGAACAGCAATGCCTGCTGTTCACAGTGCTCTGCTCAGTACAGGAGGTAGAAAACAACTTGCACGTGGCTCAGGACCCAAAAATCCCGGTAACCAGGGACAGGTACATCAGCCCCAAACACTGATTTAATGTCTCCCAGTCAGCAACATGCCATTCTGTCAACAACTATTCACAGCTCTATGTTGACCATGTTTCTACAGAAAAATTCCTAGTGATGGATTCTTGGAACATAATGGTGCAGACACACCCTGACTGCCAGGAGAAAGGACACACACCAAACCCCTGTCGGGCAAAACAAATATCCTGATTAGAATCCATTACCTTTAGGAGTTTCCTCATTAAGTACAAGAAACATGGGTGCATTAGGATTCCACATTCCAGTAATGACATAAGCCTTCCCATCAGAACTCTTTCCCATGGATTCCTAGAAATCAAATCATACAGGATTCTATTAGAGTTATGGTTTGAGATCAAAGAGATTGAGCACAGGGAGAGGAAACAGTTCTAGGAACCTCAGAGTAAGGCTGTGTTTACTCCACAGAACACAATCTACACTAAGAATATGAAATAATGGAATGAGCTATTACTAGTATGAGGCCAGTACATGCTTCCTCAAGTCTTCTGGAATAGTTCCTACAGATCCAACAGGCCTGTTTGGTAGCCTCCTTATGGATGAAAGGAGACTGATGTTCCCTCCCTCCAACCCAGCTTGTTGTGGAGAAATAGGAGTGACCGAGTTCTCCAGATTTAAATATGGAGCAGTGAGGGTGAAAGGAAAACACAAATGTCTGTTCATATGCTACAGTCAAGAAATGGACTAACAAGTCATTAAATTCAGCAGTTAAAAGTAACTGGAGTGTAAATGTAAATAGAATTCCAGGTGGAGTAAAGCCAGGAATTCAAATATCAAATACAGTAAAAAGGTGTTACGTAGGTTTATAGAAACTACAACACTTTACAACTGATTATCATTTATTCAGTTTTATAATCTAATAATAAAAAGGGAACTAATTTCAGCAAATAAAATCAGGAAAAATGAGCTAGTAGATACAAACAGGCAAATAAACAAGTCCTACAAGAGAAGTAAATATTGATAGGTAGAACCAGCATCATGAGCACAGAAATGGACAGGGCAAAACTGGGACAACTGCAGAGCCACAAAAGGTCTGAAGGGTTTAACTCAAGCACTTCATAACTTGAAAATGGCTGTATTCTGATCCACAGAGAAAAAGTAATTTGGTAATAACACAGAAAGTATCGTATCATTTTGTAGTTCTCTTACAAGCAGCCCTAAGAAATTAAATACAATAGAAGAGAAGTGAATACTTCACACTCTGAGAAAGAATTTCAAATCAAATTAAGGAAATAAAGGCAAAGTTTGCAGCACTTTGGAAACATAAGAGCACTTCCCTGGCACCCAAACATAAAAGCAATTACTTGCACTAAATTTTTAGGGAATATGCTTAACACAATACAGAAAGCTCAGGTATTTTAACAACCTGATCTGTGCCTCAGCAATTGAGCAAAAAAACAGATGCCACAGGTTTCAACATGAACTGAAATATTCCGTCCATCTTATGTTTGAAGATATCAAATCCCAGGATTTAAGCAAAAAAACCCAAACAAAACAAAAGAGATGAGAGGTTTGTTTTGTTGGGTTTTCTTGGGGCTTCTTTTCCCATCACCTCTATCTTATTAGAGCTTCTCTGAGCTAAGGATTACCATGTCCAGTAAATGCATGTCACTGTTCTTCACGTTCCGTCCAGGGCTTAGCAGCATCCCAAAACACCTGTGAAGTGTATTTAAAACAAAACCAAAAAGGGAAAAAAAGGAAAAAGGATATACATTAGCTTTTCAAAACACAAGAGTATTTGCTTGAACATAATGGACAGCCACATACTGCTGCTAATCTAAAGAAAACCTTCCGGAGTAGTTTTTTTGTTGGTGTTATGGCAACGCTCAGGAAACATCACATCACATGTTCTAGAAAAGACAATGGAATCATTTCCCAGAAAGAAGGTGGCAGAAATTAGCACTTGACCTGTGAAAACATGATCATTCTTAAGGACAACCCAGAACACTGAGTTTAAAGACACCAACAATTCCATCAGTGATGGAGACTGGCAGGAAGAAATTCGCTCTCGGCCCAGTCCATTTTAAAAATTGTTCTCATGCAATCATAGGAAAAGTTACAAACTCATCCATTCTATCATCCAGAATGGCACTGGTGTAAAATATCATGTAGCACCATGGGCCCTTAAAAAAAAAAAAAAAAAAACAACACAACAATTTGCTCAAATTTTAGACTTCATTCTTCATTTTTTAAATCTGAATTTGCATATTATACAGGGCCCTGAATTCCAGCCCAATCATTTTACAAGAAAATTTTCTTAATATTTTTAAGAGCAAAAAAAAAAATTGTGATTCTCCAGAGATTCAGATTTTTGAACTTTGTGACTACTGAAGGCACAAATCTGGGTCTGAAGTTTCTGCAAATCATCTTTCTCTCTCTCTCTCCTTTGAACATACTCTATTATGAATAAAAATCACCAAATAGAATGATGTATTTGTAACAAACTGCAAGCTGTTTTGCACTGGCTTTTTAGATCTCAAATGAGAAAACTTTAAAAAAAAAAAAAAAAAACAAAAAAAACAACTTGAAAGCAATTCCATCCTCAAATATTATGGAAAATTGGGGTAGTATTTTGGAGAGTTTTGCTTCAAGAATTTTTTCTTCTGTTCAGCTCACTTCTCTGAGATAATCAGACAAAACAGTTTTTATCACTGACCCTCAGAATAATGCAATATGCTAAACAATATTGCTTAGATACATGAACACCAGCAACTATCATTTTAATAACACTATTAACTGTAAAAGTCTTAAGATATGCAATTACTACACCCCCAGTAAGTTCTCCCCTATTACACTTGGGTATATGATTTTCATTTTCCACCCCATTACACTCAACAGTAACTTACATCCACAACTGTATTTTCCCTTCTCCATACTCTGTCACTACTAGAATCCTAAAAATCCAAGTGGTAAATAAAAGAGGGGAGAACAATTTTGATTTCTCTATATTTCACAGTGCTGTGTGAAGCACCCAAGGCAGCTCAGATGCAGGACTTGGATTTAGCAGGACAAGCTGGATTCCCTGAGAGACAAATCAGAGCAGGCAGAACCTGCCAGCACACTTACTACTGACTTACTCCCTCTTGTTCCTGGGGCAGAAATAGCTCTGAGAGGGGTATAATGGATAATAGTAGGGGAGTCACCACCTTCTGCTAGAGAGAACTGTAAGGTCGAGATCCAGAGGCAAAATGTCTGTGCCTTCCACAGCCAGCAGCTCCCAGATCCTGCTCTTGCTGTGCATTGCTCAGGTGGACACAAGTTCTCATGTGTGCCAGACAAAATTTTAGGGAAGTATGTTGAGAGAAGAACAGTGGGAGTCAGGAACAAGTAACCCCTGCCTCTCACAGAAGCAGGGAATTGTGATGCCTGGCAGCATCCTGCTGCAAAAGCAGTCAGGGTTTGTCTTCCCTCTTATTTCAAAGAGCAAGAGGAGTTTCGATGAGTTCAGGAGCCTCACTTGCAGAGGAGCTGGATTCTACACAAACGGTTTCTAACACATTCAGCCTCCAACGTGAGGAGGTTCAGTCACACCCCCGAGATTCAAAGTGACCTGCACAGACTGTGGGCCTTGCTCTCACTTCTGCCAGGTTGGGTTTCTGCACCCACAGTGCTACTGAGCTGCTCTGGGCACTTGCACACACTGCACTGGTTTCTAGCCCAGTAAAAAAAAAAAAGAACTGAAATTATTATTCATTAACGGATATTTCCATTTATAAAATACAGATGTAACCCACAGAAAAGGCTGATGGTGTTAACACAGTAACAAGTGACAGGACAAAGGGGAATGGTTTCCCACTGCCAGAGGGCAGGGTTAGATTAGGGATTGGGAAGAAATTGTTCCCTGTGAGGGTGGGGAGGTCCTGGCACAGGTTGCCCAGAGAAGCTCTGGCTGCCCCATCCCTGGAAGTGTCCAAGGCCGGCTTGGATGGGGTTTGGAGCAACCTGGGCTAGTGGAAGGTGTCCCTGCCCATGGCAGGGGGTGGAATGAGGTGAGTTCTAAGGTCCCTTCCAACCCAAACCATTCTGGGATTCTGTGATCTTTAAGAGGTTTCAGTTCTGCTGATCAACCAACCAATATTCTGTAATTCAGTTCTAAAGACACCAGTCTAGACCTTAACCCAAGCTGTAGCTACATAACTCAGGATTAACTCTCCTGTATGACTGCTATCACACTGTATTTAAACACCACTGTATTGATAAAATAGTCAATCCTCCCACGTGTCAGAATGAAAAGCTATTTCACTTTCACAATAACTTCCTTAAAGCCCCTGAATCCCATAAACAACTGAGACCTGACATCCCACATAGTGGGGCTGAACCTGTGCAGTGCCACACATGGCTCAGGAATGAACATCATTCCTTTACCTGCTTTGATCTAGAGGGAAACCTGGCCAGCCTCAGGTCAAACAGGGCCCAAAGGCAGGAAGGGCCAAAGGAACTCCCCTGAGAGCCAAAGGAAGGACCAAAGGAACTCCCCTGGCCCTAAGCCAGCCCCAGGTCCTGTCTCAACACCAGTTTCTCTGAGCAGTAACAGCTTTGACCTTCTGAGGCCAGGACAAAAGAGTCTTGAAATCTCTAGACCAGAGACCAAATTTCTTCAGCAGTGTTTTTTTGTTCTCTAATTTCCACTTAGAAATACTTCTGAAGACACGTTAAATTACCTAAAAACTCAGTGTCTGATGTAACCTGCATTCACATTTTATACTGGTTTTGAAGTTTAATACTGTGCAGGGTTAAGACAATCTAAAATTACTTACAAGCCTGTGTAAGTCATGCCAATTAAATAACTTTTTCACAGCAAAGCTAGTGGTGATAAAAATAACATCCTAATTGAGTATCCTAAACAACACCAAAATGAAAGCTAATTTCTAAGAAAGGTAGCTTTACTTCAGGGAGAAAAACAATCAAAAGATATTCAGAAATGCTTCACTAACTGAATGCTGAAGCCAAAATCATTTAAGTTAAAGATATATTGATATAGGTGGGTTTTTTTAAAGCCGATGAGTAGCAAAAGCACAGTTTTACACCACAGAAGAACCTTGATAAATTCTGCTTTAGATTCCTTGCCTAAAGTTTTCCTTTCATTTTTGAAGTAGGAGCCTGAAAGCAAGTCAAGAGATCAATCTTATGTTTTGGGACAGCTGGGGGCAGGTTTCCTTGATTCTGATGTTACCTTGAATTTCCTTTTCACTAGAATGGAAATCTCCTGTTGTTACTCTTTTGATAAGATTGCCATCTGGTGGCATTAATTCTATTGTGCAATCATATTTGCGTTATTGCTGTGTTTTTTTCTGTCACATAACTCATAAAGTCAGAGAAAAGTGCATTAAATACTGTTCTTTCAAAAATTTAACCTTCACCATTTTTATAAGACTCTTACCTTTCAATGGCCAGTTCTTTGTTGGAGAGTTGCTGAACTGTGATCACCACTTTCTTCTCAATTCCCTGTTTGAGCTTGAAATACAGTTTATCTCTGTCCTTTGGCACAGGGCTGAAAGAATAGAAACATTCTTAAGCACAGGTATAGAACATGAACTGTTAAACACAGAAAAGAGCTCACATTTTCTAAATTTCCAATAAATTCGAAGTTTATTAGCTCTTAAAAAAAAATAAAAATTAAAAAAGAGACCACTAGACTGTATTTACTCAAGAAAATTGTTTTGGCTCAAGTTTTTTACATACTTCCTACCATCCCTTCCACTTACACAGGCACACCCTGAGCATCCCTACCTGAAACCATACATTGAAATTAACCTGAAAAAAGGTATCCTGGATTTTAATCTTTTTACAGAAAAAAACACAGAGAAGAAAATTATAAAAAGGAAGCTGTTGTTTTGCTTTACAACAAGTCTGCTGGTGAAAGGAGGTCAAATGAATTTTGCTGCAGCACAGTGGTCATGAATTCTGAAAGCAGCTGTGTGCTTTTTTCAAAGAGCTCTCTGCTTTTCCTTTCTGATTACCTAAAATTTCCTTTTCCATCATCTTCTTTGACTTCCAAGGAGACACTGAAAGTGTACACATCACTGTCTGGAGTGGGAAGAACAAAGTCCTTCACGTGGTCAGATGCTTGTTTGGATGAACGCTTGAATGCTGTGGAGAAACTGTATAAAATCCGACTGACCTGCAGAAAAGCCAAAGAATCAAGACTTTAACCCAAAATAAAGAGTATTTTTCATGGGGTATCGTGATGTGGTTTTGGAGGTCACAGAAACACTGTTACTTCTCTCATGCTGAGCACAAAGCATGCCTCATGTAACACAAACCACTCAGCATCGAGTGTTTAATAACGAAGCCAATTCAGTAACATCCCCCATTTCCATTCCTGTCACATTCCCTGCTCACGTCATGCTCAGTGAGTTAATATAAATTACAAGATCAGGAATGCAGCTCATTAGAGGACCTGGATAATGTACTTTTCAGGTTGTGTAGCCTGACATACAGCTTGCTCTGGCAGGTGTCAAAAACCAAGATTTCTTCTTTTTCAACCTTTATTTTTCTACCCTAAAAAGTCCTTTTCTCCTAAACTGTCACATAGTTCTTCCTAAAATATCTAGGGGATGGTACTGTAAGGTGGTTCTTTGTAATTCAAAAGGTCTACACTGCAACTTTAGTTTGAAACATACCCAAATGAGGCCTGAAAAACAGAGTATTTCTCTGAACCTTAGGCTTTCTAAATCTTCCCACTAACAGTGCACTTCGGAGTTGTATTGAAATACTAAAAGAAACAAATTATATTAATATTCATGAATGACTGCTAACACATTTTTCAAGGTACTATAGACCATTTCCACAGCTGAACAACCTCCTAAATGTCGTATGGTAAAAGGGCTAAGAGCAGTATTTTAATACTTACGGCCTCTTTAATCTCACAGGAGAAAACATGGATCTGGAACTCTTCTGTTCCACAGCTGCTCTCCGTGAATGCAAAGCAGTCGCTCTCTGCAGTCCCGTTCTGCCCACGCACACAGAACAGCACCTTGTAGATGGGGAACGAGGCAATCTCCACGTTGCTGCACTGATCTATTATTCTGGCACGGAAAGGAGGAGGGAAGATCAAAGGAACAAGTCAGTATGACAGGCAGGCCTCACTAAAAGGCTGTTCTGCAATCAGATAAACAAGGATCTAAACTTTAATTACTGCTTAATTCAAGTACGCAACACGGGCGGCAGGAACAGGAAAGTTACGCTTTACAGATTTAAGATGTAAATGTTTCTGGTTGTAAAATTGACTTTATTTCTTTTCTACTCCATAATACAGACAAAGCAGAACCTCTATATCGTGCCATAACAATGGCCATCATTGCTCTGCAATGAAAAACACAAAAGAAGAAACGTAGAAACAACAGCAACCATAAAAATGTGATTTGCATATGCCTCAAGGAAACTTCAACATCGTAAAAGAATTTACATCTCCATTTAAGAAATCATTAAGAAAACATTATTTGTTCAGAATCTACAGGACTACACAGCTTAGCAAGGGCTTCTTGCCATGTCTAGGTGAGTATTAATCATAGATCTAATGGCTCATACAAAATTTTAAATTCCTCTCAAACTCAGAGCCCACAGGACATTACAGAAACTTTGAAGGTGATATTAGGAGTGGTGTCTCAGAGGGAGTGGGTTTAAAAGAATAATAGCTAGAGCCACAGTGCTCTCCTCTGTCTTTTCACTACTTGTCCACATGCACACTCACATCAATGGTCAATAAACACTGGTCACCTGGAATAGAATCCCAAGTCTTTAACAATAAAAATCCAGGACTAATCTAAAGGCCCAGAGCCAGAGAGGATCCAGCACAGTGTAATATTGGTGGGACACAGTAAGGGGAACCCCATGGGACAAGAATTCAGATACCAGGAATGGAAACACTCCTCAAGGACATCACTCGTATAACCTGGGCTTTGATGGAGTGTATTATATCACACTTGGGTTCACCTTTCCAGCTCTGTGCAGGTTCTTAGGTAGTGCTTCACTTACTTATATCCTCTGACATTAAAGTTCAAAGGAACCTGCAGTTTCACTTGCAAAACATCCCTCTTGAATGGTCACAGTGGGTCCACAAATAGGTACAGCACACCCAACATCTTGTGTCTGGGTGACAGTTGCCATCATAAGAGCCTGGAGTGTAATTCCCTAATTCTAATGGAATATTGTTTACCATTGAAGGAAATATTAAATTGCAATCAAAGAGTAAAGTGGAAGAAAATAATACAAGTGCTTGAAGGTCCTTCTGTCTTCCTCCAGAAGATGGTAGTCAAATAAGCTCGGGCAAAGAAGGAAATCTAAACATATCCTTCAGGTGCCTCAGTATCTGAGCTTAAAAATAAAACCTTGGCTATTGAGATGCTCCCCACTTCTGGATTCAAGACTGCTACAGGTGCATTTGTAGCGCACCCTGATTAAGAACCCTTGACTCTCTCATCACTAATTAAAAGACCCTTCTCACGTGAGAAAAGTAAAATGTTTTCTAGTTTCTAGAGACTGCCAGCACCTATATGGTGAGGCACACGCAGGTCTGAGCTGGCTTGGGCACAGCAGTGGCTGCAAACACAGATCAGCACCTCAACTCCATCACATTTGTGGGAGGGTCTAAAACTAACACTTCTGGAGCAAAGCCAAGGCCAGCAGGACTCCTGTTTTCTCAACACATGTACCTTGGAGGGCATTACAGACCAGGGAGGTTGGAGGTATTGTCAGCTCTCCCTTTCCAGTATCTCTCTTATTATCACATTTGAACAGAGATGCTGTAGAAGGAGATGCTTTTGCTCACACTGTATGGCAACTGTACCACCAGCCATGCACTGCAGGGGAAACCTGAGCTCATGTTTTGTTGCTTCAAGGCAATTTCTCAACATTAACTGTCTTCAGCACAAACTTCAGGCACAAATCCAGCAATTCTACTTCCCAAAGTCAGAAACCACCTCTTATGTGTCCGCTCAAGTAACAAACGAAACGCTTGGTGTGTTACCTTACAGAGCCTTCTGGAATGTTGGGAACATAGAGAGTTACAGGGAGAGGGGCTTGACTGGAGGACTTCATGTTTGCCATGGCATGGAGAGCTTCGGGCTCATTTCGAGGGGCCGACACCTTGGTGCAGCCCAGGTAGGTGAGTTTGTTGAACAACACGCTGTCCTCTTCCAGGGGCTCGCTGGGAGAGCACGGCCTGGGCGCGGAGATTTCTGCAAACCAAGAAACCACTTCTTTAACCATTTGCTTTTATTTTTACACAGTTTTTTTCTGAATGAGTTCCATAGCAGAGTCTCCTATGTTTTCTAGGGATGGATACAAGAGTCGACAGCCCAGCTCCAATAGTAAGAAATCCACTTGGCAGATTAATATTAACGTGAAGTCTGTTCTAATCTACTGCACGTTGCCAAGTGTGGCACGGGGACAAATTGCCTCTTGATTCCCTTCAGCAGCACTAGAACACAGCACAGACATTCCAAACCTTCCTAAGTAATCTGCCCTGTTATTTCTATTTCTTACTAGAGATGATATTGCCATAATGCTTCAATCATAAAGGCTGCAAAACTGAATTATTCCTGTTGGGGCTGGAGTGGGGCAGGGGGAAGGTATCTACAAGTATTTCTTTGTTCTTGCTAAAGGTTGTGTTCTGTTTGAAGCACGTCAAGCAGGGAGCCAGGAAGGTAAGTTTCTCAAAAATACAGCACACATGTAATTAGGAGATGGGTGTTTCCATTTCCATAAACTGTCTATCTTATTCTACCACAAAACTTTCTTTCTTTTATTTACCAAGAAGTGCTGTAGGAATTATCTAACAGAATACCACAGAAGTGTTCTGCATGCTGCTGAGGTAAAAGAATTCTAATTCAAGGCACAAAGAGATGGCCAGAGCCTTGTATTGCTAATATATGTAATGGAATATATATGTTTTATATTGTACCCTTATATACACATATATATATATATACACACATCAATATATTTTTCATAAAATAGATACAATATAGTTTACCTAAAAAGCTTTCACTCCTCCCCTTTTCACCAAAACTTCAAACACCAGAAGGTACCACAATAATTCCTATATCAAACCCAAATCTGGCCTTACTGCTACCTGGCTACAGGAGCAGAGCTGAACAGTTTCAGGTTGCTCAGGGTGTATTTCATTCCCAGGCAGCATTGCCAGTGAACACTGCCCTGAAAATTCTGGTTCCCCTGCAGCAGCAGCTCCACCTCAACTATCACAAATCATATGATCCTTAGTTCCAACTCATCCAGGGCTGGAGACAATGAAAATTATCAACCAGAGCAGCGCAGAGCATCAATCTGATGATAATTTATTCCTATCTATAATCCCCAACTAATAAGAAGAGGAAGTCCCAGTAGAATTTTGGAATGAAGCTCCAGAAAGCTTTATATTCGTTTTAAGGTTAACTTGAAAGTGCACAAAGAAAACCTTGCCCTGTGTGACTGAAGGGGGAAGCACCCAGGCAATACCTGTTGTAGAAGGGTCCAAAACGAGGTGCAGAGATGGTGGGTTTGCCTGCCCTGCTGGGCCATCTGCAGCTGCCTGGCCACTGCCATCACTGCAACCTCCCTGGAGAGCACAGACGTTTTGGTTCTTCTCAGAATCCCTCAGAATCTCTTCCATTGCCTTCTCCAACTGATCATCTCCATTGGAAAATACCTGCAAGCACGAGGAAATTTTTAAAGGTATTTGTAGTTTTATTTTCCCTGTTATTTTTCAAACATACAGTCTTGCTCACGGCAAAAATTAAGAAACTTTGCTGAATGAGATGACACTCTAAGAATCAACAATATTAAGTCAAATACAACCCAGTGTCACATCCCATTACATATAATCCTCATGTTCTCACTGCTCATCCAACAACCATCCATCAGACAACTACAGACCTCTCCTAGAATAACTGCTTTGTGTACTTAGATCCTCCATTCAGAGCAAAGGCCAGACTTTGCTACAGATTAAAGAAAATTTTACTTTCTTAGTAACATCCAGTGCATTGCAGTTGCTTCAGCAATTGTCCCCCACACAGGAGAGGTGCAAGTCTAAGGAAAGGGTAAAATAATGTTGAGACATCTCCCTAGGAAAAAAACAAAATGCAGCCTTTCACAAGAACCAGCTTTTCAGACAAAGGAAAACCATGGCCAAGGCTGCATCATGGATTCTGCCTCCAGGTCACCTGCCCCTTTCCAGACTAAAGCAGCAGCCAGTGTTCAAAACAGACAGAAATCAGGGCTGTAAACAACTCCCAAACAGTTCTGCTGTGACAAACCAAGTCATTACTGTCATTTCAAGGGGAACAAATTTCTGTTGTTCCAAGCAGACCGAACCCAGTAAATCAGCTACTCCAACTCAAGTGGGGAAATGTACAATTAACCAATCAGCTGCCAACCAAGTGCTAAAATATTCTGCTGTTTAGAGGTAGAAACGTTTTAAAAAAGGTCTTAGTCATGCCTTAAGTAGCACTAAGCAGGAAAACTAAATTAAAAACTAAAACCCAAGACCCTCTGTGGTCTAGTCCTATGAAGTCTAATTACATGCTTTTGAGATAACAGCATTCAGAGTCTCTGATCCCTAAATAAAGAATATTTCTCAAGCTTTAAAGCAAACCTCATTCTTTGAAAAGAACTTTTTAGTCCTTTACTAATATACAAATCCACAGAATACACACAAAGCTGATTCCCAAAGAAGTTATTAAAAAAAAACCTCAACTGCCACTTTTGGGCAGATTTGCTTAATCCGAGCTGTTAATGTCATTGGGAATGAGCAAGGACAAAAATCACAGTCTCAGAGTCTCCTCAAGCACACACAAGTATCTTTAATTAAATATTCAAAAGAAGTTGCAATCTTTTGATCAATACAAATCTTGTTACATATTTAAAAAAAATAAAAAAATCATAGCAAACCTTTAGCTGAGGTTTTTCATCTTTTCCAGAGGTGTTCTCAGGTTGCTGATGAACCAAGACAAATTCTTCATTAATTAACGGGGATACAGTTTCAGGAATCCTACTGGCTTTGCTAAATGATGTTTTGACTTCCATCTCAGGTCAGTATTCTCCTCCTGCCACCAGAAACTAATAAAGAAGGAAAAATGTTCAATAATGAGTTTTGAAGCTGCACACCGTACGTTAATAGATGCAACATGAAGTTATTGTGGATTAATATAACACTTAAAATTATATTACTGTATTTACTATATTCCCCAAACTCTGATTTCATTGGTATAAAAGGAACCTGATGATTTTTATGGCAGTGCTTAAAAATCCTCTGATTTAACAGCAATGGCTGTTATCTCAGTGTATCGATAACAAAGGAGGAAGTTCACCTCAGAGCTTTCACTTCCTGCTTTTAATCTTCCAGAGTCTGCTCCCTCTGCCTCCCCAGGTCTTGCCCTTGGTTCTCCCTCCTTACTCAGAGTTCCACAGATCATGTGAACATACAGATTTCCACAATCTGCACACCAAAGCATTTGCTCTCCACATAAAAACACATTTAGCAATTGATTATGTCAGGGGCTTTTACTGCCCTTTAGGTCTCCAGATGAAGAAGTCAAAAGTGACATCACCCCAAAATCACCTCCTTCTCAGCAAATTTCCCTGAAACCACGTGCAACAGTTAAAATTAACCACAGCACTTAAAAAAAAGAATAAACACAAACCACAACAAAACTGTAAGTATTATGGAAACCAAGAACAAGTTTTCCCTTGCTTACACAACAAAAAATAAACGTAGAAACAAAGGAAGAGAGCAAAATAATGGTCAGCCTCCAAATTACATGTTCATAGAAAAACCCAGAACTGAAACCATTCTGAGCACTCCAGCATGGGGACAGCTCCTGTAGGCATCCACCAAATAAAGGCAGTATCACCTATGTTAACTCAGAATGTCCTTCCTGATTCCTTAGGTTGAGCCTCACCCTGCCCTTCCCAGCAGCACCACAAAGCAGAACTGGGCCACCTTTGCTCCTCTTATGGTTCCAAAGCACCCAGTGATGAAGGACAGGATGGTAATTTAGGTCCAGCTAGAGGGAACCACAAAAACAGAATGGAAAATAAAAAGCCGTGCATGTTCCCCCCAGTCTGAGCAGGTGTTACTCATGTAAGCCAGCAGAGAAAGTTCAGCAATTTCAAACCACAAAGCAGGTGTGGTGACCACACAACTTTCAATACTCTAATATTTTCTATCATTTTTGAAACTGCAGCTCCAAGTGAGGGAATTACACGTGGAAATCCCAGAATAACTGAAGAACTCAAGTCCTTCAGCTAACTGCCTTGTATGGCAGAAGAACTCACTAGAAGAGTCACCTTAAAAAAAAGCCACTAAACAACAGCTACAATATTCAGAGAGTGGTTACAAATTTGGATCAGCAGGTCAGCACAGTCTGATGTCCTTCATATCTCCAGACTGAGCATGAACTCACAAGCAGGAATATTTTCCTGACAGATGACATAATCTGAGCTCCACCCAAACCTGGGTACTGGATTCACCACTGGAGTGAATCTTTTTAAAGCATCTTCACCTCAAAGATCTTCCTGGCACAAGAAAGACAAAGTTTTAATGCACAAGATTTTAAGTATGTTACAAACAGTTTATTAATTCCACCTTACTTTTTAACAAATGTTGTGAAAACATTGCTGAAGAGCTCGTTTGCAATAAAAAAGTCAGCTCAAAATAACAATATAAGCTGGTTCTACTATATCAATTATCAAAGCCAAATGCAGGCTGCAGACATGAGTGTATCACCAATTCTTCTTTCTGCAATGAAGCAAGAACCACCAGGCACACTGTGAACTATGAAATGTCTTCTGTAGCAGCAGTTCAATAACAAAACTGGGGAAAATGTACCACTTGCAAAGCCAAAGGAAATGATGACAATGCAACTAGAGAAACACGCTGAGAGACACAATATTTGTTCTTGTCCTATGTGGGTAAAGGCAGTGTAAGAGAATTCTTACCTCCCAAATTCTGATCTGAAAGACAAAGGAAATATTATAAACCTTCCATGACTACAAGCTCCTCATTCAGATCAGACCCTTAAAAAGCATACCAGACACATTCCTGCAATTACTGCTGACTTACAAGGCCTTTAATTTCTTGAAGAGTGCACTCCAAGTCTGCCTTTCCAACCAGCTTAAACCACCACAGTGCAGACACAAACCTTTTTCCATGCACAGCTGAATAAATTAGCACCTCAAACCCCCGAATTTCAGCCTATCACTGTGGACTGCTCCCACCTGCCACCAAGTGTTACTCTCTGAATGCCCTGTCTCCCACTGCAGTGCAAACAAAGCCACTTGAGTTTCAGTTTAGCAGTAGAACACGAACACAAACCCATCAGGCATTCAGGAAAAGCTTTAGACACCATATTTTATGACCAGTCTTCAAACAAAAGTAGATTTTAATGCCAGGGACAGAGTACCAAAACTCATGAACGAGTCATTTTTTCAAATTAAACAACTTCAACTCTGAGGTGAACTTTACTCAATTATATAACTGTGAGTCTCATGAAGACTATTGAGATTCACACCACCTTAAGTAGTAAGATACTTTAAGAGAAACATTTTCTACTTTTTCATTATAAGGCCACATGATCTAACACTGCAGCTAAACACTTCTGAGGAAAAGCTGTAAAAAGAACAAAAACTTCTCTGCAATAATCATGCATTAAGGTTATTTGAGGAAGGGGAAGAGAAGAACATCTGAAGGGGGTTTTTTATTCGTTAGAAACAAGAAGAGAGACACACACACATATGCTGGACTTTCCAGTCACCTCCATCATTGGATGGTTTCTGTCATTCCCCTTTTGTCATTTGCTTTAGTCCTGCTGGAGGACTTACTCCTTTTTTGCTCATTCCTGAGTTATGTACTTCAACTCCCCTTTTCCTACAAATGTTAAGAACTAACAACAGTGTCAACTATTACACACGTACAAAATCTAAGAACAGACCCCTACTACTGAACTCAAACATGTCTCATCTTTTTAATCATCCTTTCTGATGAAAACCTTAAAGCTAAGGACGTAAGAAATTATCTCTGATGGCATCAATCAGAACAGTTGTACAATCAGGTCAGATTTATTCCCTGAAGGCAGCAGCAGCCCATCCTGGTGCTGAAGGCTGGCTCAGAATCCTGAGGAAAGGGGTTTAGCCTTTGTTTTACCAATTTAAAGTTTCTGGGAGGGCAGCAACCAGCAGAGAAGGGCTGAGTCAGGGACAGGAAAGGCAGCAGTGCACGTCAGCTACCTCAGCCCCAAGCACAGTGCCACAGTTTAAGCTGTTAGTGCAGTTTAGTTCTAAATGAAAAATACAGCCTCTGTTCTGCCAGCACTGCTCAGGCTGAAACCTCAGAGCAGATGGTACCTTCCCAAACCACCAGAGCCAGGAGTCAGAGCTGCTTCTCCAGCAACGCCTTCAGAGAGACGACAACAAATTGTGCTGTGAAAGTTCTCTCCACAGTGGGAGACACTGGGAAGGAGGTGCTACTACTGCAAGGAATAATTGCTACAAAAGAAGGACCTTGAACACTCCTGCTACTTCCTACAGAGAAGAGAACTTTCCTCCATACTTTGGTGAACAACATCACACAGAAAAAAAATAAATCAGAAACCCAGCACTAAATACACAGGAGGAAATTCTTCTAAACTCGGTCAAGTAAACCCTACAATAAAAAGATAAAAATTTTTAAAAGTAACAGTTTCAGAAAAGGTTTTCTGACAGAAGGGTTTTTGAGATACAAAGAAATTAATCAGACATGGTTTTAAAAGAGGGTGTGTGGGGGGGGGTGGTGTGTGAATCTTGCTCCAAAAAAAATATCTTAAGCTGTAAGGATAATACAGTGACTGAAAAAAGCAGGTACTTTTCTAGTGAGCTTTATTAGGTAATTTTGGTCAAGTCAGTCTCTCTGATGTACATCAGTTCCAAGTGTTTTGATTATGCAAAGTCCTGAATAAAAGCCAAACTACTTGGAACACTTGGAACATAGGTGTTTTGAGACCAGTGACCAGAACTTGCTACACCCATGTACAGTACTAAGCTTTAAAAGGCTCAAATCCAGCAGCTTCCTCACTTCATCCCAGGTTCACTGCAGCTCCCTTTGCAGCGTAGCCTAAGTGGCTGAAGAGCAGGAGGAGGTGAAGAACAGTGACCCTGGAAGATCCAGGTGGATTCAGCACTGCATCAGAGTAAGGGACACGAGACAGAAATGCTCCTGATTCCTTCCCTCCATAACCCTTCCATGTATTTCACATGGAATCCAGACTGGCAAAAACACATCCCATAGAGAACACAAGTAGGTAGGGATGGATGCCCAAGGCACTGCTGGCAACACATGCCCAGGAGAAGGAATCAAAGGTAGAGCCACCGGCTTTCCAGAAGGAAAACGCTTTTCACACCTGCTCAGATTCAAAAACTCCCTCATCAAACTGGTCACCAAAAGTAAATATCAATTCTTAGATGAATCAGTCTTCTGAAGCACCTACCAGACATTTTTGTGTTTACTCCAAGTCTCTGTTCAATAAATATTCCAAAGTTACTGCTCAAGTTTACTGTTGGTTTGGGGTGGGAAGATATAGATTTTGTTTCAGCATTATAACCACCCAAAAAACATATAAACTGTAAAGCTATGAAAAGACAACAAACAAGGAAGATAAATATTTATCTATTTTCAGTAAGCAACAAGAAACATGTTTGGAAAGGAAGCTTCTTCCCTGCTTGAAAGAAGGCAATCAAGAACAGGCTAATTCATACTTTCTTTTATCAAACAAAATCAGGTCCTGTATTACACAGGCTTTCAAAGTCGTGCAGTTTGACTGCTAATCTCAAACCACAGAAAAAACACTGGGAAATAAGTTCTACCTATTTTCAGAACTCAGGTTCCTCAAGAGAATCTGTGGGACCTTTCTGAGGAGGAAGGTCCAACAGAGTTATGCAGAAATTCATCTTCTGATAAGAGAAGTCCGAAGGAGAAATACACGCCAAAGAGCAGAGTTTATTCCCATTTTTGAGCTCCAGGATCCAAGGCATGACAGCAAAATGAGCACTGAACTAAGGGATGCTGCAGCCACAGACACCCAGTGAGTCAGAGCTGGAGAGCACTGCAGGGATGTGCTGACAACAGGACCTCAGGGCACAGGAAGCCGGACAGACACCCCCAGCTCCACACATGCCAACTCCCAGAACTGAGGGCTCAGCCACAGCATCCAAATGTGTCACACCTGGGCATTCCCCTGGCCCCACCCCAGCAGCTCAGATCTTTAAGGAGGGACAGCATCCCCACAAAGCCAGGCTTGCTGCAAACACACACAGCTTTACCTTTGCCAGGCTTCCTCACCGACACACTGAACACCCTCATCAAATTCCATATTACACTGTATGTTGAGGCCCCAAAACCTTCTTCTCTAGTGGGCTCATATGCAGAAGAAAACCCTGGTGTCATCAAATCAGTTTGTTTAAATCCCCCTGACAACAACAGCAATTTTATCTCTAATCTCAACTTCTCTTTGTGTAATCTTTATAGAACCAACTGTCTCTATGCTCGTGCTAACTACTGTTTTATTACCCATAAGTTGTTTCCCAGGGTCTTATCTCTGGCAGTGTCAGACTATGTAAAGGAAAAAAACAAACACCACTTTATTTGGCTTACTGATACTATTTCCCAGGATTAAAATCAACTTAATACCGAGCCGCATCACTATATTTTAAAATACAATGACATATATGTATATAAAAATCCTTATTTCCAGGAAAGCACTGTTAAGAACAAAAGTCTTTCTGAAATTAAAAAAAAAACCAACCACACACAAAAAACCCCAATACACAAAAAAACACAACTAGAAAGTAACCATTAACTTATTTTGGTAACCCTGTCTCCTCTGAGAAAGCAAAGCTCCACTATGTAGGCAACAGCAAATAATTAGTCTGCTCATGAATGGCAAACTGTTTGGAATTGTTGTACTTGGGTGCCTGGATACAGAGGTTTTTCCAGACTCTTTTTACACGTCAATCTCATAGCCAAGGAATAACAATATAAGGAAAACAGAACCAAAAGAGAACTACACAAACAAGAAAACGTCTGTTTCTCCTCCAAAAACATACTGTACCTGCATCTCCTCAAATAAATGATAAGCAGCAGTTGTCAAACACATCTCAGGGTGAATAAAGGAGAAAACCAGCTTTCCTGACTTGAATCTCTGGGTTACACACAAGCCACTGAAGCACTTAAAAATTACACACTCATAGCTTGGAGTTGCTTGAAGGAAAAAATACTGCTTTTATTTCTCTTAAACTTAGGATCACCAAGGTAAAGAACCCTTCCAGAGCAATGGTGGGCGTGTGCTTGGCACTGAACTGGAGCACACAACTCTACTTATTCCCTTCCAAAGAGTACAACTTAGAAATAAGTGTAAATAAGAAAGCTTCTGCTACTCTAGAGATGTTACTTCATGTGTATCATATTAACAAAAAATTACACTTTATACATCAAGTTCTAGCAAACAGGTTTACTCATTTAAGCAGTAGGTCATTCTGTCTCAAGGAAAAAGCAAACAATGCAAATAAAGCAACTCTAATACACCTTCACAGTTTCCCTGACATCAACTAAACAGCAACACTTCAGCTTCTTGAGCTTGTCATTAGAAAATGACAAGCTTGTCTTTGGAAAATATCAAGTAGCAACTAGGAGTATCAATTTTTCATGGCTGGAGTTGGACAAACTTGAGTTGCTTATTTTTCTCCCACTGCTGCATGATGCTTGCAGGCAGCATTCAAACTGAAACCCATCCCCAGCCAAGTCACTGAACTGCACAGCCACTCGCTCAAAAACATAATGTCCTATTTCCAGAGGAAAAAAGCAGAAGCATAACACAATCCTTGCTTTAAGGAGATTATGTCATGGTTTATTCCCTCACTGTAAAAATAACAGTGTTGGTCTAACACAGTCAATGCAACAACTTCTCTCCGTTAAATATATTGACAATTTCAAAGAGGTGTTTTCTCCACTAGCTATCATTTCCAGAAATAATTCCATGATGTAAGGCACAGCAGACCATATGGAGCAGCAGTGGGACACAGGGCAGCAGTGATCCCGGGTGCCAGTCCCTGTCCTTGCCACACAAGTGCCTCCCACAGTGTCAGTTCCGAGGCCAGCGAAGCGCACCAGAAATCCTGAGCCACCGACCGCCTTCAGAGTCAGGAAAATCCTTGTTCCTCAAAGCCACGACTGGAAATTATGACAATTGTTACCTTGAGGTTTGCAGATTTAACTTGAGATCACAGTGTTTTGTTCCTAAGCTCAGAAGGTACCTTTGTAGCACCAGCCACAGACAGCGTTCCCCAAAAGCTGCTCCCCTGCAGTGACTGTAGGATGCACCAGACAACAGTTCAAGTTCTTTTCTCATCTCATTTCCTTTAGATATTTTTCTTAATCTTAAGTCTTTCATTCTAATAGTTGTCAAAGGCAATCATGAGTCGTAAATGAGTAACAACACCAGACTCTGGTTTTTCACAATTCAGTCAGATTTTCCAAACTTGCAAGGACTGTGAGTTTTGATTTGACAGCCATCTAGACTTCTACTGCTGTTGTATAAAAACTGTCATTTCAACAGTGTCCCCAACACTTTGTAAGCAAGAAAAAGATTTCTTTTTTAATATGAAACAAAGCCAAGCTTCTTGGTAAAAAGAAAAGACTCCCGCACATGTTAAAAACAAATACTTCCACATACATTTAAAATAAATACTTTCACATATATTTAAAACCCTAAGATTTTATACTGTCACTTGAATTTAAATATTTAGATATAATAAGAAAAGATGGAGTGAGAAATCACAGTTAAAGACCAAACAAGGTTCTGCCTGAACATTCAGATCCCCATTAAAAGGCTTCCAAATTATCTAAAATCTTCTAGGAACTGGTATGAGCTGTGCATGGGAAAGCTTCTGGAAGACACACATCAAGGAATAATGTGGACCTTCCTTAAAAGGTTTTCAAGGATCCTTAAAATCTCTTTTCCTTAAAAGAGATTTATTATTTTTAAAAGACAGTGTGTTGAGATGATTTCTCTGTGTGATCAACTTCACTAATCAAATTATTCCAAATTCATTCTGTAATTCAAGGAAGAACTACGGCTTGGAAAGGTGGTATGAAAGAAATCAACTGGCCCCTACAGAAAAACTTGCTCATTCAATTAATAAACAATTAAGAATATTTTATAAATCTAGCCTAAAAAAAATATTTGACCTAAAGGAAGTATCCCTCAAAGCTGCACGAGCAAGTGTCTGAAAAAGTTACACAAAGAAAGATGTTTGCATTGCATTACCTGCAGTTACCATCAAATTCACACCCAAGGATGGGTATAATCTCACAGTTGATTTTTTAGGAAATGCTATACATAGTGTTACCTTCCAAAAATATTTCACATCAGACCCTGAAAAGCTCAAATACCTCTTAAGCTCAGTATTTCCTCCCCAGACTGCCAGAGAAGGTGAACAGGAAAGAGAACACGCGAGCCCTTCTTCCAAGACACAATTTCTTTTCATCCCACACATCCAAAATGATCAGAATTTATTTCTTCTCCTAAAGGATTAAAGAAAAAACTGGCTTAAAAAAAAAAAAACAACAAACCCATGTAATCATGATCTTTTGATCACTCTGTTTTACATCCTTGTTTTAAAAACTCCTTGAAGCTGCTACAAGCACATCTTAAGGTATTACAGAAAAGATCCGTAAAAAGCCACTTTCAATTAATGATTACAAGATAGGGTTACAAAAAATAAATTAATCTGAGGCTGCCAAAAAAAGGTTTTTTTGTTTGTTTTTGCAGCTTTTCTCTAGTAATCAAATTTGGTAGATAGAATTGCTTTAAAGGACAAACTCTATGCTAAAAGCATCTCAACATAAAAACTTTTTAGATCCTTCTTAGGATGAAACTATCCCTGGGCTCAAAGAAAAAGCAGCTCAATTTTTTAATATTTTTTTAAGAAATAAACTTAGCCTCTGGGCCAGATTACCATTGTGTAGATCTTATGTACCTCATTTATTAAATTGAGTGAGTCTCGTGGATTATTTGTGGTGTAAGCCTCAGGTTAATCTAGAGCAGCCCATAAAAAAATCACAGGATAAGCTCTTGCTGCAGAAATACATCTCACATAATACAATACAGTTGCTTATATAATAACTGCAGAAATCTTGCAAAAAATACAGCAGAACTCCCATGCATTTCCTTGATGCAATTTTCTTGTCTCAGATTAGCCAGGAATCAGGAACAAGCATCTGTCTGCTGAGACAGGCTATCTAGAGCAGCTTGAATTTTAAGTGTTATTTCTAGTTTGATAAATTCACCTGATTGCAGAAAACAAGAAAACCTGAGAAGCCCAAAACCTGTGACTGCTATGCCTTTTTTCTTTTTTTTTTATTAATCACAGTCTCTCAAAGTGTCAGAGCTTCCCAAATACAGCCACACTGTACTATCAGTTTCAACTAAACGATGTGTGGTTTTCATTAAATGCAGATGCGAAAACGTACTGTCAATGTTTACATTCTGAATACTTCCCCAAAACATTTTTACTTCTGGAAACAAAGAGAGGAAGTTACAGGCAGCTAATCTAAAACAAAAATTCACAGAAACGCAAAGCAGTAGGAGAGGTCATGCTCTAAGAAGTGGTTATATAAGCCTTTCCTCACCACAGCCGGGTTTTTATCAGTGTTAAGTCATGAAATCCTTAAACACAGCACAAATGTCAAATACAGCTGAGAGATTGCAACTCCCAAAGGCAGAATGCCCCCATCGGCCTCAGAGCCAAAGTGAGGAACAAAGCCATGGAATAAGCAAAGCATTTTCAGTACAGGACTCCAAAGCCAGCAGCAGCAACACCTTCAGAAAGATGACAACAAATTGTGCTGTGAAAGTTCTCTCCACAGTGGGAGACACTGGGAAGGAGGTGCTACTACTGCAAGGAATAATTGCTACAAAAGAAGGACCTTGAACAGCCCTGCTACTTCCTACAGAGAAGAGAACTTTCCTCCATACTTTGGTGAACAACATCACACAGAAAAAAAATAAATCAGAAACCCAGCACTAAATACACAGGAGGAAATTCTTCTAAACTCGGTCAAGTAAACCCTACAATAAAAACATAAAATTTTTTAAAACTAACAGTTTCAGAAAAGGTTTTCTGACAGAAGGGTTTTTAAGATACAAAGAAATTAATCAGACATAGTTTTAAAAGGGGAAGGGGGGTGAATCTTGCTCCAAAAAAAAATATCTTAAGCTGTAGGGATAATACAATGACTGGAAAAAAGCAGGTACTTTTCTAGTGAGCTTTATTAGGTAGTTTTGGTCAAGTCAGTCTCTCTGATGTACATCAGTTCAAAGTGTTTTGCTTCTGCAAAGTCCTGAATAAAAGCCATACTACTTGGAACACTTGGAACATAGGTGTTTTGGGACCAGTGACCAGAACTTGCTACACCCATGTACAGTACTAAGCTTTAAGAGGCTCAAATCCAGCAGCTTCCTCACTTCATTCCAGGTGAGAGCCTGTGCAAAATCACCAGGGGGCTCTTCAGAAGCCCCAGGATAGGAACTGCACATCTGGAATGGGATCATGGCACCTCACAGGGACTTTCTGGGAACTGCACAGAACAACACAAGCACTTCTTCCACACTCCCCAGTGAGACCCCAGGGGTTCACTTACTGCCAGAAAGAACAAAAAGCAGGATCACAGAGGCCAGGGAGAGAAACTGGAACAAGGATCACTTGATTTCTGTGGCTACTATCAAAAGCTCGATACTAAACCACACTCCAGTCTGACTTTCTGATGTCTCAATATGATGAAAGAAAAGGAGAATCAGAAAGGGGAAGCTAGAAAGGGTCAAAGGCAAATTAACACTATGATTATGGAGAACTTCCAAGTTCACGTTACTGTTTTGGAACTTGCTAAAGTATTTTCTCGGACATCTGGATCAACTCCTTCCACGCTTCCCCCAGAGTTCTGATACATCCCTACAGCAATAAACAGTAATAATTAACACTCAAAACAATGTAAAAATCAGTCACTGACTTTCATTCCTCACTCCTGTTTCCTCAAAAGCACCTACTGTGCTTGCCTGAACTCACTGACTTAGGGTAGAACAGGGAAGACTTTTAGCCTTAAATATTTGATTAAACGTTATGTAGATGCCAGAAGACCTTTAGAATCCGACCCTCAAAATCACTTAACTGTTATCTCCAAGAAGAATTCTAGCCAGTAGCTCTTTATTTCTTGTAAATTTATAGCACCAATAGTAATTTATAATAATGAGGATCAAGTATAACAGGGTTAAAAATACCTTTTTATGATACAAGTGTGAGCAAACACAAATTCTGCCTCCATGAACAGAAGGGATCAGCATCTCCAAGGCCCAGTCTTCACCACATTCGAGTTTTACTCCCAAAACAACTGGGGGCACACACAAACCTTCTCTTTCAACTCCACTGCTGTTTTGCAAACAAACAGTTCAATTGAAGAGAAAATGTTGGTACTTACAAGCCACAGATATTCAGTAGTATCTGGAAGATGCAGGAGGTGAAGAAGTCCCTAAAAAAAGCTGCAACTCTTCCCACCTTTCTCTGCACAACAATGAACAGAAGCCAGACCAAACCCAGCACTGGGCACAGCTGCTTCTGCAGCGCTGCCACCACCAGTTACTTGAGAGTTCTCTTCAAAATAACAGGAAATAATGAAAGTATACACCAGTGGAACAAAATTAAACAAAGGGTTCACAGAATGGGATTAAAAAAATAAATCCATTTTCTGCCACATGCATTTCAGATGGCTCAGTCTAAATCATACAGTCTTGGTTTTTCAGTAACATTTAATTTAAAAAAGACAAGTTCCTATGGAAAAAAATATCAGCTTGCAGCATACAAACTCTTAATAAAGGGAAACACACCAATATCTTATTTAAATACAAAGGAAAACCCTCCAGTTTTAGCCAGCCATTGAATTTGTCCACCTACATCTAAATTAAAATTCTGTACCTTGTATTTTGTATCTAAACACACACACAGACAATGCATTAGATTAAGAATATTTGCATTTTATTTTCACACTGAGTTGACTGCAAAGGCCTGAAAAGGCACAGCACAGCCTTCATCATAAGTAAAAATTCGGGGGGAAGAATAAAGAGTTAGAAAAAAAGAGAGAAAAATAACACATTTTTTATTGTCATGTATTTGTTAAAATACAAATATGTGTACACAATACACAAATATGTGTATTGGAGCAGATCTGTGGATCTCAGCAAAATCATTTTGTCTAATTTCAGAAAAAAAACACAACAATATTTTGCATACACAACAGAAGCATGCATTAAAACCATCTTAATTATTATGCTGAAACAGCAGATAACAAGACTCTAGATCTCTGCAAAGTGCAGTAATCAAGTCAAAATATCTAAATTGAACTACTTTAAACTGTTTTGCACTGGAGGAACTTCAGAAAGTGCAGATGGCTACAGAATTTATAACCAAAACATCCCAAACCACCTGAAGATAGGACACTCTTACCTCACTGTGAGGCCCTAACACCACAGGTGTCACTGCACTGAACCCAGACCCAGGGTGTTCAATGGAACTGCTTTTAAAATAAACCCTTTGGGGAGCAGGGAAGGGGATGATGCATTTCTGGTTGAGACAGAAACCAATTTACAAGGAAAGGATCTATTTCCCTAAAGAGTGGTAAAGATTATCAACATTAACTAAACAATTAGTTTGCACTGAAAGTCAATCCTTCAGATGAGATTCTCGGACAGAGCCTCAACACTCACTCTTTTTCCTTCCAAAAGGAAAGATAAAGTCATATTCATGGACAGCTGCAACAGAACAGCATCTGCAATTTGCTTTCTACCAAAAAAAAAATCTGGTTGTGTGACTTAAGGTACAGCCAACAGATATGACCTAATGAGAAAGGTCAGCTATACCTGAACTGAAAGCACAGCTGCCTAACTGAGCTCAGCATCCTGAAAGCCCAGAGGTTTAAAATCACTTATAACTCACAAGAAGTGTCAAGAGTATTCCCTAACTACTAAGGAATTGCCCTCTGGAAACTTATACCAGCACACCTTGTAATACAAAACTTGCCATATAGAGGTTTTGATGATGAAAGAACAAATAAATAAATAAATAAATATATACACACACAACGTAAGGGATATTCCAAGAGCTGGATTTATTTGCCTGCAAGAGAAGACCAGGGACTGATCATGAATGGTTACCCAAAACTGCTTCCTTTCATTAAAGGAATTCCTACTCCACAAGTTTGACAGCAAGTGCTGAGAAAGGACTTTCCTGTCAGTCACATTCACGCTGGTTCCACTCCTCCCCTGTGTCACTGATCTATGTGATGCAAACTATTTCACTTCCAAGCCCAAGAGTACCCACATTCAGCCATTTAGCAAATGGCCTTCAAGATCCACTCTTCAATTCAGTCACTCACTGAAATCCTGTTCTGACAATTTACTGCTTCTTAAAAACACCTTTCACTTTTTTCTGCCCTTTGAGCTTTTCTTTCCTAGTTAGAAATCTTCTGGGAGATATTATGAACTTGAGCAATTAAGGCAGGAAGTTGTCCCCCATCGTTAGTAATGAGGTTCACTGTTTAAGAGTCTGCCAGTAGCCCCATGTAAAATGAAAGTTCATATTTGAAAGGCAAATGTGCAGACTGATTTTACCATTAATTACTGTAGTTATGGAGCACTGGTTTGCATAAAAATGTAACTCCACTTGAATATCTTTCTGCTGTATTAGAAACCAACTCAGAGCTCCCAGCCATGCTAAAAAGCTTATATTTAGTCCAAACAGATACCAAAGCCCTGTTTGGAAAGGACAGCTACACCAGTGACTGTAATCAAAGCTCTGCTTTGGTACCACTGTCACCACAACACCACAAATCCCAACACAAACACCAGGGAGGGAATTGCAGGCAGCATCAAGCACATGCTGACGGTTTATACCAACCAAGAACTTTGTTCCAGATTCTTTACACAGATTGTAACTCGAGAACTCATTCCCTTATTTTTCTTCAACAAAAAAAATGCTTCAATTTCCAAAATTTTGGTTTGTTCCAATGATTTCTAAATTGGATTTATGCAACAACCAAAACAATTAAATTAATCCCAACTGAAAGCACTGAGGTACAGATTGCATTAAGTATTTATCCACCCATCCTGCTGCTAAATATCAACACCTCCTTTTCAATTACAATGCACAAAAAGGGAAGGGCACACACTGAAACTCCAAATTTCTACCTGGAGTTAATTATTTTAGTGATGAAAAAAAAAGGAAAAGATGTGTGGTTGGTTTTTCTCATTGTTTTGTCTCCTTGGCACCAAAGTACAACTTGCACTCGACACCTCAGGCAGGACTCACCCCCTTATCACAAGAGCCTGGTAATGCTTGCTCTTGCTAGGGGGAAGTGACATCTTTGATTTCCTGCTGAGTTAGAATCACTTATTAACCACAACTTCAACCAATTTTGAAGTTTTACACATTTATAGATACGAAAGTTTTGGTTTCTGCTTCAGAAGCACCCAGGAAGCAGGTGCAGGAGTGGCTGCCCAAGAGGAACCCAGAGGCACAGGCTGTGTGTGCAAGGATGGCATTAGGAAAAATCAACATCCATCTGGAGCTAAAACTGACACAACAGTGTATTGGCAGCTGAAAGCCTAAGGAAGAACCTCTCTCTGTTCAGTGGGACAGGGGACCTGATGACAAAGCACATGGAAAAGGCTGACACACTCAGACCTTTTTTACCCCAGTTTTCATTTTAAGGTCCACTCA
Source organism: Neopelma chrysocephalum (assembly GCF_003984885.1). NCBI lineage: Eukaryota > Metazoa > Chordata > Aves > Passeriformes > Pipridae > Neopelma > Neopelma chrysocephalum. Next base: position 379,769 of record NW_020897761.1, on the reverse strand, counting down.
CAAGCCCCCCAGGCCCCTGAGCCCAGCAGCAGATTTTGCTGGAGTAAAGATTTGCGTCCAAGGGAGGAAGACGAAGCTTGGAAGCACTTCAGGAAATTCTACAGAAGCAGATGGGATGTACCTAAGAATCCTCAGGGAGCTGGTCAATGTCACTGAGATACCACACTACCACTTTTTTAAAGGCTGTGAGACTGGGAGAGGTTTCTTCTGACTGGAAAAAAGGCAAACATCACACCCAACCTCAAGAAGAGCAAAGAGGAGGATCCAGGCAACTACACATCAGCCAGCCTAACCTAAGTCCATGAGAGGATTATGGAGCAAATCCTCCTGGAAGCTATCCCTATCCAAGAGGGACAAGAAGGTGATGGGGAATAGCTGGCATGGATTTGCCAAGGGCAAACGATGCCTGATGGACACAAGAGCTTACTGCAAGGAGACAATTGGCTTAGCAGATGATGGAAGAGCACTGGATACAGGAGGCCATTAACAACAGTATCCCACAGTCTCCCTACAGCCAAACTGGTGAGACAGGCACTGGGTAAGTGAGCAATAAGGTGTTTGGGAATTTGACTGGACTGCCAGGCTGAAGGAACAGGCATCAGCAGTGCCAGGTCCTGTACAAGCAGTTACAGTCACTTCCCCTGAGCATCAGCACTGAAACCAGCAGGACCATCCCAGGTCTCCACTAATCACCTGGATGACGGGATAGGGGGCATCCTCAGCAAGTTTCCAGTGACACCAAACCAGGGGAGTGGTCAGGGCTCCTATCCAGAGGGACTGGGACAGAATGGAGAAAGGCACTGGCAAGACCTTGTGAAGTTCAACAAAGGCAAGTGCCGGGTCAGCAACAGAACAACCCCCTGTGACAAGACGGGCTGGACACGACCCAGATAAAACATGACTTCTGCAGACAAGAACCTGGAGATCCCAGCAGGCAAAACTTTGAAAACAAGTCAGCAGCAAAGGCAGCTGAGCACAGGCTGGGCTGTTTGCAGGAGTGCAGGCAAGGATCCGTTCCCCTGTGAGGCTGTGTTGGCAGTGCTGTGCCCAGTCTGGGCTCCCTGGGACAGCACTGACACGGGCACTCTGCAGCACGTCCAGCTGGCCGAGCTGGGCAGGTGGCAGGAGCACAAGGTGTACAGGGAGGGGCTGTGGAGCTGAGTTTGCTCAGTCTGGGCAAGAAAAGAGCTCTGAAGAATCCTTTTTGCTCTCAGCTCTCTCATGGAAGGGCGCAGAAGAGAGACCTGGACTCCTGGGATGGTGCACCATGACACGACAAGAGACAACAGACACAAGCCAGAAAGTAAATTCCAACTAGTTTAAAGGGGGGAGGAAAAATCACTGTAACTGCTGTCAAATGTAAAGCCAGATAGCCTAGAAAGGTGTTAAAGGCTGGACCAAGCTTATCTACATTACTCTTGCTTCAGTAGGGATCTGGATAAGATGACTTCCAGAAGCCCCTTTCAACCGAAATTATTCTATTTCAAGAATTTATTATTTCATCTGCCTGTGATTCTATTTCACAAACTTTCCTTCAGCATTTTTGCATCAGGTTTATTACTTTTATTCACATATTTTAAAACTTCAGTTCTCCTGGACATACAGTAAGCCTACATCCAAGTTTGGTGCACAGAAACGTAAATACCTCTTATCTACTTGCCCTCAGAACTTTTTCCCTTTCTACTGCTGTGCTTCCCCAACAACCAGGGAACATGTTTTCAGCATCAGGACAATTCTGCACTTCTAAGCTTACTTGATCTAAAAAACCCACACCTTTTTCAATATCCTGACTCAGGACACAGGGGTGTTTAGAGTAGGGAATCAGAGGGCTGTGCCCCACCTCCCTTTGTTGCAAAAACTATGTTTTCCTCTGTCCAAAGACTTTTGTCCATGCTACTATTTCCAAAGAGTAAGAAAAATTCCACCAAGCACACAATATAACAGAGGTTTTCCACGAGGGCCTCACTCATCTTTCAGAGTGATCTATTTAATTAAGCAGGTTTTGGAACCCAGCTGATGTATTTATCTCCTACTTACAAACAGTCACACCTAACAAACTACTTTTTCAGCTTCACAAAGTCCCCTCTGGGAACACTTCTGATATCAAAATTAAATAAACACCTTAAAAGCCACAGAGGTGTTTTTTAATACTCTATGCATTGGTTTTGTTTCTTTTTAAAGTTAGGAATACAGGAACAAGGTGAAATAAGTAGTTTTCAAGCTCTTTACAATAATGGCTCCTTTAACAGCTGTACCAGAATAAAAGGGTAAGACTGAGGCTGGAATAAACTGCCAAAGGTATGACTCTCAAAAAACATATCAAAATATGCTTGAAAACAACTTAACCTCCACTGAAAGAACACCTTCAGAGCTTCAGGAAGCTCTATGTTAGTACTTGAAAGGTGCATTTTAATTGTCACTTAATAGGTCAAGATTAAAATTCATGGGAAGAGGCTGAGAGCTATTACAGGAACGATTAGTGCAGCTGGTGGTCCAAAGAGAAAACAATCCTGCAGTGGTGCATTTCCACACATTTTTGCATCCTACTGGTTAAGAGTGCTGCCTTTTTTTTCTTTTAATAATACCAAGATCAAAAGTGCCAATAAAATATATCAGTCCACAGGGGGCACAAAGTGGGTATAATCCAATGACAAATTCATCTAGACTGGTAATCAGAATGTGTGTAATTACTAAGGTCAGTCATGTCTGAAATAGCCTTCCAATTATAGCAGAGGTAATAGCAATACACAACTCATTACTTTTAAATTAGAGCTCAATAAATTTACAAAAAACCCCTCACAATGCCCAGATCACTCCTTGAAATTAATGACTCACAAAAAGTTTAGAGACAAGAAAGGATAGGCAAAGGAGAGCAAAGAAAAACACAGCAACTTCTGTGGACTCTTGGAAGAAAAACAGAGATACAGTGGTGGCTCTTAAGTCCATTTTGATGAGAGTAAGTAAAAAATGACACTAAGGCTTCATAATCAATCTAAGTCAGTACTGGCAAAAAAAAAAGAGCTCCTACCACCCTTATTATCATTGCTACCTTCACCACAAGCAGCTTAAGTCAATCAAAAACACAAGGTGGCTTATTTTAGCAGTAGTGTCTTCTGCTGTGAACTTACTGATCATAAAATGAGGACCCAGCTGGGGCAGGAAGTTGTTCTAACCAAAGAATACCTCAGAGAGGAAAAGAAAAAAAGAAATAAAAGTACTACTTTTTGACCAGATTAGTTCTCTTAACTCACCTCCTGGAAGTCCCTTTGATGACAGAAGAGAATGGGCAGCCCCAACTCAGACTTCAAATGTTAGGGAGTACACCAGGAACACAGAAAGCCACGTACTAACATTAAATCTTAATAAGTGAATCACTTTTTAAAGGACTGAAAGCTGTTTTTAACCAAGCCACACATTTCACTGTAACCATCTCAAGGCAAACACTGCAGAGCACCTCCAATAACTCTCGAATTTAGCTTCAATTCTTAGAACACTGAGTCAATTTGTGCTTGCTGTAACTGTATTTACAGTCTTTTCAAGTTTAAACTGCAAACTAATCTCTTAATCATATCACTTACACCATCTAACCCACATGAACACAGTTGGCTACAATCCTACTTAAAACCTAGGCACAGGCATAACTTGCAGAACTAACCTTATACCCTTAGTAAACTGTCATAAGACGAGCTGAGTTAGTCCCAGAACACTCAGGATTTTGGTCCATATCAGAGAGATTTAGTTAAATAAAGCCACGGTACCTTTCCTGAAATTAAAGGGATGAGCAGATGTTGCCTGTAACATCACAAAGGTCTCTCTCTGGAAATGGAAAGCACAGCTGGCCTCCCCAAAGTTCTAGCAGAAAACCAACGTGATTGTGAGACTAGAGCTCGACAGCGACAGAAAAAAAGCAACGCTTACCTAAGCAAGCTAATTCTTACTTGTTGCTGGATTTTTCTCAGTCTTGAAGAGCTGACACTTAAAATCTTTTTTTTTTCCCCACTCCTAAGCAAAAGTATGGATGCACACACGCAGGCAGCTGGGAAATGTGGCAGGTTATGACTTATTTACAACACCATCAAAACCAGGCAGCTTCAACAGCACAGCTCTGGAAGTGACAGCAGAAACAAAGTACACAGGAACTCACACACGAGGAAATTCTCCGAGACCAGTTCATTCAGGTGGTTTCAGCAGGTTTTCAAGTACTTTTATCTCAAGACAAGGACTTTTGTACCGGCTCACGGTTAGGGAGAGCCGAACTGTGGAGGGGGGCTGGAAGAAAAAATACAGATAGAAAAAAAGAAAACCAAAATAAAAAAAACCAAACCAAAACAAGACGTGGCAGACGGCACAGATTTAGGACAGCAGTTCGCTAGTTTGGGCTCTTGGGAAGTGACTTCACTTTTCCCGAGGAGGAGGAGGCAGGCAGATGAGCACTTCCACGGCGCTCTCCCTTCCCTCACCACGAAAACAACTTTATTTTTCGAACCCCGCACTCCGCTCCGGCTCCGCTGCTCCCGGAGCGGCGCTGCTCCGGGGCACTCCCCACACACACATCCAAAACACACAAACAGGGCACACCGCGGGGCAGCGGCACCATCACCCGCGCCCCCGCCTCCCCCCGCCGCCCTGAGGGCCCGGAACCACCGCGGGTCAGCGGCCGCTGTCACCCGTCACACGGGGCGGGCCGGAGGATCCCTCTCCCCCCGCGCCGGGGCTCCTGAGGGAGCGGCGACCTCCCCGCCTCGGCCCCTCACGTACCACCCCCCGCCCCGTTCCCCTCGCCCCAGCGGGGCAGGCCTGAGGCGGCGTTCCCATGTCTCACCGGAGCAGCCGAGCAGCCGAGCCGCGCTCCCCGCGCCGCCGCCGCCTCCAGCCCGGCGGGGCCGCGCAGCCGCCTCAGGGCCGGGACAGCGCCGGCCACGCTCCGGCGGCGGGCAGGGGGCGGGCGGGTGCGCGCGCACGGCCGGGGGGCGGGAGCGAGGGAGGGGCGGCCCCGCCCTCAGCCGGGGGTGCCGCGGAGCGGGGGCAGCGCCGGGAGCACCGAGGGGGTGTTGGGGTCCTGTGCGTCCCCCAGGAGTGCCCCCTCTGGAACACGGAACCGCGGAATCACGGGATGGTTTGTGTTGGAAGGGACCTTGAAGACCACCTCGTTTCACCCCCTGCCATGGGCAGGGACACCTGCCACTAGCCCAGGTTGCTCCGAGACCCGTCCAACCTGGCCTTGGACACTTCCAGGGATCCAGGGGCAGCCACAGCTTCTCTGGGCAACCTTTGCCAGGGCCTCCCCACCCTCACAGGAAAGAGTTTCTTCCTAATATCCTACCCTGCCCTCTGTCAGTGTGAAGCCATTCCCCCCTCTCCTGTCACTTCAGGCCCTTAAAAAGTCTCTCTCCATCTTCCTGTAAATTCCCTTCAGGCACTGCAAGGCCACAATTCAATCACCCCGAAGCTTCTCTCTTGCAGGCTGAACAACCCAGTTCTCCCAGCCTTTCCTCCCAGCAAAGCTGCTCCAGCCCTCTGATCATCTTGGTGCCTCCTCTGGACTCTCTCCAGCAGCTCCATGTCCCTCCTGTGCTGTTCCCCAGGGCTGGAGCAGCTCTGCAGGGGGGTCTCACCTGAGAGAATCCTCCACCTCCCCTGCTGTCCACACTGCTTTTGACAACGCCTCTCTCCCGCCCATCTGAAAGCATCCAGTGAGAACCCAAACGTGTCAAAATCCTCGCCCACAAGTGAAGGACAATGGAAGCAACCCATAAATCACGGTGCACTTCAGAAAAAAATGACTCTCTTATGTTTGTCTTCGGATTTTGCACCCCAGTCTTGCCAGGTGGTAGATTGTGTTTGCTTATTAACGGTGGTTTGGTATGGTTAAACAAATTATTAAGTAGTGAATATATGTCTATGTTTAATTAAATATCGTCATTGCTTATGTTTAAATAAATATGTTTATATAATGAAAGCTTGTCTTGTTGGGGGTTTTCCCCCTCTCTTTTATTTTTGTCTTGTGTGTGATGCAAATTACATTTAAATTAACCACAACATTCACACAGCTTGTCTGAGTTCTCCCCATTTCACGTGTGGATCAGCAAAACCTTAAGGAATGTCAGCCCACAGCCTTCAATAAAGGTTTATTTGTTATGTGGTCTTTTTTGCCCTGTGCTGCTGTAACAAACCTGTCTCAAAGCTAGCAAGGCACGCAGACAAAGGAGAAAAAAATCAGGACTGTTTGACCAGTCCCCCACTTTGTTGTTGTTACCATTTGTCTGCAGCTGCTGTAAATTAAATTATCTTCAGATTATTCTCATCACACCACAGGCCTTAGATGAACCACAAAAGCATGGCGAAAGAAGAAGAATTGGGGGGGAAGAGGAAAATGATTTTACTGAATATTAAAATCAAGGAATAGTAAAAAAAAAAAAGTCTCCCTGGCACTGTGCTCAGGTGCTGCACACTGGTGTATGAATGTGGGTAAAAAACAGGAGAAACTGAAAGTCATTGCATTCACAACCAGAATTATGAATAAATTCTCATCACTGGTTATTGTTATGGAAATGGAGAGTTTGTTCAGGAAGCCTAGGTAGGGAAAAAGGAATGTCAGGTACAGAGTGAGTGACAATATTTTAATAATGGCAAAAAGGAAAAGAACAGTGTCACAGCAAAGATCCATTAGCAACACACAAATGAAAAAGATGAAGTGCATGGTGCTTTCATTTGAATAAAATCATCCAAAGTGTAGGAATTTGTGATAAGGAAACTTGAAATAGCACAGCACCTGCTCTGAAAGGAATTTGGGAGGCTATAGAGGTGCCAATGGTCATTAAGTTAATGGCTCTTCAAAAGGGATGGAAGGAAAATCAAACCAATGAACTTGAATAAAATAAGTTCCAGTAAAGTCACCATTTGAATGGCAAACCCCACTGTAGAAAATTAAGGAAAAGCACTCTCTGGGAAGCTTTCCATTTCCCAGAGAATCAACACTGTGAGAAACATCTCTACTTAAAATTTCGGAGACGGCCAAATAAAGTGAAACAAGGAACTTTATTTAACAGCATACTGAGTGCCTCAAACTTGTGACCCAGTTCAAGCACACCTGGATGGGAGGGACGAGCCCTTTTAAGACCCTTCAATTAGCATGGCCGCTCCCTTGCTCCTCCCATGCCAGGCCTCGCTCTTTTCTTCCTTAGAAGGCGATCTTTGCTTTCTGGTGCAGCCCATTGGTTGTCCTCACCCACCTGTCAGGTTGTTTCCCTGCCCCGGCCGCATGGTTCCCTGGCTGGTGTTACCATCTTACATTCTTCGGGGCTGTAACAGTGAGCAAACAGAACAGTAGGGAACAGTAAGTAGCAGTAAGCAGGCAGAACTATAAGCAGAGCAATAGGCAGCCCCAAGCAGAACTGTGTGTAGCAGCAGGTAGGCAGCAGCAATAAGCAACTTCAAGCAGAGCCACAAGCTGTCCACCAGTTCCCAACCACAAAATGGCTCCCCGGCCCTTCAAACAAAATGGCTCCCAAGAGCCCCGGCACGAGGCAGCCGTGGAAACGCCTGCTTGGAATAAAACCCTCCTATTTATTTCCAACAAACATCAAGGCTGCAACTAGACCATTGCAGTGAGAAAGCAAGAAAGGAAGAGAAGAGTCTGTTTAAATGGAAATATTTCAATGGCTTGCCCATTTTGAAAAAGCAAAATCTAGGTTAAATTATTAAAATCAACAACACAAAGATTAACACACAATATAAGCTAAAACTCTCTCAAGGAGCCACAGAGAGTAAAAATAAAAAGCTTAAGTGAAAGATTGGTGGGGAAGGACTTGCTCTCAGCTGGGCAAGGAAACTGTTCCCAAGTCATTTGAGGAAAACCAAAGCCTCATGGTTTTCACTTTGCTTTCACCAAAATGTCAGCTGGAACCAGGTGGTTAACAAGGGAAGAGAATACACCCAACCCAAAACACAGCCCCACACCAGCTACTGGGAAGAGAATTAGCTCTACCCCAGCCAACCCAGCACATGTTAACAACATGCAAACAAATGATCAAGCTAAACTAAGGAAAGAAACAATCTATTCAAGTAGGATGCTTACAAAAATAATCTGCAATTTTAGTCAACACATTTAGAAAAATGGTTAAGTAATATCCAAACTATTAGCAATTCCTTTCAAGAACTCCAAAAAGACAGCTGAGGTTCCATGAGACCAGCAAAAAGGAAACAGTGCCTACCCTAAACCAGAAAAGCGTGGGAATCAGAGGCCAGTCACCTTTATTTTGTATCAGGCAAAATACTGGAAGAAATTATTTGTAATTTAATTGCAAATTATTTGTAAGGCCTCAGATGATAAGTTGAATAATAATCAACCATAACATCCAAAAAAAAAGGCTAATTATGGAATCTTGACTGAAGCAAGGCTTCTGATGATGCATCATTTAACACTCTCCTAAGCAAGGTCAAGAAGCTGGCTACACAACACTTAAGTGAAATGGTTACAAAATGGCACTCAGAAATAGTGTCAAGTAAGTTTGCAGAGAGTCCTCCAGATGCTCACAGCCCAAGTCCTGAACTGCTTCTGTGAGGCAAGAGGCTAGGGAACATTTTTATCATATTTGTGGAGGATATCCTGTTCAGGCGGGAGCTGTAAGCATTTTGGAAGATGTAATTAGAATTGAACAAATCATGACAAGTTGGAACAAAGATCTGAACTAAAGAGGATGTAATTCAATAAGGTGAGAAACTATTACATATTAGCTGGGAATAATTGGCTGCAAAACTGTGAGCTGAAGACAAAGTGGCGAAGCAGTCACTTCACAGAAAATCTTGGTTCATAGCAGTTCACAAATAGAAAATGAGTCACCACAAAAAATGTGACTATGCTACTGAAACGTAGGAAAAGGCTGTAAAAGACAAGAGGGAAATAATTCTTCTGCTCCACTGAGCTCAAAAAAGGCTTTCATGAAGAACAGAGCTCAGTTTTGGGCACCTCCTTTCAACTCCAGACATCTCCCGGGAGAACGCAAAGAACTACCAGGAGCCTGCACAACCTGACCTTGAGTCGTACTGGAGCGCGACTGAAGGGAATTCAGTTGGATATCTGAAAAATCTGAGACATATCCAAGCCTAGGAAAATAAGAGACTTTGTGTAAAGAGAGCAGTCTGTATGTATACAAGAGAAGTGAATACTCAGAACCAGCACATCTGTTTGAACCCGGAAATAACTTTTTGCAGCATAATGGACTCTCCAGATAAAACACTTCATGAGAGTTGCTTTTTTTTAGTGTACTTAATTCCTCATCTACTTCGTATCCTGAGGTGTGATAAAAGTCCTGAAGATGCTGTGGGGTCTGTGAGGGCCATAAGGGCTCTGAGGGCTTTGAGAGCTGTAGAGGGTCATGGGGGCTGTGAGGGCAATGGGGGCTTTGAGGTCTGTAGGTTCTTTGAGGGCTCCAGGGTTGTGAGGACTGTGAGAGCTATGGGGGCTCTGAAGGCTATAATGGCTGTAGGGACTCTAGGGTCTATGAGGACTTTGGAGCCTGTGACTCTCATGGGGCTGTGATGGATATGGGGGCTATGAGGCCTCTGAGGAGGTAGGAAGAAGGACACAAACTTGATTCCATAATCACCCAAATTCAGGGAGGAATCTTCTCCATCCACTGTGGCAACCAGAGAGAAGGCACAAACATTCCAAAGCAATGCTTGTGGAAAATTCTTATACACACACTGCAAAACTACTGAGACAAAATATATACAAATATTAATCAAAGCCATCAAAATCTTATTCAAATTATCTAGTATCTTAACAATACTGATCGAGGTTCTTCACACTATGTAAACAAACTTAAGTTAGAGTAGCTATCCATCCTTTTGAGACCTTTTTGGAAAAAATGGTTTTTGTCAGATTTATTAGTATCCATGGGGGTGATCAGAGACATTTGAGCTCCTGCATCAACCAGAAAATTCAAAGGTTGTTTTCTTGGTCCTACTGGTAAGTAGAGATGGGGTCCATCCTATTTCAGCTCTTCTGTGGTAACCTGCAATTGGGAGGCTTCATTTGGGAAGCCCTACAAGGTATAAGGACTAAGCAGGGAAGTCTGTGTTTACATGGGGAAATAAAGCCTTCCCTGTTGTCAGTGTATGTACACTACACTTCCTAGTGAATCTGTCACAGAACCCCTGACCCTCAAAGCAACCCCTTCCTCTGCAAGTTCTGCAGAATAAGAAAATTGGAAGTTGTGTGGGAAATTGTTTTCTGAGGAAAATATGCATCAATTGGCTGTTGGTAAGATCTGACACCTAAAAAGGCAGCTGAGCAGCAATGGGTATGGGATTCAAGTTTAACAGAGCACTAATCTCTCTTGGGCTTCAGAGAAAAGATGAAAAATGAAGAGCAACCAAGCAGTTCTTGTCTGATAATAGTAGATTCCTGTAACAGAGAACTTCCAAAAACCTGAGAAACGGTAATTTATTATGCTATGCTGCAGCTCAGTGTTTAATAATTGTAAAGAATTACAGGGACCTGACACAGATTTCAGGTGAGATTGGTGGATCCAACTTGATTTTCTTTTCACCTTTACTGCTGAGAAAGGTGTTAGAGATACCAAAAATCATGCCTCCCACCAAGGAGATAAATTATCTTTTCCTGTACTTTTACCCAAAATAATTCCCTGGATTGCAGAGGTGCAGAGCCTCTTATGGAGATACTGGTTGTGTAAGCTGTGCCTGGGCCCATCTGCATTTTAATAATCTATGACCATGTAAAATATACGAGGTTATGCGTTTATCTCCTGCCAATAAACTTACATGGGTGGATACATCAGCTCGTGGCAGTTGCATTGGTCTTCTGACCAGTATTTCACAGGGACACAGTTTTGTTGTTTGGTGAGGTCTTTGCCAAGATTTATTAACATTTAACAGTAGCACATACAAGACGTGGTGATCTATTTGGCTGTGGCATAAAATCCTGGTGCAAACTTCAGCACTGTCTCCTCCTGAAGTGCTGACTGTGATTCGGGGTGACAGCCTCCCCTCAGGTCCCTCCAGGCAGACCTGGATCTTACAGAAGCTTTGTTATCTTTGTATCTCTCTGGTTTTGCCCTTTTAGCTGCTGATATCGAAAGGCAGACCCAGGGTCAGTTTTAGAACTTTAACACTGCATTCCCAGCATTCTCCTTTCAATTTGTGAGCTTGAGAAGTACAAGACAAAGCCAGTTTGCTTCAGCCTCTGCCTCCCGACCCTTGTGAGTTGGAGCTGTTACACCTCAGAGATCAGTGAATGACCGTGTTTGCCCTCCGCTGGTTTCAATGTTTAACTCATCTCTCCAGGGTACAAACAGCTTTATCTTGTCTATTTAATATGCAAGTAAGTGCATACCTGCCTATGTGCTTCCTGTGGAAGGAAATCCAAGGAGAAGATGGAGTTTTGTATGAAAACAGAGGACAATCCTTTTTTTCTTTTTTTTTGCAGAGCTCTGTGTGTTAATGGAAACAATGATAAGAAAAACTGCTGCCTGTGAGAGACAGTGATAAACTGCCACACAAACAACCTTCTGATATCAAATTGCTGAAGTCCAACTACGGTCGGGTTGTAAAGACTGAGGACTCCACAAGGAAGATGAATAACTTCCTTTTTAGCTCTTATTTTTCATTCAGGTAGCACATGTCTGCCCAGCAGAGCCACCAGAACACCAGTGTCCCCAAAAGCATTGGGAACAATAAGACTGGAGATCCTGTGGCCTCATGTATGAGAACAAGAAAGTGCTTCTCAAAAGAGTTGGGGTTTGTGAACAGGCTACAACTTTTGCCCATACTGCAGCCTTCCATGTGCCTCAAGGAGCACATAAAAAATACCCATTCATCTCTGAGAAACTGATGACACTCTTGCTAAAATTAAATGAATAGAATATCTTAAAAATGTATACACAATGCAAGCTCCATCTGTGCCCACAGGATGTTCTGATCCTTTCACTGTTGCTTCTTTAGCAATTATATCAGTTGCTTATGTAGAAAAATAACACCAAAAACACTTAACTAGCGAAACCACAAACACATCTCTCCCTGTCTGGAAATGAGAGCTAATTCCACTATTAGTTACTATTTTTCATTCAACTTACTGATTCCCTTCAGTGATTTTCCTTTTTCTTCTTCTGTAAATGATACCTCCTTCACCTGCTGGAATCAAAGAAGAGTAGGCAGCATCATATGACATGTCACATTACTGAAGCCTTCAAGCAATCTTGAAAGAATCTTTTATTAACAATGAAAGATATCAACTTCTTTTCACAAAACCCGTGCTCTTTTTAAGCAAGTTAAAAAATCAAATCAATAGGTGAAATGTCAAATTCAAAAAAAAAACCCTTAAAGGTTAGGATTAATGATGTAATTCTTGGTGACAATTTACCAAAATCAGAACATACGCAACAAGAACCATTTGTAGTGTACATTTACAATTCAGAAATTTCAGTGGTTCCTGCTCAAATTGAACTGCTGGAATGGTGTGTAACAGCTTTTTACCAGCAGAGTAACGAGAGAGAGCAAACTGAGAATACTGTGCTGAGAAGAAATTCAAAAGTGGAGGAGGAAATTCTTATCCAAAAGGTAGGGGTTTGTGTGTGTGAGAATGGGCCTGTCAGAGAAGACATGATATGTAAAACCTGGTAAAAGAATAAAAAAAATTACCATACAGAATGATCTCCAAAAAATAACCTCAGCCCATCTAAACAAATTTGACATGTTCTCAGTGAAAAGAATCTTTTTGTGAACTGTTTCTCAAGCATATACTGGAACTACATATATAGAGAATATAGAATACATTATACATGTTACATATTAGATATATAATATAGATATATAATATATAATACATATATATTATATAAATATATATTATAAATTAGATTTTTTTTTACAAGTCTCTTCTGAAATCCCACTAAGAGATGAAGTATCAAACATGTCTCTCTGCAATAACGTGAACAACATACAGTTTAAAAACTGCTAGAACTGGGATCTGAATAAGCAGCTACTTGAGATCCACACTAACATAAAACCACCTCAACTTGCTTTATGCAGATATTCATAACATCAGGAGTAGCTAAGGTTGGTCCTTGATTTTCCTGTGGAACTGACAGTCCCATTTGCTGGAAGATGCACTAGGGAAGTCTTGTATCAGGCATTCTCAAACCAAGCCAGTGCAAAACTTGGAGTCTTTATGGGGGATACTAAGCAAGGATAACTCCAGGAAATCATCAGCATGTTTTCCTTTACTGCAGAAATGGGATGTGACTACAGAGATGTAAGACAGTCCTACTTTTTACTTGCAGTAAGAGTGCTTTCCCTGGGAAATTCAATTGGAAAAATTACTCCCCCAGCAGTTTAGTCATAATGCATTTACTGTAACTTGCACGAGTGTGGAGGAACACAAGGTCTAGTGGCTGGAACAGGAGACCAGACTGCGGGTTTATTCCTCATCTTGCCACTGCTTGCTTTGTGAACCTGAGAAGTTTCTTAACCTTTACAATTCAGCTTCCCCTGCAAAGTGAGAGTAAGGCTGTGGTTTTGCATGCAGCTAAACAAAGGTATTGCTGGAGAGAAAATGTGCTGGCTGTATCGCCCTCTCTGTCTCTTATTTCCCCCAGTTTTACTGTACACAAGGAAATCTGCCAGCAAGGAACAAAAATTACATTGCTAATTTAGGTGGTTTGAGGTTTTATGCACATACACACACCCTGGAATTCTTATAAAACATGATTGTCTGAATAGTTTAGCAGCTCAACTCATCTATTACCTTCCTAAGCTCAATGAAAGGCTGTTGTAAAATGTGATGCAGCAGTGTTATGAAGGAAAAGAACTAGTTTCAATCAAAGTACCACTGGAAGAAGGAAAGGAAATAAAGGGTTGTAGTTGTGCTTTTCTGTTAAGACAGAATAAATAGAAAAGGAAATAAATCAAGGAAGTGCAAGATAAAGAGGTGGCAGCATATGGGGTGATTCAGAAGCCAAGCAGATGGTGATTTCAGCAGAGGGCACCAGAACAACAGGGATGTGCTGTGGTACTGCCTGTGCCTTGCTCTGCCTGGTGGGTCCACACACCTGCTATGCTGCAAATTCTTGTACTTTATATTGCTTCCAAATTTTTGTCACACAGAGAGAGATGTACTAAATGCCAGTGGAAGCTCTGGGATTGAAGCTGAGCAGGAATTACATGTAAGCAAATGGCAGTAAGTAGCAGAATGAGAATCTGGGGCACATACCCCTGAGCCAGCATTCTGCATCCCTAAACACCAGCGGGACAAGGAGGAGGAGGAGATGGGATACTTAAGTAAGTGAAACTTCTAATGAGAAATCACTGAGGTTTCTTATTACCTCCCTTATAATTTCTTCTTTTTTCACAGCAGCTGCAACCAGAGGGTATATTTACATAGATCTTTTGCATTCCAAGTAGCCTGAAAATACAAACATTAATAACTGCACTGAGAGTTTGCAAATTTATTATGTACAGCATCAAAGAACTGTAAAAAGTTTTCAATGAGATGTTTGGCAGGTTTGCAAATTGAGTGTTTGGGAGAGAAGCAGTCATGGAGGAACTCTGATTTTACACATATGCACTTTACATTCCTGTAGATCCTTCAGGATTCTCCTGCACAAAGGAAATCTAAATCTTGCCTCTTATGGTGGAGACACTGAGCGTGTCCTTTCACAGAGGAAGGCTCTACTTTGCTACCATCCTCTTGTTTTCAAATAAGCACATATAACAACCTCTAATAGTTGCATCTGCATCCCACGGGCTTGGATGATATTCAGCACACTCTTTAATAAATATTGGAAATTTTTGAAGTGATTACATTGCACAGATATGGTCTTCTGCTTTCGTCAGTGGAATCTTATAAAAGTGCAGGAATTTAGGTTTTGTTAACGAGATGGTCAAGCACATACAAGTGCTAAAGATTTTCTTTTTTGTTATCTGTGGTTTACATGCTTGGTAGTTTACATTCACACATCTTGGCTGTGTGAATTAACAAGGACATTTTTTACATACTTGCAGCCACCTGGAAAAATACGTCATTCTTGTCTTTCATTCTGATATCACAGGTTTCAAAATGAGAATTTTTCCATTATTATCAGCGTTACTGCTCACGTTGGTAACTAAAACAGCAAAGTGAAACACTGCCAACACATTTTAAAAATATGAATTTTTTTTTAAAAAGACAGCTATTCTGGTAGCACAGTTCTATATCAGTTTTATATGAAAGAGCAGTATAAAAATTGAATGGTGAGATGACACCATTCGACAGTTACACTGGTATTTTACCTATTTCTCTCGGTCATACAGGCTAAAATGAGGAGTCATTTTTAAGGCATAATCTGAAGAACATTACTAGAGTGGCCACAAATGTCAAATCCTAGAACCATGCCACATTATCCCCTCTTGGATGGAAAAACAAAAGAAAAAAAGGAATTGAAAATTTAGGCTATATGTGGTAGAATCAAACTAACTCCTGTGGGTTTTTAAGCGTGTCATGCAGGAAGAAATGCTGTGTAACTGGGCAAAGCAGACATTAAAAATAATCTAGATACCTCATGGGAGCAGCTCCCGAGGAGAGAACAAGCTCACCTACAAATTTCTGAACTTTTAGAAAACAGAATAAAGAATAAGCATTAGAAAAGTATGACTCTGATGGAGGTGTAAAATGGGGTTTGAGAATTAAAGTTGCAGTGTTACATAATAAGAACCACAGGCCATTTCAGATCCCACTTCTTTAAATTTCAACAGCTGTGGTAGCCTGTGTTGTAATACTGCAAATTATTGTCAGCATGTTAATACTGGTGATGGAATTAAATGCTGAGGGAAAACATAAACTACCTGAAAACTAAAAGCTTTCCACAATACAGGAACAATACACAGGAACCAAGTATAGAAAGTGGTAGAAGTCTCCAGACTGGATTATTAAAACCCAGACTGAACAGAACACCAGAACACTACCTGCTAGAAACTAGGAGGTATCAGGATGTCCTCAGGCCTTGACCATTTCCAGTTTCTGTGACTTTAAACCAAGGTTTAAAGAACACCGGCCCTTTTAGCTCCTACTGCCATCTTCTGCTCCTGCTCACAACACTGATAACTGCAGCAAGGGTCACAGTTCTGTGTAACATTTGGGAGAGGAGTCTGCAAAGGATGGCAATTGCTGGTTGGAAATTTTCTGTGGTATAGAATCTCAGACTGGTTTGGGTTGGAAGGGGCCTTAAAGCTCATCTCATCCCACCCCCTGCCATGGGCAGGGACACCTGCCACTAGCCCAGGTTGATCCAAGCCCCGTCCAACCTGGCCTTGGACACTTCCAGGGATCCAGGGGCAGCCACAGCTTCTCTGGGCAACCTGTGCCAGGGCCTCCCCACCCTCACAGGGAGGAATTTCTTCCTAATATCCCATCTAACCCTGCCCTCTGGCAGGTATGTAGAGTTTTAAATTAGAGTAATAGGGTGAAGAGAGTACTTAAATTAATCTAGAATAATGTGCAAAGATACTGTTTAATAGTTCATTTCCAAGAGAGACGACTGATTAGATAAGCATATAATGATTCAGATTTGAATTTTATTTTTTAAATTTTTAAAAATTACACTGCAGTTTGCCAATTGGTTATATGAAAGATGGTGCTTCAGGACAAAGACTCTTACATTATTTATACAGCCATTAAGAACAAGTAGTATGAAGGTTTCATTGAGGCACTGTAGAAAGTATTACAATGCCAATATAATGATAAAATTATAATAATGTACTAATGTGTGATCATCTCCAACTTACAAATCTGGCTAAGTATAATATTCTTGATTAAACTGTTCATTCAGCTACTTAATTTTGTGACAATGGTGCTAAGGATTCTGATGTTTACATTGCTTGTTTTAGATTTCTCTTGGTGGATTTTTAAATTTTTCCTGTTAATCTTTTTGAAGCAACAACAAAATGGTCATAATGCTTAAGACTGACATTTCCATGTTAAACTTCCCAATTTATCATAGAATCATACAATGGTTTGGGCTGGAAGGCACCTTAAAGCTCCTCTGGCTTCAAACCACCTGCCATGGGCATGGACACCTTCCACTAGATCAGGTTGCTCTATGTCCCATCCAACCTGGCCTTGGACACTTCCAATTTACACTTCTTTTGTAACTCACACTAAGGCTCTTGCTAAGTTAAAGGTGGTATTTGTAAATATGTTGCCTTCTGGTGGTAAGAAAATACGGTAAGAAAAGCCAGCTTTCAGAAATTAATAGCTGTTCTTAATAATGTTATTTAAGCTTGATAAGCACTAGGCTTGTTTTGGTGGACAAACCTAAATAATAGAGATGATTTCTACAGTAAAATGGATAGTTACTACCATCACATTTCTTGTAAAATTAACATGAAAATCTGTCTGTGGTCAGTGCAAGAGTCAGAAGTAGGAGCTGAAGAGTAATCTCCCCCTTGTGTGTAGGAGTTTAGCTCTGTGATTTATTTCTCTGTTCTATCTGGATGTCATGACCCAGCTTCCTTTTGCACGTTGCTGTCTTGGCTCTCTGGCTCTGGGCCTGGGTACTTCTGACCTGACGTTGCTCTGTTTAAATTGTATTTTGAGCTCATGCGACGCTGCAGTTCGGATATTGAACTGATAATACACTGTGTGCTCCTCACGGTGTTACAAACTGAAAATAGAAATGCAGTGATTCCATACCCAGCATCCCACACAGTGGCCTCACACCAGGATTGATCCCACAGATCTGGGCGTAGACATGACAAAACACCTGGGCAGTAAGACAGGGACACTGAACACTATTTTTGGTCTTTAATTTGAAAACACATGTGGATAAATTCCTTAATATTTTACACCATAATCACATTCTTGTAAATGGGCATCAAGTCGATGCTACCTTCAAATAACCTGATGGCAAATAATTAGCTCTCGTAACATTTTAAAACTATCAGTCGGTACGTGCTAAGTAAATGCTACGAGTCATTGTGAATACCTGTAAGGCATTTTATAAGGTTTTAAAAATTCTTCAGTATTTCAACTATTTCTGATACTGCCATACAGCAAGGCTTGGTGGGTGCCCAAACATCTTACCTGTGGTGTTGTTAAAGCTGAGGATGATTTCAGTGGGTCCTGCAGCAAATAAAGCTACGGAGGACCTTCTCCAGCAGCGAGTTCAGCTCTGCTCCTTCCCCTGGGGCTGGTGGGCAGAGCAGCGAGGGCTTTGCCCTGAACGGCCACCTAAGCGGGAACAGCTAATTTGTGTTATTTTCCCTTTACGTTAGAAAATTACCCAGCCCCAAGCTCTTAGGTGTGTTGGCGTGAGGCAGCCGCAGCGGGGAAGATGAGGGGAACTGCAGCGCTCGCCAACACAGGAGCATCCTGAGGGAGAGAAAATGGCGGGCGGGGGCCCTCGGGAGGCTCCCAACACACAGAGCACTCCTCAGGCGGTACTCGGCGTGTGAAGAGCCGCGACCTCCACCTCGATGCCTGTCTGAGCCCGCTAACGAAGAGAAGATGAGGTGACAGAGCGAAAAACACCCCAAAATGGCGAGAGAGGGCAACGGGGAGGTATACCGGCCCTCACAGACCGCGGGACGCCCTCTCCGCCATGGGTGACAGTTCCCCCGCCCAGTTCTGCCCAGCCCAGCCCTGCCCTGCCCAGCGCAGCCCAGCCCTGCCCAGCGCAGCCCAGCCCTGCCCAGCCCAACCCAGCCCTCACGGCGCTCCAGCCCGTGACTCGGCTGTTTCTCCCTGCCCCGCCCCGGCTGCTCGGGGGAGGCGGGCGCAGGAAGGGGAGGGCGATGCGGGGAGGGAGGGAAGGAGGGAGGCGGTGAGGGGAGCAGCCGACGCACAAGATGGCCGCTGCTGGAGCGGCGGCGGCGGGGCGGCGGCGGGCGATGGCGGCGCTGCCCCGGGGCCCGCGGGTACTGCCGGAGGAGCAGCAGGGCGCTGCTTCAGCCCCCGTGTGCCGGAGCTGAGGGGGTCGGTGGGCGCTACGGGGAGCCCGGCCCGTGTGGTGAGTGCGCCGGCTCCGCCGCGGGGTGCAGGGAACAATGGGGCGGGAGGGCTCTGCCCGCCTTGCCGGGGAAGGAGGCGGAGGGGCGGGCGCTCGGACGAGCTGATCTCCAGAGGTGCCTCACAACGCTGACAGTTCCGTGGTTCTCTGCCTCGCCGGGCCTTAGGCTCCTTCCGGGCTCGATTTCCGAGCGCCCCGGGCAGGCGGGGAGGGACCGCAGGTCTCTGTGCCCGGCGCAGGGAAGGCGGAGGGCGACTGGGTCCGGGCTGGGGGTGGGGAGAGGCGGCATCGCCTCAGGCTGCGGCGGCCGAGGGACAGGCGGCTTTTGTGTGTGCCCTGCGACTGCTGTTGTTTTTCCAGGGGCTCTGCGTGCCTAGAAAGATAAGAAAACTCATCCCCGTGTCGTGTTGAACCACAGCGATGCGGGAATTAATACCCCCCGTTCCCGGGACACCCCCCCTCCCCTGGTCGTGGCTCTTTTGTCTGTGGCGCCTGAGGGAAGAGCGAGGTGGCCTCGGCTCCCTCTGCGTGGGGACAAACCGTGGTGAAACCGCACAGGAACTCCCCTGACTTTCACTAATTTTTCCACCCTGGCGTTGTTTTGGCCATTGGATTCCGGGGCGAGGGTGGGTAAGGTTTCATGCCGGGAGCGTGGTGGTGGTGTAGCTGCATTTTAATGTGCTTTAGTGGCTGGGAATGTCCTGGTGTCAGGTTTTGTCCTCAAAAGCCATTTTGAGGCCTGTGCTGTTTTAGAACAGGGAACTGCTGCAGGGGTTTTTTCCTCCTAGGAACTGGGAATGTTGAATTTTCCTCCACATGCCTTTTTCCTCAGAGTAACTCCCTTATTTTATTAATTTCAGTCAAGTGTGAATGACAAATCGCCCGTCCCTCTGCTGGTAGCTGCTGTTTTCTGGATGTTTTTGCCATATTGAAAAATGGCTGAAGTGGGTCAAAAAACCTGAAAAATTTACAGAAATTATTAAAAAGTTCAAAGTAACCTGGGCTGTGGCTGAGCTGCTTTAATCATTGTAACTGGTTTAGCAATGCTGTTGTCTAATGACTCTGCTGGGAGAGAAATGCAATTGTTAACTTCACCATTTATATTTTATTCACATCATATAGCCACAGAGGTGTTAGATAACACAGCAGTACTATGAAGCAGAAATTAATGGGATCCTAAATGTACCTTTTTTTACCCCTTTCAGCCTTATAGGGACATGGAAGGCATTAATTTTATCAGCTATAGATGTCTGTATTGCTGCGTTTGAAGTCAGTGGAGCTAATAAGAGACTTCATAGCTGTATAAATAACCCCCATTCCAGGAGCAGTGTGTACCTTATTGACAGTTTCTAAGCTTTACCAGGAGCACCGTGGCTTTCTTCAGTGCATTAACCCTCAGTGCTGATATGAAATTATGGTTTCCACTAACATAAATAGAAGCAGACGTTATCAGGCACCTTTTCTTTTCCCAGCTATAGCTTATGGCTTTGCCTTCCTGTCCCAGAAAAGGGTCTGTCAAAGCAGACAGCTTGACAGGCTGCTTGGAGGGAAATTTAGAAACGCAGTTACCATCAGTACAGTCTGTTTTGACAACCAGAGACTTGAGTGGTGAGCTTGTCAATCACTTGTGAGCAGCAGGAGCCTTGATGGAGATGAGTGGGAAGTTACTTGTGTGGTTTCTGGTGGTTTGTTTGTTTTTGTGGGTTTTTTATCAGCTCTGTATCCAGACTAGCTTAGTTCAAAGCAAAATATTTTATAAATTTACGATCAGATGGTTGTACGCTGATAATTTAAAAAACTGGTGTTCCAGTGAACAGATGAACGTATGAATCCAGAAATTGCAGACATTAATAAGGCAGAGTTTAATTTAGGGGCATCTTGAGACTTGTGTATTATTATATAAAAGTGTTCCTGCTAAAGCAGATGAACAGAACAGGATTGCTCTTGGAAACTTCTGCTGTGATACCAGTGATTCACCAGCAATCTGGGTGGAAGCCATTATCAATCTTGTTGAATTAAGCATCACAGAAGCTGAGATTCAATGGGAGTGTGTTAAAATAGTGACTTAATTTTTTATGTAAAAAACAGCATTTTGTACAAACTTACAAAAATGCTGGTTTGTAGGTTGTGGGTGATGCTGATGGTGGTTACTTGTGATAATGATGGCAAAGACTAACATCCCATTTAATTAGAGTCTATATCTCATAACTAACCAGTACTGTAAAAGGGTATTTGATGGTGCTGAGGGAATTGACCTTTCCCAGTCTGGAATATGTAATGATAGGAATGAAAATTAATGTGGTTTTTTTTATTTCATCACCAAGAATTATAGTTTATATGCTGGATACCTGGGAAAAAAATGTTTCATCCATTTGAAAGAACTTGTGTAATCGTAGCTTTCAAACAATATAAAGTGTGAAGCTGGACTAGAAGGAAAGAACTCACCTGCATTTATTCTCCCAAACTTCCCAAGCATCTCAAAATAGTGATGCAGCAGCCACCATGAGGCATCTTTTAAGTAGGTGACCTTTATAAAACTTTTTAATTTTTTGCAGAGCCTGCTTATTGTTTAAAATTCTCTTCCCCACTGAATCATTTTGCAGATGAAGATCTGTGTGGTTTTTTGGTGGTTCTTCCCACACCCAGTAAATCAGGTGGTTGTGTGCTGGAGCATCCCAAGTATTACTGGCTGTTAGGCCAGGAAAACCAATGTGTCTCAAAGCACATGAGAGATAAGCCACAGGGGAATTTGTATTTTGAAGTTAATGCCCTGAACTGCGCTTGGTAACAACTGTGAAACCATTCTCACACAGAAATAAAGATATAATATGGCCCTGTTGTGAAAGATCGTTGTATAAACATGCTGCACCAGCTGAAATTTCAGCGTGACCTTCAAGATTCCATGTAGGCTCTGTTACAGTAACACAGCCTGAAGTCGAGGGACTGTGATAACTGAGAAGGAAAACCACAGATGTTTACTTACGTTGTGTTACTTTCCTTTCAGCAGAGATTCCACGGTGAACACTGAATTAGGTGCAGTTCCCATCACTGACTGTGACCACTTGTTTTTCTCAAGAAGCCTCTCGATGGTTATCGTTTGTATGAGTTTCATTTTCTTGGTTCACAGTAACAGTTGAACTGGTGTTGGATTTCCAAGGACCAGCTGATTTCTGAGGAGATTTTTTAGTTGTGGAAACGCGTTAACGGGCAAGACAGTGCGAAAGTCTTGTCGGCTTATTGTAAATAGATTTTTCTGGTATAAAAATAATTTCTGGTTAGAGGGCTTGAGGAAATAGCTTTCCTGTTACTGCATGGTAGCAACAGGTTGTGTTGCTGTCAGCTGGAGAAGGATGGCACTTTTGTGATACAAATACCAAGAGTTCTAAATGGTTTGCTGTAAACGTGTGTGGTCAGAGGCTGCACCAGTTGTGCCCTGCTCTGTGCTGGAATGTCTAGAGGGGTGTGTTCCATGCAAGTGTGATGGGTGTCCCCCACCTCCCATTAAGATTTCTTTCTAATGCAGTGAGAGGGAAGGCAGCTGCATGTGGTCTAAGGAACATTTCAGCAAGTAGAGATGGCTTATTGTATATATCAGGGGATACACACACACACACAGACACACACACACAGACCTGGACATCTAATGCAGACTTTTACATGAAAACTTATGCCCTGCATGCTGGGTTGTGTTTTTTTCCCCCCCAGAAAGTAAAGTATCTCGGGAAGCCTAAGAACCACATGTAGAAAAAAATGTCTCTTTGTGACTTGATTGTTCAAAATAGGTAAGGGCACACAATGTTAGCTGCATTGTTAAAATGAAGAATTGTTAGGAACATGGAGAAAGGGCTTCATATGAGAAATAATGAGGAGGAGAGGGGAGGCAAGGCACAAAATGATTCAATTTTTCCTCTTCTGCTGCATAGGAAATGGAGGATATGCAGTTAAACTGAAAAGTAGGGGAAGGCTGGCTGAAGGAACAGATCTTTCATTTGCCTCACATAGTTTGTGACAGAGTTGCCATGTAATTTGATACAAAGAATCAAATTTCTTTGAGAAGAGAGTATTTGTGTCAGGGAATACTGTGGTGAGCCTGGAGTTCAGTGTCACAGAAGATTGAGGGTTTATTGACAATTATGCCTTCCAGCCATAAAGTCACTGAAACCACCATAAGGACACGTTGTTCTTGCTGTATAGGCCCCTCTCACTACTGATTTCTTGCAAATCCACCTCTTTAAAGCATTATTTCTCAGTTGCACAAATATTTGGCACTTGTGGGGTACGTGTTATGTTAATCTGAGACAGGACTGTGCTTCAACTACGGGACAACTGAAGAAACAAAGCCTGTGGTGTGGCTGGGTGACTACAATGTGCTATTCTGGGAAAATCTAGATCTTGCAGGGGTTCCTGATTTCTTTCAGTTTGTTTCTTGTTTTAACAAGGAAAGTCAGGCAGGTCTCACCTCTCTACTATCCCAGTTTAATAGCTATTTTTAAAATTATCTAATTAACTACTCTTTAAAAGCAGGCTGTTAAATTAAAATCCGGGCATTCCAGATGTCATTGTTTTTCAGGATGCTCCCGT
Source organism: Neopelma chrysocephalum (assembly GCF_003984885.1). Classification (NCBI taxonomy): domain Eukaryota; kingdom Metazoa; phylum Chordata; class Aves; order Passeriformes; family Pipridae; genus Neopelma; species Neopelma chrysocephalum. Next base: position 356,187 of record NW_020897761.1, on the reverse strand, counting down.
GTTGGTCAGACCCTGTGAGGATAAGCTTTGAAGGTTGAGGTATGGTGGGTTTTAACCCTGTTCTTGATAATAAAATGCTGGTTGATCAGCTGATGGAGCAGGAGTGCTCGTGACCTGATTCTAAATGTCTTCTCAGCACTTCCTCCTGAACTCATTCTGAGCAACCACTTCAGTTCAAACAGGGAGGAGAATGAAGGGTGTTGAATTACAACTTTTAACTTCCCTACTGTATTCAAAGGAGAATCTTGTCTCTTTGTTGTGCATTGGAGGTCTTCAGGGACCTGCAGCTAATTATTTTTGATAAATTGTGGCAGGCAATATTGGACCCCAACTCAACTATCTCTTGGCAAAAGGAGTGAGGTTCAGGGAAGGTATTGCAAAATGAATCAATTGAAATTCATGCCAAGGGGGACGGTTTTAATTACCTACTTATTAATAAACCAGCTTCTGTGGAACACTCCCAGTGTTCAGTAGCATTTAACTTTCTCTGTGCTTTGTTTTTAGAGTAAACATTATTCACACTGACTTAGCACTCTTCTCTTCTTGTAGCAATTGTGCTTGAATCAGTAACTCCTCCATGTTTTACTACAGTGACTGTGATGTAAATGCCCTTCAAAAGTGAATGAAATAAAACTCTTATTGTTGACTTACTTTTCCTGTAAGTCACATTCTTTCAGCTTGTTCTCTCCCCACCTCCATTCCTGTTGTTACCACTTTAGAATGAAAGTCCTTCAGGTACTATTTGATGTTAGAACTGTACAAACAATGAAAGTGGTGGGACTTCCTTATCCCATGTTTGTATCTGATGAATCTGGTACTCACAGTACAGCAAGACTAAAGTCTTTTGTCCTTTGGGGTTTAGGGCAGTTATGCAGGACTAATGATAATAAAATCAATAAAATCTCGCCTTTCTGTTCTCTGAGAGGCTCAGCAGAAAATGTTCTCCTGTCTTTACAAGGGAACATTGTTAATGAAATCTTGAAAAATCTGCTCATGCTTGTGAGTCCAGTGAAGTAGTCACTCGCCTGTGTTGGTGATGTTTCACAATTAAAATTCCTGTTTCACTTTACAAAAAGCAAGCCTGCGTTTTGTGCCACAGTGAAGTGTTTGGAGTGGTTTGAGGAGATAGGAAACAGCAAGGTGTTGTCCTGCTTCACATAGGAGGTATGGAAAAAAGAACAGGAATTGTGGAGCAAGTCTCAGCCTCCACCTCTATAAATGATACATCTTTAGTTATGTATGGTGTGAAGTATTTCTTCAGCTCTTCTAGAGCAATGAAGTCTGTTTTCCAAGGCATTTGGGCAGTGGGTTTTAGACATGTCAGAGGGGCTTCGTACTGAATGACAAAGTACCCTAATGTATCAACAGAACCAATTAACCAAATGTGAAAGATCTTGATGAATAGTTGTTTACTATCATACTGGAATTGTCATTGGTCACCTGCATTGTTATTCATTATTGTGTGGGTAGCCATTAATATCCAGCAATTTTTGGAAGCTGGAAAATGAGCAGCTCTTATTTAGCAGCTCCAAAGGACAGTAATTCTTGGCCTTACTTGCTTTGTAAAGGGAACGTGGATTGTAGTTCAAAAATAGATCAGAACAGGGCAAAGTGTCTCACAAATTACTAAAGCAAGTACAAAGAAAACACCACTCTGCCATGTGTCTTTCCAGACTTGAAATTACTTTTCTGTAAGGAATCTTTCTATCTTTGCTGCTCAAATGCATCCTTGTAGGATGTTTTTTCCTGGATACACGAATGTCTTTACCCCTCCTGTTCTCTTTAAGGATCTTTCATTCTCCGGTATTCCCTATTTTTCTTTTAATAGTTTTTTAATTTACCTTTGTTCTGATATGAGCCACTATTCAATCCAGCCAGCTAATGCAGGTAACAGAGATGGCTTATTGCCTCTTAACTTCATTGCTTTATAATTCAGACTTGCAGGATGGATTGTTTGGATTGTGGAGCAGTCGTGGGACTCTTTGTTCTTGGACTTTGCTGGGGACTACTGAAATGTCACTGCTTCCTCTTGGAAGAGTGGTGAGAGGTTAGGGAGCATTGTTCATGACACCCTCCCTTGTGGCCACTTTGGTGCTGTAAATTTGACAGAAGAAAGATAAAAATGAGCTAAACTGGCCTCCTGAACCAGCCTGGGTTAGTTAAACCAGAGGCTGCGACTCAGGCTGTCCTTCCTGTTTATGAGTCATTCTCCCATTTAATTGTGTGAAAAGGCCTCCTGTGGAATTAATTAGAAGAGACATCTTAGTGCTGCAAAAAACTTTGTAGTTAAAATGGTGAGTTTTAATTTTAGTCTTCCTGTTTTTAATCAGGCCCTAAGGATGGAAGCCAGGACACTGTAACTTCTTTGTGAGTGATTCTTACAGGTGGGGGAAAAAACCCCGTTATTCAGGAAAATGAGAATTAGTTAAACTTTGATTGTTTGGGGTAGACCAGACTATTTAAAGAATAAGTGTTTTGTTGCCTTTTCCTGAATTGAAGATGTCTTTACTTCATGATTTCCTCTGGTTTTCTCTTCTGAACCATTTTAAGGATGTATTTGTATCAAGAAGCTTCAAGGAGACAAATAACTTGTTTTGCATGGATAATTGTGATTTAGTGCACAGAAAAGGTGCTCAAAGTAAGGGTTGACTGTGTTTGGAAACCCTTTGAAACATCCCATGTCTGCTTTTTTTGTAAGAGGCTGCCTATTGATAACAGGATGTGACTGGAGGTATCTGGAATAACCTAGTTCTGCCTGGTGCCAGAATGCATTGGGACACTGAGCTTTCCAGTTTGCCCTGCAGTGATGCTGCCTGGCATCACTGGTGACTCTGTCCGTAGGCACAAAGGTTCTGCTGGAGTGCAACATACTTCTTGTTTTCATTCTTAAAATAATGAAGTGCAAGGCTGTGGACAAAAGCTCTCCTAAACAGCCAGAAAGCAAAAAGACACAGCCCAGTCGGTTGCAAATCAAAATAAAGTACACTTGTACTAAATTTATCCATTTTCACTGATTATTACCAGAGTTAAGACTTACCTTGTTACTGGTAGGGAGAAACTTGGCAACATTTTCATCTCTCCTTAATGTGTGGTGTTCTGTCCCATTTCTGTAGGAAGGAATAAAAATAAGACTAATGAGTTGTATCAACACTAGCACGTTGCTCTCAGGCCCTCTCCTCCCCTCTCCCCTCTCCCCTCCCCTATATTCCTGTGATTTACGTGGCTTCAGCAAGCAGTGAGATCTGTAATCAGCTTTTCTGGTCACTCCTTTCTCAGTGGAACTTCTCAGTCAAATGTTTCTAACAAAGCAGCACCCAAGGACTGGGTGGGGATGTCTCTGGGTGTGTTTCTGAGGAGGAACTATGTGCTCACAGCCATTTTTATGTGGGTTTTCAGCTTCACTAAACCAGTTTAGAATAGAACAACTTGAGCTCTGTCAAGCTGCAGCTTGGGCACGATGTGGGTGATGTCAGGACGTAGCAGGAGGAAAGGCTTCCCCAGAACTCCTGGGTGTTGGGATTTGAGGACGTGCCGGTGTGGTGATCGTGGTGATCGTGGTGATCGCATTAGGCTGCGGGAGGAGCACGGGGTGTGGAGTCAGGAATTACTCACCAGGTATTCAAACAGTCACGGGCATATTTTAGGTAAAATCTAAAGGGAAAAAAACCCAACTAACATTCCACTGTATCTTCCTGTGAGTAATACATGTATTCACCTGATAAATACAAATGTTACTTGTTCTCCCCCCTGCCCCAGGAGAGGGGGGAAAAGAAAGCCCTTAGTTATTTGCCAGCTCAGGTGACAGTACTTGGGAGCCTTCAGGAAGGGGAAGTGAGTGACAGCAATCCTTTCCTTCGAGCACAGCCGATAATTCATTAATGTAATTTCAGCACTTGGTGCAGCTTTTGAGAAGGGGGAATAGTCAGTCACGTTAATGTGACAAGCTGCTCTGTGAGTTGTCATTACAGAATGAAAATTGACAGTAAGCCCATGGAAATCCAGTGACTGCAATATGCTAATAAATACATTTAAATACTTTGTTCTTGTTAGGTTTTGTACGTTAAAGAAAATAATTCCCTGTGTCATTTTGAGGGCTTCAGTAGTGCTATTACAGCTGCCTTTGCCTTACAGATTTTGAGAATTTTCTTTTTTTGAATTGTTTGCCATTCAATTTTGGCTTACTGTCATTGCTTTTATTCAAAAAACTGAGTGGCTAAATACAGGAATGTGTAAAGGGATATTGACTGAATGGGTTGTAATGGTTTACATGCCTAGTTTTCCCTTCCTATGCCTTATCATATTTTTGGATACCTCCTATTTAACCAGGGGCTTATACAGCACAAGTCAGAAGGAATTTAAATTATCAAGTCGTGCAAATATTGGCTGTACAAGGCTGGCTTGTCATTTATCCTGGCTTAGTCTGCAGCAGTAATGGTGTGATTAGAACAGCTAAGTTCTAAGACTGTAAAAGAAGGACATTTGAAAAATGGAATTATTTTTCTGTGTAGTCCCTGTGTGCAGTAACTGTAAAACGTGGATTAGATGTACCCTCAAGGAACTGGAATAGGGAATACTGCAGGCAGTGGTGTCAAGGCTCAGACACTTGTGGTCTCACTGCAGTGGTGGGGCTGCTCCTGGTGGGCTGTGGCCTCTTCAAGAAGGAGATTGTTAATGGAAATGAAATCAAATGAAGTACAGAGTTGTTGACTTTGCACCTGCTGTTACTTTCTGAGCATATTCCAGTCTTATCTTATGATACTGGACTTATCCAAGTATCCAAGTATCATAAGATAAGACTTATCCAGTCCAGTATCTATGACTGAGGTCTGATCTGCTGTGGATAAGGTTCATTAGCAGAAGTTTACCCTTTGCTTTCAGAAAGGCAGGCTGTGGAGAGCTGTGGACTTCATGTTCATAGAGCTCTGGCAATAGTCTGTGAGATTGTGTGCTGTGGATTTTTTATTTTCCATCTTTCCAGGTGCTAATACTGCTGCAATACAGTTGTAATATCTTTTAGAGATGGATATATCTTTGAGGACTGGGAATGAGAAAATTGTTCTTCATGGACTGCTCCATTTAGAACAAGTTTCATGCTAAGTAAGCAGTAAATAAGAGAACTTTTGTTTTAAAAGACAGAATGACCTGTCTGAAGTAGAACTGTTTTTACAAGTCCTGAGCAGCAGAACTCATTAAGTTGGCACTGGATTGTAATAGGTAACTCCCAGGATTACTGTATTTTGCCCTCTTGCTTGGATGATTTTCAAGTTATGTAACTTTAAACTTTTATAACCTGGGTTATAATTCAAAACCTCTTTTCAAGAGGATGTAGGATACTCTTTTTCCCAGTTGAATTCAGGTTCCTGCCAAAAGTAAATATACCTCTCATCCATTACTGATAGGAGGGTCAGTGGGATATTGGAGGCTTGGATTTTTTCTCTGAAAAAATGAGTATCTTGCATTTTTTGCTGTACTAAAAAAAAGAAAAGGCAACACCTTTCATTTTTGTGGTTCAGCTCGAGGTGTTTGTTATTGGTTAAGAGTAGGTGTTTAATGGAAACCCTGAGACTGGAGCCTTTTGTTTCCACTCACTAAAACCACGAGTACTGTTTTTAATGATCTTGTAAAGCTGTAGAGAAAAGATGCTATTTTTATAAGTCTGGAAGGTGAGACTTAACACCAAAGCTGCAAAATATTTAAGGGTGGGATTTTTTTCTTATAATTGAAGGTTACATGAAAAGTCTCATTCAAAAGGAGTACCTTGCCCTGGGCTATTTCTGGCCGCTGGAACTGCTCTTTTTAGCAATGCTACAAATTGAATCACCGGCTGCCAGTAGCATTTATAGCAAATGAGGCTCAATTACATTCTGAGTCAGAAGTACCTGCATTAACCTGCTTTTCAGCAACAGTTGTGTGACCTCTCCTGCTGATACTTAAAAGACTTTAAGCCCTGTGTGAATGGCAATTTAACACCGCTTAAAAGTGATGAGCAGGTTTTCCAGTGCTGAATAGTGTTTGGATTTTTACAACAAAGCTATTAGAGGCGTGGAGAAAATCTTGAATAGTACGTTGAGTAGCTAATTTTTTATTTATGCAACTGTTAACAAGGGAGCTGAAACTCTCCGGGCTCGGTGCCATTTCCGCGACAAGCTGCCTCTTGACCTTGGATGACTCCAGAGCTCTAGTGTAGGCTAGATTGTGGTATTAAAACACAATTGTGTCATAGAAACAAGCAGAATAGTAATCTGTGAAACTTATGTTCTTTATCTTAATATTCCTGCTATTATTGCCAGCGAAGCTACTGCAGGACTGAACCAAGGAGGATATCTGGCTTTGTTGAGTCCTGTCAGCTATTTTTGTATCGGCTGTTGTAGCATTTACATGATGGCTTCCTTATTTGCAGCTGGGCTCTAGGAGCTGTAAGGAAACATGAGAGTTCTGGGCTGCTACAGCGTTCTTTCATCTTCTCCAGTCAGCACTTTGTTCAGTGCTCTAACCACAATGGGTGAAAGGATGGGTTTGACTGTATTTGCATGGCTTACACCATTGAACGTCTGTTAAACCGAGCTGTGAAGCTTTGTTTTTTGAAACATGCATAATTTTGGGGTGGATTTAGTATAAAGGAACAATTCCACAGGTTGTTATTGCTCGTGTTCCTTATTCCATTTCACTTACTCATAATTCCAAACTGTTAGTCTAGTTGTCCTTATGTTAGGATTGCTTAATAGCATTTAAATGTCTGGTTAAAATTCGGCCAATACTTTAGTTAATAAAGAAATACTTAAAAATCTGTGTTGCCCTGGTTGTATCCAAATAAGCTGTTTATGAAACTACACCTAAAAACTTGACAGATCTGTCTTGGTGCTAAAAGAGGCTGTTTTGAAGTTTCCTTCGTCTCTGCTTCCCTCACTCTTTCCCTTATGTTTCCAGGACTGCTTGACCATTTAACAGATCTGAAACATCTTTTGGAGGCTGTTAGAGGCCAATGTGGGAAGGAAAGGAATTTGGTTTTGACAGGCTTAGGTCCTTGGCATGGATAATGCAGGTCAGATCTAGAGCTGTCATGTACTTTCTGAGAAGCAGTTCTGACTTGCCCCACTGTAAGCCAGGCTTGAAAATGCACTGAAAATGCCACATGGGTAAAGTTTCAGTGTCTCTTCACTGGTGGTAGAAAGCAAGTGTGTTAATAGAGATCGTTTGCTCTTGCTGCAGTGCTGCATCTCCTCTGGATTGTCACACTGGGAGGTAGTGTCTGTGATTTGCTTTGTTTACAGTTTGGGTGTTTTCACAGAACCCCAGAATGGGTCAGATTGGAAGGGACTGTAGAGGCTCATCTGGTCCCACCTCCCTGCTCCAGCAGGGTCATCCCAGAGCACATGGGACAGGATTGTGTTCAGACAGCTATGGAATCTCTCTCTTGAGGGAGACTCCACACCCTCTCTGGTCTCAGCACTGCACAGCAAAGAACTTCTTCCTCATGTCCAGGTGGAACTTCCTGGGCATCAGTTCCTGCCCATTGCCTCTTGTCCCATTGCTGCCCCCCCCCCGAGCAGGGCCTGGGCCATCCTCTGCCCCTCCCTGCAGACCCTACAGATGTGGATGAGATCCCCTCTCAGTGTCTCTTCTCGAGGCTGAGCAGCCCCAGCTCCCTCAGCCTTTCCTGCACCCAGAGATGCTCCATCCCTTCAGCATCCTCACAGCCTCTGCTGGACCCGCTCCAGGAGCTCTTGTCCCTCCTGTCCTGAGGAGCCCAGAGCTGGTCCCAGCACTGCAGATGTGCCTCACAGGGCTGGACAGAGGGGCAGGATCCCCTCCCTGACCTGCTGCCAGTGCTCTTCCTGATGCACCCCAGGATCCCACTGGCCTCCTTGGCCACAGGGGCACTTGTTTTGCTAATCTTTTAACGATTTTCTTAGTTCTAGACAGGATGAGAGCAGCTGGACTTCGGCTGTGATCTGGGAGAGAAAAGAGGAAAACCTACATTATCTTGTATTACAAGTCCTCAGGCTGCCTACCTCCACTTGTTGGAAGTGGTTGGTATGACCGCAGTGCTGAGCACAGCAGCATTTTCTTGTTCACACTGTTTGCAAATGGACATCTTTTCTCCAAACGTGATGGGGCCATACAGCTTCCTCATAGTGCAGAAATGATATCACATGGGTGACTGAACAGGGGCCTGAAGTAGGGGAGCTGAATTCTTGAAGCTGATATAGTTTAATAATTCTGTCTCAAAATCTTTGGTGAAACAGAATTATAACAGAATAATTATAATAGAATCACAATAAGGCTCAGGGGTGAAAAACTTTCTTTGTCACTATGGACTCCTGGTATGATAAAATGGATGTGCCACCAAACTAGGTGCTCCATTGCCTTTTGTAAAAACATTGCAGTAGTCTAGAGGTTGTTGTGTACATGACACAGAGCAAGATAACCTTCCTTGAGATTGTAATATGTTTTAATTGAACTCATGAATTAAACAGGCAGACAAGCAACTACATCAGTAGTTTTGTTTAAAAGTTCATTAGTTTTCGCTGGTCTTGGATGACTTTCTGTTTTTATTAAAAGATCTATTGATGTTTAAGTGCAGTCTTCCAAAATAAATTGCTTTGAAGGTAAATAGAATAACTGAAGCTTTATTAGAGACTGCTTATGTAAACATTATGAACATGAAGCTCTGACATCTGTTTTTAAAGTGGGGGCAGTGTCTGAGTGACAAGAAAACCACCTGCAAATCAGAGAAATGAAAAGGGAGGGGGAAAAAAATCCACTCTAAAGAAGTTCTGAGACAGAGTTTTCAAATGGGCACTAAAAATACCTGTTTTACGAGCACTTGTGGAGTTCTCTATAAAACTGGATTTTACATTTACCTTTTATGCTTTCAATAACTCTTTGAAATAGAAGCTTCTCTTGCCTATGCTGGGCAGTAGCATTTATATTCACTTAACACTGCTCTTACAGTATATTCCAGCATTTCCTTGCTATTGCACCTGGAATTTTTGACATAGGAGGTTTGGGGTTTTGAAATCTGCCAGATAGTTTGAAAACAAATAAAAACATGTTTAGGAGAATGCCAAGTGTAATGCAAACTCTTGAACATAAGGGGGAGGAGGCAGGGAGGAAATTCAGACTCTTACTGGATTCTTGCCTTGTAAATTTATCCAATAAATGTTTTCAGTAATATTTTGCAATACACTACAAAACCCCCGAGTTTCTGGATTATATTTTCTTTTCAGAGAGAGTATTTCTTTTACAAAAGTTTGCTGGGAAGGGGGTGTGTGGGATAAGTATAAAGGTTGTATTGTGGGTGGAGAGCTTTCTCAGAGGTTTTCTGCCCGGTGTCTCCAGCCAGGCTGTGACTGTGCCCTCCTCTGTCCCATTGTTTCATTGTCATTGTAGCCGAGTGTCACCGAGGCACAATGAGAGCTGCTGAGTCAGGCGGGGAGAGAAGCTGCTGCTGGAGAGTGGGTGGCGAGCAGCACTTTGTACTTCTTTGTTAGGTTGTTTCTTTAATGCTTTCTCTTTCATTGAATTGTGCTGGGCCTTAAATGATTCGTGTCTACAAAATTATAAAGGCATTGCAGTGGCTACAGGATCTTCCCCCCTCCGTTTCCTTAGTTTACTGTTCATCTACGAGCTGCCTGTAGTAGTAGTTGTCAGGTAACTGTAGTTTATCTCTGCTTGGAAAAGAATGATGCTGGCCTTGGTGATTTTCGTCTTTAATATGGTTTCTCTCTAGCAGATGCCAATCTTGCTATGGCTGTGATGCATCAGATCACTAAAGGGCACACGGAAAATAAGTTTTGCTTCAGCAAATGAGGACTCAGGTGCCTGTTCTGTCCCCTCTGCCTCTGCAGCTGGAGTGTTTGCAGTCCCCAGAACTCTACCCACTTCCCAGTGCTTTCTCTTCCTGTAGTTGTTACTGCTTGGAGTTGTATTTTAGATGAGCTGTTTGTGTGGCTGATTGTTTGCCTTTTTTCAGTTAAAACAAGGTATTGGTTGCGTAATTGCTGTCCACCCACATTTCTGCCTACCTGTGTTTATTAATAAAGATCTATGTTTAGAGCTTCAGCCGGGGCAACTGCAACCAGTTCAGCTGGAATATCTTAGAAAGGAATGAGTAAGGAAGAGTAGTGACTCCTCTAGCTGGCAGCAGTAGGTAATGTGTGTCTGTACCCTTGAACCTGATGACTTTTACAAGTTTGTCCTCTTTATCTTTGCCATGGCATCTTTCAAACATGTATCTGCTCTGGGAAAAGCAAATTATTTGGTTGCCTCCTTGAGAGCAGAATTGAGAGCTCTTGAGGATCTGATCAGTTGAACCAAAGTCTATGTTCTGAAAACCGTTGTGGATATTTGAAGTGCCTTCTGCCTTTCTTCTGTTAATCTGTTTGGTTCTTCCTCAGTTTTTTTTAATCCTGATTTAATCAATTTGTTAATGTCTTAGTCATTTGAATTGACAAATGCAAGAACTCCTAACTTAAAATGAAAGGAAGGTGTTGTAGAGATGCTTGTCTGCTGTGAACTCCCTGGATTTAATCATCTGTGGGCTTGGCAGTCATTACTGATAGAGAAAATTTTCTCGGTGATAGGTCATAAAACCATTCACTAGTAAGTGTTGGTTGTTCCCCTTTCTTTTAAATAAGCTGTAAGGGGTGTATAATATCAACCAGAAATTATGAAGTAAGTCCTGTATCTTCCCTGAAAATTTCCTATTTGATCCACATGCAGGTTTTATATTCTGGAGGGTATGAGCAGGAAGTTTAAGCTTCCTTTACACATGCATGTGTAGAGGAATGTATGTGTGTATTTTAGTTGATGTATATATTTTAATGTTCATGACCCTAGGGGTGCAAGACTAGGGACTGAATGATGGGTGAGAATAAGAGGTCAAGAAAATTATATATTGGGGTTCAAAAATTATATATGAAGTTTCATTCCATGTTTTTCCTGTGAAACACTGGATAAATAACTATTCAGCAGTTTTCTGTTCGGCAGTAAGACATGAGCTCTTGCCTCATGGGGTGTTGTGGAGCTTGATTGTAAATTGCTTTTAGAGCCTCTGTTGGGGAAGTACTGTGATAGAGTTGTGATGTTGTTAGTTTGGTTTTTTTGTTTTCCTCGTGTTGTTACAAGGCAGGAAGTTTCAAATAAGGAATAACATCTTGTCCTTAACTGGCCCCACTTTCATAACATACTTCACAGACTACCAAGTAAGACTTTTGCATGAAATTACATAAAATTCCTTTGTTTTTTTGCAGTCAAAAATAAAACTTAGTGAGAAGAAAAGCAAGTAGATCTTGAATCTGATTTAACTGAGCTTCAGTGAGTTTGGGACAGAATTTTGACGGTGTTCACGATTTTAGCTTTGCTTTTCTGTCTCTTTAAAAAAAGAGGGGAAAAAAGAGCTTTATTGTACAGCCACTGCAGCTCGTTGGTGTTTCTGTAGCTTTGAGAGAAGGGTGGGAACGTGTTCCACACAGACTCGCAGGTTTTGGTGCTGGGTGGGAATGTGTTTTGTCGGAGCTCTGCTCTGGGCGGTGCTGGGTGTGCTGGGAGCAGGGCGGGCATGCGCCGAGCAGGAATGAGGAAGTGAAGCACTTGCTGCCACTCGAGGGTGTGCACAGAAGTTTCAGAGAGCAAACAGGAGGGGGAAAAAACCCTCAATCTGTCGGAATAACTCTTCTGGGCTTACCGTATCTGTTGTTCATGGAGCTTCCCAGGCAGAGGTAAGAAGCTTTTTTTCTTCTACCTACTCTTCTCTGATCAGGCCTGGACTTCCCCTCTCTCTTTAGTTTTATTTCAGAGGTTTCTTCTGTGGAACTGGATATGGAAAACACAGCTAATGTGATTTATTCTTTTCTGTGAACTGTGAAGTTGGCAGTACGAGGTGTTTGTATAACAACCCATTACTTTTGGCTGGTCAGGGTTTCCCATGGGTTGTCAGGTCAGTTTTTCCCAAAAATTAAATTCAGGACTTTTTAAAGTCAGGGGAAAGAAGAAAGATACTTTAGTGTCCTCAGTAATGCTGTTGATGACAACGAGCACACTGGAGTAGAAAATAAAAAGGTTCTTTGAAACTGGTAAAAATCTGTCTGTTTGGCACTAGGCAAGTATGGAGGGGTTCAGCTGGTGGCTAGAACTAGTGAGGGGCTCTGATCCTTATGAGTTAGGAATTGTTTTACTGTTGTCTGTTAATTTAATTTAGGCTGTTGATTTATTTTTAATCTCAAAGTGTCAGGGGAGTTTTGAAATAGTTAATGTGTCACAGAACCAGTCTCACAGGAGAGAGAACTGCATGTGGTTCAGAAATGTGCAAGTTCTCACTAAGTAGTAAGAGTCTTTAAAGGAATTAATGAAACGGTGTTTTCTTTATTAGATTAAATAATAGATTAGCCAAGAGCTGTATTTGCGTGAGCAGATCGGTTGGCAGGCCTGAGTTTGTTTTGGCAGTGAGGAGCTGCTGTAGTGTTAAGCTTAGCAATAAATAGGCTTTACTTGTGTTCACTGGTAACTGCAACAGGAAGCTCTGCTCGGTTTAGTTCTGAGCAAGACTCAGCAAAAATGAAACGGCTTCAGGACTAAAAGAACAGCAGACAATTAAAACGATTATTCAGACTTTTGGTCAAGAAGGCGATGACACTGCTTGGGGAAGAAAAGCTGAACGAAATGCTGTGGGGAATAAGTAAAAGCCAGGAGCAGGTAGTGCTCTTGTTTCCTCTGGAAGGGCACAAACTGAGCCGAGGGTGCCCCTGAGGTGTGCTGAGTCATCTGCTTCAGCTGTGCCATGGCTTGCTGGGGAGAGCAGGGAGGGCTCAGCACGGGCTGGGGCTGTGCCAGTGCACACTGTGCCCCAGCCCCGTGTTTGGGAGAGAACCCGAACCTGGGCAGTGCTGGGACCTGCCCTGAGGGACTCCCTCGGACAGCGCAACTTCAAGGGACAGGGATTTGAACTGGGAGCGCAGGAGTTTTCCTGTGTCGTCCTGTGCAAAACCTGATGACAGTGGATGTTGGTACAAAGTGTTCTGCATTTTGCAAACAACTTTTTGTCCAGAGTTGAATCTGCAAAGCTCCACGGCGACATGTGGAAGGCTCTGGTGGCCACAGACATAACACAGCGTGAACAGGAGGCTGCGTTCCCCCTCTGCATTGTGGAGTAAGGAGTGGGATGAAGTGTTGGGAAGTTGTCCTGGTGGTTTATGGAATGATCCTGCCTTTCTCTGAAGCACTGGCAGGGTCCCAGAGGAGACGGGTCACTGATCTGATTACAGCGTGACATTTCCAGTCTTGGTTGAAGGATGGAATTTCAAGGATTTTTTGGGGGCTGGGAGACCCAGAAAAGAGCAGGAATTTTTGCAGGTGATTCTGGCTGTGGATAAAACAGCTTATGCAGGGCTAAGCTGGAGGACAAGGCTTGCATGCCGGTATTTTATATTTTCATGCTTGGAAATAACAAAATCAATCTATCTCTAGTTTAGTGTGGTATTTTGTGTCTTGGGGTATCTTCATGCTTAATTACACCTTTTTGTCTTCCAGTTTAGGTACTGTGATGTGCCCTTTTAGTTTTTTGTTTTCTTGAGTTCTGGCATATCTTTATTTTCTTCAATCACGAACAAGTGTATGTAGATATATGTTTAAGGCATTAGAAGGTATCAGGTATGAAATAGTGAGTTGAGTTGCATTAAAAATGTAATACTATGGAAGTGGGGGCTTATTGAAATGGTTATGTCTTTTATAAATGTTTACATTCTTTGCATTTTTCTCCCCTCTGGCATAATGGTGGAGAGAAACATTTTTAAAAACAAACAAACTGCACAATGAAAGTGAATATACTTTTCTTACCTTATCTGTACAGGGAAGTGTTCTCCTTCTGTGGTGATGTTCTAATAGCTGACTGTGGTAATGAAACTGTCTTGTTTCCATTGTTTGATTGCCATCTCTAATGTCTCCTGTTTAAAGAAGCTCTTTGAAGTTAGAGACTATTTTTTCCCCAGTTATTTCCAAGGTTGTAGCAAGTCCTAAACCTTATGACAAGGCACACACCTTTGCCAGCTTCGCTTCTGAACGTGTCTGCCCCATCCGGATGCTTTGTGCCTGGGAGAATTTTATGTTGTATCTCAGCACTTGGCTCTGCTTCCTTGTGTGAAGGTTGAGGATGCAGCAGGAAAACGGGACCATATATGTGGAAAGCTGTGGTGGCAGCAGCAGGGCTTGGTTTGGTGCCAGCCTGTATTGCCTGCGGCTCGTCAGTCCTCAGTCCCTGGGATGCCATCCCTGTCTTCTGTGGGACCGGAGGAATTCCACAGTTCTGTGCTGATCTGATTTATTAGCAGTGCAGGGTTTGTTGCTCCAACAGCTCTTCTTTTCTCCTGTGGGGAGGAGGTTGGCTGTATCCTGCCAGTTAGCCATCTGTTCCAGCAGCCAGGCTGTGCTGGAGTAGATGACGTCCTGAGGCTTCTCCCAGCCCTGTATTCTGTTCTCAGTGCTGTCTGTGGCCTTCCTTTGCCATGGAGGCACCAGGACACATCCACAGGCACTGTGGAGTCTCTGAGAGTTCTGATTATGTATGAGCTTTGCTTCCCTTGTTTCCCCCAGCCTTTTGAGACCTGCCTTGACGTGGGATCATGGATGCCACTAATTACTCCCTCCCTCCCTCGACTCCCCAAACTTCTCTTTCAACTTGATTTTGTAAATAAGTATGACCTATTTCATTATGCCAGAGCTACAGGTAGGAACAGCATGTCTCTGTTTACTGGGGTTTTTAAATTAGTTAACTCATATTAAGGTTGCGTTTAACTCCTTTGTTCCAGTTCAGAGCCTGGGATGGTGGAGTCTCAATGTCCACAGCTACCTTATATTCTTGATGGTACAGCTTCATATTAGCTGCTGGTTTTAAATCTCCTCAGTTAGTAAGAAACTGTTCTTAATGCTTGGTTAATAATCTGTGTTTCACATAGGCTGTTCAGTTTGTTTCTGAATTGCAGATGAGTCTGGGAAATTGTTGGTAGATATTTCAATAGCAGTGTGGCCTAAAGGAAACAATGTGATTCAGCTCTCAGATTTTGAACCTCCGGTGGTATTTCATAACACTAGATTTATCAAACTGTGTTCTGCTCTCTGCAGAAGGACTTCTGTGGAGTTTCCAGCTAATTTCTCTTGCAGATTTGGTTTACAAAGAGTAATTCTGGCTGGAATACTTGATACCAAAGTTTACTTAAAATATAAGGAAGCAAGGGAAAGCTTGGAAATAAATTTCCTGGATGTTTTAGTAAGTTACTTCAGTGAAGTAACTTGAAACTATGAAAGATTTCACTTGGGTTATAGTGATACAAGTAATGGAAATGATCTGCCTGTCTGCTGACAAGATGAAAAAAATGAGTGCTTTGCTATTAAAGAGGTGATTTGGAGGGGGAACCCTGAACAACCTTGACATCTTCTGGTTGTGCAGTGGTGATGGGGTTAACCACATGCAGTGCCTCTTCCTCTGCCTGGATAATATTGATTTCTTATTGATCCCTTTTGGGCTGGGCACCAGGGCTGGGGGGGTTGTACGTTGTCTTTTGAAGGGACAAGTGATTTTTTTTCATAGAATCGTGAAGTATCCTGAGCTGGAAGGGACACACACGGATCATCGGAGTCCAGCTCCTTTTCATTAGCTTTAAAACTAAGTTTTAATGTTTGATGAAACATGGCTAAAAGCTTAACTAGCAACTCTTCATTGTTTGCCTTGGCAAAATGATGTTAATGATGAACAACATTGCACTAAATTCTTGAAAAAATGCCTGAGGCTTTTCAGTCTCTGTTTTAGCATTAGATTTTTTTTTGGTGCTGTTTTAAAATGCTTTGATTTTGAATTGCACAACTCTTAGTTTGAAGTTTCTCTCTTTGCCTTTAGAAATGAGATTTTAATTTAAATTGTGAGGTTGTTTTTTAAGCTAAGATTTGATGACAGGTTGCTGTTTTGCTTATGTGAGAACTTTCTATCAGAACAAATACTAGCAAGCAAGTGCACACTCATGGGTTTGAAACTGAAGCCAGTGGCGTGTGGGAAAGAGAAACTCCCACATCTGGGTGGTTGGGCTGGGGTTTTTGTTGGTGTTTAGCTGCTAGATTTAGAAAAATTGGTTGTAAATCATTGACCTGCCCTCTCTTTTTTTTTTTCCAACTCCACTCGTGATAGAAAGTAAGCCAGACATCAGAAATTATTTTATTACCAATTTTCTTTCTGATAATGATTGTTTTCATCCTTCTGTTCTTTTATATTCCTCCTCACATGAGTTCTGCTTTTTTTTTTTTTTGTCCCAAAGGGATGTCTTTTCTTCCATTGCCTCATAATTAGTAACACTTGATCCTCTTAACCTTTTGATTTAAAAGTGGCAAGTGATAAAGACCTCCCAGGTTCTCCTCTATTGTAGTTTGTGTGATTTCTCAATACATTAAAGATGTTGCTTTCTCTGTCAATATAATCTCTAGATGGGCAGGGAATAATGTAAATTGGGGTCAGAGAAGGGTCCTTGAGATGTTCTAGAAATGTTCTTCCCTCTGGAGGCTGGGACAACTCCCACCTTTCCAGAGTCACTGTGTGCCAATCTGGAGCCCACTGGACTCTGAAGAAAGCTTGCTTGTGATAAAAGCTTTGTCTAAGCAAAATTATTCAAAGCTCATAATGAATACCATGAAAAAAATTGGTTTAGTGGAATAAGCACACCAGCCCTTCAAAAAGAGTCTTTTTTATTCAAATCTTACTGATGTTAATTGGCTCATTTATGAAGAAAAAAAGAGAACATAAACCTGTAAAACTAATTAGCCTTATAACTTCAATGAGATAGTTATCTGTTGCCTATTTTTTTAAGCTGTATAACAGCAGAAATGGTTTAAAGTGGCTTTTCCAGTGCCAGGGACTAGCTGGAATTAAAGCAGGTCATGACTCAGTCCTGTATTTAGTGTCAGAACTGCACTCCCTACCTCACATTCCCAGTTCAGCTGGACCTGGACAAGTGCTATTTCCTGAGCACAAAGGGTCTCTGGTGCCTGTTCCAGAATGCTCACTGTGTGTTTCTGCTTCCTTCTAGGTTATGTTTCACACTATGTGCTGACTGTCTGTACTTACAGAAGATATTTAAAGACAAACAGACTTTTTTTTCCCAAGATTTTGATTCCAGTGGAATCTGTGCTTTAGATTTTTGTCCTGTCAATTAACTCCCGAAGCAATGCCTGTACAAGCTCCACAATGGACGGATTTTCTCTCCTGCCCCATTTGCACACAGACGTTCGACGAGACCATCCGGAAGCCCATCAGCTTGGGCTGCGGCCACACCGTCTGCAAGATGTGCCTCAACAAGCTGCACCGCAAGGCATGTCCCTTCGACCAGACCACTATCAACACAGACATTGAGCTCCTCCCTGTCAACTCTGCCCTGCTGCAGCTCGTGGGGGCTCAGGTAACAACAGTGCTTTGCTTTGCTTCAAAATCTGGGGGGGTGTTTTCCTTCTTTCTTCTAGGAGGACAAGTTGTGACTTATGTTAGTGGTGTGTGGAGCACTCATCTGGCTTTGTTGTAAATGTCTACAAAAAGTTGCAGAGGTACCTGGAACAATAGTTTAGATGTTGATTCTACTGGTTGCTGACTGTGATTTTTGTTACATCTAATTCAGTGTGACCATGGGCTGTCACCAGAATGGGTTTGTTCTGTTCCCTTCTTTCTTCCCTGAGTCTTACCCAGCCATGCTCTGCTGAAAGGATGAGCTGGATCACTGAGCTTATTTAGTGGGAAACCATTCTTCTGTTGTAGGTTATGTGCTTTACTGTACTCACCCTACAAGACCTGTGGCCAGCTGTCCCAAAAGCAGGTCAGAAGTGTAAGGGAAGTGGGACAAACCCCTCTGGTAGCAGCCTTTATACAGCCTTATGTTTAATTTGAAACTGTGCACTGGAAATGCAACTTCCTGAGCTGACATGTCGCTCTAAATCCACGTAGGTGGATGGGGGCAACTTGCCCAAGACTCCCCTTTTTGCTGGAACAGGTGAGGTCAGCTGAAGGGGTGATCTGATGGGGACCAGTATCCCTGGTGCTGATGACTGCCTCAGGAGAGGGGCAGGGGTGTGTGGAGAGCAGGATCACCCTGTTCAGCTCAGACCTAAATTGGCATAAACTTATCATGCTTAAATCACTAGTAGCTTCCTGTGACCTGCACCTCCCAAAGCTGGGCAGGATTGTGGACCTGGAAGAGGAGGGACAATCATGTCTAACTTAGGGGTGAGGAGTGAAAATGTAAATGGGGACAGTTACCATACAGGGATTGTTGTTTTGGTTTGTTCTGCTTCCATGCCTGGGCTCAGCAGAGTTGAAAGCAGCAGGAAATTCAATGAGATCCATAGTTCAGGGAAAAGGAAAGAATTTTGTGGAGGAGCTGTAAAAGATGTGGAGGAGAGAAAGATACTCTTATGTTGCTTTTTGTTAGGTACTGGGACCTTGAAATCCAGCCATGTTTTTGCCACTTCTAAGTTCATCAAGTAATATGGCTAATTTGCTGTTGTTTTTCTGTGGTGTGTGGCATAGAAGTTATTCTCCAAGTTTAAAATGCAGTGGTGTTTCTGGCTGTGCTGAGTGACTCATCCTGCTCTGCAGGAGAAGGCAGTGAGACTGTGCACTCCCATTTCTGTGATATGCCACCATCTTTGAAGAGCTTCCAAGCACTGAGATCTGTGGGTGCTGCCATAAATAAATATTGTAATTCTCTTTCTCCCTTACATCTCCTTCCTTCCTCTTTGGAGTTTCTAGAATAGTTCCAGCTGTACCCAAATGTCCACACTTGTGATAAATGTCTTGCATTTTTTCGGTTGGTTTGTGTGCATTTGTTAAGCTTTGTGAGAAGCTGTGTGATAAACTTGATCTTTGCCTGAATTACAATTTCCATAAAAACAAGATCCTCTGGAATGAAATGGAAAACCACCCTGCCTCTGTATGGGTAACTGAGAATTTTATTCTGGTTTTGCCAGTTAACCAGCCAGAGTTTCTCATCCATATGTGCGAGGTATGAAGAAGGAAGAGAGGCTTTATAGTGTTGTTTGTCTTGAGACTCTGGGTCCTGGCTTTGAACTAATGACAGTATTTCGTGCTCCTTTTTACATCTTAGAATTTCATGTGATCAAGATTCACAGGACCTTGTTCCCTGATGACCTTCAAGCTGCAAATGCCACCAAAAGAGACAGTATTCCCACGCCCCTCATTTACCACTCACTGCTGCATGTTTGCTGCTCCCAGCAATTCTGGTACCTGAATGATAATCATGGATCTTAGCTGGGTGTTTATTACTGAGAAACTTTCCCCTTAAGAGAAGTTTGCACCACCTTCCCAGCCAGCTCCTAATTTCAACATGTGAATGAAATCAGTGTTCAGTACAACTCACCCTCCTTTCTCTTCCCTGCCCCTTCCTGGCAGCTCTTGGAGTGTTTACCAGGCTATGGAGTACTAGAAAATAAGTACACTATTTCACTGGGGAGGACAGGGAAACAGTTGCTATTTCCCACTAGCCTCTCTGAGGCCATTTTTTAAATCTTCTTAGAGAAAAGGGCTTGGTTAAGGACAAATTAAAAAAAAATAAAAAGGTGCTTTAGAGAAACTAGTGATTTTGAACTGTGTCCTGTTTGAGAACGTGGGTTCTCTTTGGTATATATCAATAAAAATGGTCTGTGAGCAGCAATCCAGCTTTCAAAGCATGAGTGGTATCGACTTCAGTTGAAACCAAACCCATTTTTCTTGTTCCACTTCGTGGTTTAGTTTCAGGAGGGTCTGTGTGTCATTAGTGTCCCTTCATCTCCAACAAACACCTGGACACCTTAGGCTGAGTCCATGGAGACGTGTAATACCTTATTTTTAAACTATAAATTCCAGAAAACCAAGTTTCATTTTAGAAGGAAATTCAGTACAGCACAATTAAAGCTTTTATCTGTGAGGGGGAAGAACAGTTTGTTCTTTTCCCTTTGGGGAGACTTCTGAGAAGTTCACACTTTTCTATGTGTTAAGTGCTTTTTTGCTGGAGGCAGAGGAGGAGACCAGGCTGTTTAAAGAAACAAATCTATTCTGCTGTGACTGGCAGCAGTTATGGGATTCCAGGGCAAGTCACTTTGGCACAGTGGGTAAAATCAGCAGGGCTGTACTTCATGGGGAAAACTAAACTTGTCCCACAATCACCTGGGGAAGCAGTAACCTATTTCTCTGACAATAGCATTCTCTCTCTGGGTTGGTTTGCCACTTTAATGGTAAGAAGAGTTGTTTTCTTACTTGAATTACAGACTCTTTCTCAGTTTTCCCTCTCCCCACCCCTTTCCAGAAATGAAACCTGTTGCCCAGGTTATAGCCACCCTTGATGTGAAAATTAACTGTTAGAGGGACTCAAGTTTCTGCCTGCTCCCCTAAAGCGTGTTACAGGTCAGCAGTGCTTACAGGGGCTGGGAGGCAGTGGGCATGGAATCATGGATTGATTTGGGTTGGAAGGGACCTGGAAGCTCATCTCAGGGACACCTTCCACTAGAGCAGGTTGCTCCAAATCCCATCCAGCCTGGCCTTGGACAGGGAGATTCCACGGCCCCTCTGGTTGGGTAATTCAGCCCAGCAGATTAGATGAGTTCAGCAGATGAGGGAGCAGAAGGGATTGTAAGGGGAAGATGAGAATTATTACTCCTGGGAGGGCTGGAAATAGCTGAGCCCTAAGCAGAGCTAAGCATATTGTGAGGGAAGGGAGGCACAATGGCTTGGGCACAAACCAGTAAGGCACTCCTGGGATACCTTGCTTCTTACAAGAAGTCCCTTAAGCCTGTTTCTGTGGGAATGGCATTTAGAATTTTAGCTATTCCAGCATCCACATGTTACTCACTACGTGCAACTATTTTAAGCATTCACCTGGCCAGTGTTTTGAAGGTGCATAATCATGGATCTGTCATCTAAGCTCTTCCCTCGTGCTTTTTTAACCCATGAAGCAGCAGCGTGCACGTTCCAAACAGGTGACACAGGGTGGCAGAAATGCCTGTGGTGCTTTAATGTCTTTCATAGTCTCCTGTTGGACACCACAGATACATTGGGCAATGGAATCATGTACATGATGAGAGAATGGGTGGAGTGATCTTAACTCACAGCCCTTTCAAAAGGGGAAGATTGCAATTGCAGAGCTATTAGAGGCTTGTTTGATCATTTTTTATTGTAACTTTTGGTGCAATGAAGTGCCACAGAAGAGGAATTATCTGTGAAGAAGTTGTCCTTAATGTAAACCTTTGAGGAACTGAAGACACTAGGCTTTTGTTTGGGTTTTTGTTTGGGTTTTTTTGGGGAGGCAGGAAGCAAATCCTCCACTCACAGGGAGGAGGGAGGGGGAAATATCGGGAGAAAGAGTTTTCAAACCAGACAAAAAGGGGTTTAGTCTGTTTAACATGTTCTCATTCCGTGCAATTACATGTCTAATGGTAATTAGTGACAACTCAGGCTGACATCCTTCATCAAATGACAGTTAAATCACCAATTCCAAATCACTGCCTGCTATGAGGCGATGCTTTAGCATTCTTTTCCGGTCCCCTTCCTCATGCCGTCATAAACTGCCTCTTCCCCTCTTCCCACAGCCACAAGCCAAGCTGATGGGCAGCATTCCACTGCTGGGATCCTCACAGGCATTGCCAAGGCAGATGCAAAACCCTCACAAATCTAAAGCAATTAAACATCTGAGATCATTTTTCCTGTCTCGCTCTCGTCCCCCCTGGGAGGTGTCGGTTGCATGGTGTGAATATATTTGCAGTGAAAACTGTGATAAGGGTGTGGTGTCTGAGAGAATGGAATATGGAATGAGCTTGAAAATAATGAACTCACTCTGCAGGGCATATATTCTAGGGCTCTTGAGAGAGGTTGTAAACAGCAGTGACCATAGGGTCATTCTCCATGCATGCTATTAAAAGGATATTTTGCAAAGGGGAAGTGAAAATGCTTTGGAGTTGACTTATTTCTCAGTTGTCCCTCAGCAATTTCACGATGGAGCCAAAAATAAAATTCACATTTCCTGTGACTTTTATGAATCACGTCTTTACAGTTTTTCTCTTGGGAGATGCTGTTCTTACAATCATTCTAACCCTAAAGTATTAAAGTAACTCTTGCAAGTGCATAGAATAGAACCAGCAAAAGGAAAATTATTTGTGAATTTTATTGTGAGGTGCATTTGCATGAGTGAGTGAAGCGTGTGTGGGGAGAAATAAAGGCAGGTAGTGTTGAACAGCTTGATTAACTCCTGGAGGTTTTTCTCTGCCAGCTTTTCCCCGGGGGAGGGGGAAGCTCTCTGTTAGTTGCCTAGACAGCCCTTGTGTCTCGCTGGTGGCTCTGCTGTGTCTGGCATTCCAAACACGGCTCTGAATGTGTGCTAAAGCCCCTTCAATTCAGGGCCAAAGCCGGGGCTGAACAGGCTTCCTGTCCCACGTCTGTCCCCAGCCCCCTTTGTCTGCTGGGGGTTATGGTTTGAGTTGTCAGTGGTGTGGATGGAATGGCTGCAGGAATAAGGAGGAATTTGCACAAAATCTATGCCCACAGTAACTAAGGCAGGGATGGGACAGGCTCTGTCTGGGCACACGTGCAGGAGATGTCTCTTGGTAGTGGATCCAGCTCTGTTGGGTGACTGCCTAAGCAGAGCCATATGCTAAAATGGCAGTGGCTTCAAAAGGGAGGTGTGCAGTGTTCTGTCAACATGCAAGTAAATATTGAAGGTGTTAATATTTGTTTCCCAGATCCCAAGAAACCAGTCTGCTGTGACAGTTAGGTCTGACCACTGTAAGATCCATTTGTGCAATCTCCTTTTGCTGAAAGCTTTCTTGCTCACAGACTCATAAAACCCTTCAAATCCCGAACACCCCAAACAAACCCTGTCCCAAAATTAAAACCAAAAAGCCCAGAACATGACAAGTTAACTGCAGTCAGTGAAAAGGCCAACCTTGCTGTCTTGGCTTTGGTCTTCCCTTTAATTAGAGTGAAAGAGACTGTGCCTGATCCAGGCTATCTTGATTATGTTAGTCTTGGGGTGGTATCACCTATCTTAATTGCAGCTGATATTTTGCACTCTGAGACTATTTTTGTTGCCTGCTGTAAAAGCAAGAGTCAGGTAGATAGTAACTTTTTGTTTTGCTCTGCGTGTCAAATGAGCAACTCAGCAGAGATTGTTGTGTAAGGAGAAGTGTGATCATGTGGTTGAAACATTACTGTCTGTTAAAATAGATGGGAAAGCTCCTGTCCCCCTTGGTGATGACAACTGTATCTGTATGTCTGTGTATATGTATATATATATGTATATATATATACAATTTATATATATTCCCTGCTTTTATTCAGTGCTGCCATAACACTGCTCTTCCAGGGCTGGGTTGCACGTGAAGGTGGGTGGGTTTGTAGCTGTATTTAACTGAGGCATTAAAGGCTTGTGCTTGTAGATTGAGGGCCTGGCTTGGTCCCCATAAGCAGCTATGTGGGATTAGCAGGCTGTTATTGCCACTGGGATAGGGATTGACTTGGAAATAGAACTCTGAGATCTGTTTGTGCTTTGACAGCATATGCAAAACGTGCTTGTGTTTAGTCTTCTGAGAAATTCCAGTTCTCTGTGCTGTCATGTTGGGTTGGCTGCTGAATAGTGATGTTGAGAATGTTAGTGCAGTGCTATACTGCAGCCTGAAATTTGCTTAAAGCTTTTAAGAATTAACCTAGAGGAAGGCAAAAACAAAATCATAACTTGGGGAAGGAGTGGTGCAAATCCCTTTGAAAAGTCCTGATTTCTGGTGAATGTCTGGATGAAGACATTTCACTGGAAAAAAAACCCAAACAACCAAACCCACAGATGTCAGTGGTGTGTTCATATGCACTGTGTAGGATAACTTGGTCTTGCTGCTTGTTAATTTGGTCTAGTCAGAATATGTTCCAAGGGTGTCATAGTGTATTTGCTGCTAAATCTTTCTCCTGCTAATCTAAGTAGCTGTAATTTATCCCTGGATGATTTTAGAGCTGTGAGGCTCTAGATACAAATCAGTACTTGCCTGCAGACCAGGGTTCTTCTGATTTATTTTTTTTTTATTTTTCTTCCCCCTGATTTTTTTTGGCCAGCCAACTTTGGGGATGTTTCAATGTGCGTTATTTTAGCCAAAGTTTGTAGTTATAGGAAGTGCCATGTTAAGCCTCCTGCTTCTAGTTCCTGTCAGCCACTAAAGAAAGGAAATCTACTAAACATAAATTCTCTGTCTTTTTGTTTTCATTTCACTGGGTTTTTTTATGCTGTTTGTTCAGTAAACAAGCTGAAAAAATGCTTATTAATATAGGGAAAACACAGAAGGGGAATAAAACAGGAAATGCTTCATAGTAACAAGTGTTTGTAAGCATGACTGTCACTTGTTTATGCATATTCATGTAAATGTCCATGTCATCTCTCTCCAGGTTCCTGAGCAGCAGCCAATTACTTTATGCAGTGGAGCTGAAGACACCAAGCATTATGAGGAGGGCAAGAAATGTGTGGAAGAATTGGCATTGTACCTCAAACCACTCAGCAGTGCCAGAGGTAGATCCTGCATTGCTGCCTTGGACAGGGAGAGTGGGAAACAAATAAGATGCAAAATAAACTATGCAAATGATTAGTTAGTCTGTTTGAAAAATGAATATAAACCTAGTTTAGAAACAAATTGAAGCAGTTTTCCTAAACATTAAGGTTATGTTTTCATGGTGGGGGTGTGGGTGTGGCATTGTGGAAGGTGTCAAGAGTAATTCTGAGAAAAGGCTGAGCTATTTGGCCATGATATAGTGAGCTGAGACAAACTCTGTAAATTGCTTTGGCCTCTGCAGACTAAGTAAAAATAGACTTTTTTCAGTTCTGCTTTGTGATAACAAGATCTTACAGAGGAGCTGTATCAGTCTGAGTAATTCTAGCTTAGCAAACCTGCACTGTGTTCAATAGTATGGATTTTATCTGCACCACATGTGCTGGACTTGGACAGTCTGTCAGCCCAAGGAGTGGAGTTGAGCATCCTGGGCATCAGGGTTTCAGAAATGAATTTTTCCAGGGAGTTGTCTCAGTCCTTTCTGCCCAGAACAGTGTGACAGCAGCATGACTCTGGGTAGTAGTGGCCCAGTGAACAAGCCCTGGCTGTGCAACAAACTCAACATGGCAGCCATTTGCCTGGTGAGTCACTCGTTCCTTTATCCCGGATTAAGTGGCTCCCAGCACTTTGTGAATCAGAGTTTTTGCACCCCAAGCAGTTCAGGACTCATGTGTAAGCTCAGTTTGGCTGGGCCAAAGCAGTGGAGATATCAGATGTAGGCAGGAAACTAAATGTCTTGTGAAAACAAACCAATATCCCAGTGATCCCTGAAGTTCCTGAATAAGGGATGAACTGAGAGTGTGGGACAAACTACCAGCACGAGGAGAGGATTCATTAGAGGTTCCACCTTCTTAGAGAGCCAGATCAGCCAATCACAAGACTTAAACCTGTGGGGAAGCTGACTCCCAGGAGACTGCTTTTAATGCCAAATAAGACAAGGTGGCAAAAATGAACATCTGATGTGCCTTGTGCAGTGCTCTGTTTGACAAAGTGGACATCAGGTGTGCACTGTGCAGTACAGTCACTGAAGGCTGGCACAAAAAGAGGAAATATGAGGTAGTTTATTAGTCTGTTTCATTTTGTTTTGAAGGTGTGGGTCTCAACAGTACTACTCAGAGCGTGCTGAGTCGTCCCATGCAGAGGAAACTTGTGACATTAGTCCACTGCCAGCTGGTGGAGGAGGAGGGGCGGATCAGAGCCATGCGAGCGGCGCGGTCACTGGGCGAGAGAACGGTCACAGAGCTCATTCTCCAGCACCAGAACCCTCAGCAGCTCTCTTCCAACCTCTGGGCTGCAGTGAGAGCCAGAGGCTGCCAGTTCCTGGGGCCAGGTAGGTGACACAGCAGTGCCAGTGCTGTGCTGGAAGCCCTTTAGAACTGAGCCATTGGTAAATCAAATTGCCCGAGTGGTTTTATTAGGCAGCAGCTTCATTTCTTAATGGTAGGTTGGGCTGTTGGGCTGCTGTCATGGACTTCCTTGCATTTTGAGTGCTTTTGCAAGTCTTCTGTGAAATTCAGAATAATGTGTGTCCTTTTCTTGTCATAAGATAAATGAGAAGTAGTTTCTCTTGCTATTCCTTGAAGAAGTAAGACTCTCCTAGAAAAAGTTAGTTTACTAGAAGAGGCTGGACTTGGCTTCTTTGCCTTCTTTGGGGTAATAAACATACCTACCAGTTGGGGGGATAGATTTGTTACAGTTATATGTACGCATTTTTAAAAAGTTATGGACTTAGAAATTACATTCCTTTGCTTAGAATACCAGAAAAAAATCAATTTTGCTTAAAAAAAAAAAAGTCTCATTATGGAAAATATAGGCTTCACTTGTTGAGTCTTGAAATATGCAGCCAATTTCTTAAACTAAAAATAGTGACACTTTTCCCCCCACTGAAACAGATTAAGAAGGGCTGACTTTGAGATGCTCACTTTGGTACCACTCAAGGCAAGAGAGAGGCTTGTTACCAAGCAAAATAGAGGTGCTGCAGCACCTGAATTATTTGCATGGGCACTCATTGCTCTCTTACCTGCATGGGAATGAACCTTGCCCTTCCTCAGCCTGTCAGCATTTTCTGCTGGAGTAGGTGTGGGACATGGATAATATGCTTGGAAAACTCTTACATTAACAATGAAGAGGTGTACAGACAGGAACAAAGAAGTCTTCCTATCAGATGGTACCCAAAATAGATGAAATAATAATTTCATCATTTCATGTGGGTTTGTGTGTGTGTTGGGGGAGTTTGTAGCTGGTCTCCCACTTGTAGGGAACCAAGAAATTGTGCACGAATCGTTCTCAGGCTTCTCTCATCCTTTGTCTCTTTTCTTCATGTTTCCCCCCACCCTCAGCAATGCAAGAGGAGGCTTTAAAGCTGGTCCTGCTGGCTCTGGAAGATGGATCTGCTCTGTCACGAAAGGTCTTGGTTCTCTTTGTGGTGCAGAGACTGGAGCCCCGATTCCCTCAGGCTTCCAAAACTAGCATTGGGCACGTTGTCCAGCTCCTGTACAGGGCCTCATGCTTCAAGGTATGAAGAAGATTCTGCCTGGAGATTTCATAATGCTATGAAAACTGTTTGTTTGCACTTTGGAGTTTCCTTGTCCTGTAACATTAAATGTGCCTAAAAAAATATGTAGTTATAGACAGTATTGCTCATTAAATCCCACGTGTGTTTGGAGAGTTCTTTGTACGGCTGTGATGGCAGCATAGGCTGAAACTGCAGCTTGGAGCTGTAAAGCTGGGATTTGACTCTGTCCAGTCTAATAGATGCACAGTTACAAAACCTGGATGTAAGCCAACATTCTTATCTCCTTAGGAGTGGCTTAAAGCTGGAAGATCCCTAGTTCTGTTAATTCACTGGTGATGTTGTCACAAACAAAGAAATAGGAGCCTCTTGGACATGAGAGTTGTATGAAGAGAACTTAAGCTGCCTAGTACACTTTATAGTATTTAATGATCCTTTAGTTAGGTGTTCAACCTAAATGTCATTCACTTTTGCTAAATGAGTAGCAAAATGCTTTGGTTGTGCTAATTGTACCCTCAAACAAAATTCTGAAATGCAGATCTCCTTGATTGGAGAAGTAAGGTGTGAATGCTGTAAAGTCAGTTAGGAAGTGTGACACTTTCACCAGGTCAGAGTCTGAGTAAATGATGTTTTTTATCCATTTTATAGTGGCTCATCTCTTCATAGAGTGTATTATTTTAGCAGAAACTGGTGTTCACTGCATATTGTCCTACTTGAGTTCAGTTTGGGAGGAAGGACTTAGCTGCTGACTGAAGATGTCACTTGTCTTGGGCTTCACATAATCTCTGGCTTATCCTGCTTAATTGCCTTTGACTCGTTTCCCCCCTCTAGGTGACAAAGCGAGACGAGGATTCCTCCCTGATGCAGCTGAAGGAGGAATTCCGGACATACGAAGCCCTGCGGAGGGAACACGACTCTCAGATCGTTCAGATAGCCATGGAGGCGGGGTTACGCATCGCCCCAGACCAGTGGTCCTCGCTGCTCTACGGAGACCAGTCTCACAAATCCCACATGCAGAGCATCATCGACAAGGTAAAGCCACCTCAAAGCAGCCCAGCCCTCCTTGGATGCAGCTGGGGTAGATTTCGGGGCTTGTGTTTACAAACTATGCCCATGTTGCCACAACAACCCCGTGCAGCGTTACAGGCTGGGGACAGAGTGTCTGGAGAGCAGCCAGACAGAGAGGGACCTGGGAGTTTGGATTGACAAGAAGCTGAACATGAGCCAGAGTGTGCCCAGGTGGCCAAGAGGGCCAATGGATCCTGGCCTGGCTCAGGAACAGTGTGACCAACAGGTCCAAGGAAGTGATTCTTCCCCTGGACTCAGCGCTGGTGAGGCCACACCTGGAGTGCTGTGTCCAGCTCTGGGTCCCTCAGTTCAGGAAGGACATTAAGGTCCTGGAGCAGGTCCAGAGAAGGGCAACAAGGCTGGGGAAGGGACTCAAGCACAAGTCCCGTGAGGAGAGGCTGAGGGAGCTGGGGCTGTTCAGGCTGGAGAAGAGGAGGCTCAGGGGAGACCTCCTCACTCTCTACAACTCCCTGACAGCAGGTTGTAGCCAGGTGGGGGTTGGTCTCTTTTCCCAGGCAACTCTCAGCAAGACAAGAGGGCTGGGTCTCAAGTTGTGCCAAGGGAGGTTTAGGTTGGATATTAGAACGAATTTCTTTCCAGAGAGGGTGATCAGCCATTGGAATGGGCTGCCCAGGGAAGTAGTGGATTCTCCGTCCCTGGAGACTTTTAAAAAGAGACTGGATGTGGCATCAGTGCCATGGGCTGGGAACCACAGCAGGGTTGGATCAAGGGTTGGACTTGATGATCTTGGAGGTCCCTTCCAACCCAGCTGATTCTATGATTCTATGTGTACTCGCCCTTTAATCATTTACCCTGTTATTTCAAAGCCTATTATGCCCTAAATAATTAGAATATGTATTTATAACCTGATCAGTCTTGCTCCCTCTGCCATCCTGCTGTCTCTTGCTACTTTACTTCTTTCTGCAGATGGGAAGCCACAAAGTTCAGCTACACAATTGGGATGTGACCTTTGTGAACAGCTGACAACTGGCAGTGTAGTGACAGAGGTTAATGGTCTGTGTTTCCGGGCAGGAAACAAATCAGTCCCCCAGCCTATAGCTGAAGTAAGGCACAAATAAAATATTTGACCTCTGGAAATGCCCAGATCTCTTTGTGTTTAGAAGCAACATGGGCTTTTAAAATAGGGGACTCACATTGTAAGTGCCTAAAATGGATGGGAAAAACTGAATCTTGTTGAATGGTTAGGAAAGCTGTGAAACAACTGCATTGGCTGCTGTGCAGGAGAATTAGCTTCAAGATCTGTCTGCGGTGTATTTATGCCTTTGCCCACTTTTTCAAGTGTTCTGCCAGACATCTCCTGAAGGACCTAGGTAGAATTCAAGGGTTTTGAATAATGGAGTTGTGTGATGTTAGTAAATGGAACGTTTCTATTTTTTCCTTGAACCATCTTGCTCTTTACTGTCTGCTGTACTCAGTTTAAAGCAAGGTGCAAACCTGCTGGGGGGCGTTGAAGATATTAGACTCTTCAGAAATCTAAATTGAATGGTTTATAACGTTGTCCATTTTTAATCTGAGTGCCAGCACAACACAGAAGAAATGGGTTTTACTGCTAGAAATAATACTAGCATCTGTTTTGTCTGTTTAGAGCTGTATTTTAATCTGCAACGTCAGAGAATTGTGCATTCTTGGCTCGCTGAAATGGGCTGGTCTGTAAAAAGGTTTTCCTTCAGACTTGGGAGACAGCTCTTGTGAGCTTGTGGAGCAGCCTTCAGAAACCATGAGGATTGCTTTGCCTGTAGAAAGTTAATGATGATAATTTTTTTAAGTTGCAGACCCCAGCCTCATTTGCACAGAGTGTTCAGGAATTGACTATTGCTCTGCAGAGGACTGGAGATCCAGCTAACCTGAATCGTCTGCGACCTCACCTAGAACTCCTGGCAAATATTGATCCCAGTCCAGGTAAGTCTGGAAAACCTGTAACTTAGGGTTTAACCAGGAGGAGCTTAACACAGTGGAATGATTGAAAGCTGATCATCAAGTATAAGGAAGCATCCTGTGACTCATCAACTTAAGATTCTTGGGTGGTATTCAAAGCCAGCCTGGAACAGCAGTAATCTGTGTGAGGAACTGAACTATTCCAAAGCTAAAATAGCTTCCAAAGTATGGCAGGAACCATTTCCCCACCTCTCCGAGATGAGCTCCCTTGTTTGGTGGCACTGGGTGAGCTCTCATGAGAGTGTTCAGCACATAATCCTGTGAGGTGACATAGGGTGTACTTGGGCAGTGCTAATGTGGGGAGTGGCAGCACTCTGAGGTTCCCTCTTTTCCCTCTTTTAGTCCACATGCTGCTGTTTTAACCACGTTGCAAAACAGGAGGAAGATTGACAGAGCCACTGTGCTTAAAGCAGAGCCTGAGCTATCACTGAGATGCCTTTTTTCCTCCAGTTCTCTACTGCAGCAAATAATTTGTTAACCAACTTGGGGAAGTCTTCAACTCATCAGATTAAGGACTTCCATTACCTTATTGAAAATTGTATGTCTTTTTCTTTACTCTGGAAGTTCTTTGTATTAGTTTTTGATCTGAGGTCTCCAGCCTGCAGACATTGCACTCAGGGTTCTCTTAGAGGCAGCTTAAAATCATAAGACATCTTCTGTATAAAGAATTTTGGATTCCACAGTAGAATTTCGATAGATTGAGTAGACAGAAGCTGGGCAAAAATTAGTCTAGACATGAAAGATTTGTTACCTTCAGGAATTTAGTGTTTTTCTTGTTAATGTATAATTCTGCAAAGGTGGGAGAGACAGTCTGGGAAGGCGAAGATAGCAGAAAAGAATATAAGCTGTTGACAGAGGAGAGAAAGATGAATATTGTTGATTAAAAATCAGCAGTGCTGGGAGGGTGGACCCGTTGAGGGAGAAGAGAAGGGACAGAGCAGAGTGCTGTGGCTGAAGTTTTATTTCATGCCTGTTAAAATGTGTAAAATCATTATGCATCAAAATAGTGCGAAGGCCTAAAGTGTTACTTCAGGAGATGAGAAGTTGTAGTTCTTAGTTTCTGTATTTTAAACAAATCAACTTCCCTTTCAAATGAGAACAGGTGTACTTCACAGCTAAAGGAGATGTAGTGCTTTCTTCCCAAATCTTTCATGCTGAAACAAGTGAGGGACAAAACTGTGTGTGCCCTGCAGATTTGTTAGCCAAAAACTGCTAAGGGAAGCAGCATCACTGAGAGCCTCACTTGGTTTCAGCAGGCAAGTCTGGTCTTGATGGTTCTTTTCTGTGCTGTTGAGTTGCTTCCCTGCCATTCTGTGGGCACATTGGAAGTACCTCTGGAAGAATTTAGACCTTGTGAGTGGAATCTAATGTAATTAATTGTGCTAAAGATCTTGAAGGGCACTTTGAGGTCCTGTGCTTTGCAGCAGAGTGTGCAGGCATGGGGTGGGAGGGTCAGCTGCTGGCACAGATTCAAAAAATTAGAAAAGCAAATTGGCTGAAAAAACCCTCAAGTTCTCCTATAGAATTGAGACTGTACAGTTTATTCAGTGCTGTGTGTTAGATGGTGGTCTGAGACAGATTTGCCTCGTGATGTTTTTTCCAAGTGAGAGGCATCAATTCCTGTTGCTGCTCCGTGACTGTGCCTGTGGGATCAGGCCAGGGATCAGGTGTTTGTATGGAATGATTTCACCTGCAGGAGTCTGAATGCAAAGAGGGATTTTCAGCCTGATGTTTTTTGTTATGTGAAGTTTGTACAGTGCATTTACTCTGGAGCTCTTGAGATGAAAGTTCTTATAAAAATAAATAATTTGGCATGCTAAGAAGTCTTACTGGCTCATTTGGTGTTTTGTGCAGTTCAGTCTTGAGTCTGTAGGTCCCTTTATTGTACAAGAGGTAAATACCCCGGAATTAAGTTGCCAAATACTTTTTATGTACTGATAAACACTTCTACTTGTCTAGTGAAGTTCTGTGATCCTGATGGTTTGTTGGTTTTTTGTTTTCTTTTTTTACCTGGCTTTAGAAAATCCCTCTGACTTTTCTTTTTCTATTCTCTGTTTGCTGTCCATGTATCAGATGCTCCACCTCCAACATGGGAACAACTGGAAAACGGACTAGTTGCTGTGAGAACTGTGGTTCATGGCTTGGTTGATTATATCCAGAATCACAGCAAAAAAGGAACAGATCAACAACAGGTAAAAGCTAAATCACGTAGGAAATGTTGACCCTTGAATTTGATTTGCTGTATCCAGTGTTTACTAATGTCATCTGGAGAGATTTGGCTTGATGAGGAGCT
The DNA here is from genome assembly GCF_003984885.1 of Neopelma chrysocephalum. NCBI lineage: Eukaryota > Metazoa > Chordata > Aves > Passeriformes > Pipridae > Neopelma > Neopelma chrysocephalum. The sequence continues at coordinate 323,761 of NW_020897761.1, read as the reverse complement.
GATTAGAATATCACTGCTGGGTCATACTTATCAAAAAAGAAACAAGGAAAAAACCTCAAAACAAACTGCTCCCCAAAAGCTGTTGAAATAATTTGCACAGCTCACTGGGATGAAAAGAAAAGAGTCTGATCCAGCTGCAGGCTGAGGGAAATGAACAACAACCCTCCTGACTAGAGGGTGGGGAAGGGATGCCAGGGTGCAACTATTATCTGTAGGATTTTCTTGGGTTTGCCTTCTGTGCCATATTGCAGCCAACTGGCTCTGTGTTAATGAAGTTATTCTTACACCTGTGCTTAATGGTCTGTCAAGTTTGAAGATTTAAGAATGCTCTATGTAAAGGTGCAATCCAAGTTCCTGAACCGAATGTTTTTGTTTCAGAAACGAAATTATGTTGGCAAATATTATACTTTGAGCTTATCTCTCATGGTTATCTAATCACACCTTCCTTTGGTCTCATTTTGTTGGGTAGCTCAGTTGCTGTCAGTGCTTGCTGCTGCTGAAAGGCAGAGCTGCCTGTCCCAGCCCCACTCCTCCTCTTGGAGAGCTGCTCCAGGGAGCTCAACCAGTAGAAAGATTACTAAAAAAAAGGCAAAGTTAAAGTGAATTATTTCTGCTATTTCACCATTCTGCATTCGGTGGGATGGCTAATGAGCACTGTCACCAGCAAAAAGGAAAAGCAAATGCACAAGTGGGAGTCAGGGTGGGAAAAACACTGAGGGCTTTTGTTCTTGTGAGCCCGTGGCCTAGACCTGGTATAGGCTGTGCCACTTGGAAGGGAACCTGGAGCCTTCCCAGTGGGAAAGGGACGTCTGCTGGGCAGTGGGCAGAGCTGTGCTGCCTGGCAGCATGGCCAGCACAAGGCTCTGCAGCTCAGGTACACCCTGCCTGCAGCTTTTTTTCCACCACAGTAGATGATAAAAAAATTAAAAACCAGTTTGCAAATGACTTCTTAGGGATTTACACCTTTTGGCTGAGCTTCTCAGAAAGCAAAAGTTGACTTCTACAGACCTTTCCCTCCGTGGGAGCTCTCGAGTAGGGTATTTCTGTCTCTGATTTAATTCTGCTGCAGAAACTGTAGGAATTTGAAGGACTTTGAGACCCCCTCTTGGCCTTCTGTCAGCCTTTATTTAGAGGGACTGGCAGATGGGTGACCATGCAGACAGTAAGATTGCAGTAAGTTGTTGTTTCTTGGGGAACTTCACTAAGAAAAATACAGAAGACAGCCCATCCCCTGCTGCTCTGTGTAGGAGTAAGATTGTACCCTCAACTGTTGATGGAAACAATTATAGATAGTGAAGATATTTTTAGTGCAAAAAGGGGTAAAAGGAAAGGTGGTGAAATTTAACTCTCATGCAGATGAAAGGATACTCAAGTGCCATTTTGAGCCAACAGAAAGCAAAGAAAAAGCAACTAAATTGTATTTCTTTTCAGTCTACCACATAACTTGATAAATATTTGATAATTTCTGATTATCATGGTAATTTTTTCATCCTAGATCAGTTTTGTCCACTGAGCTGTGTCCTGAAATGTATAGCTGTGTTCCAGTTAGAGCCTCCAGTAAAGAATTTGAATTAAAATGTTGTAGAAACCTGATAGTGACTTAGTTGTCAAAACATCTACTCTTGAGTCTGTTGATTCCGTGGAAGAACCAAACACCTGCTCCAGTCATCGATTTCCCATCAGGTGCTCCTGAAACATTTAAATTGAAGGAATTATCAGCAGGCCTTGGCTAAGAGGATGCCCTCAGCTCTTGGTTAAGTGCACTTTGAAGTTGAGGTGTCTCACCTGGTTTCTTTACCCCTGTCAGCCCCCTCAGCACAGCAAGTACAAGACATACATGTGCCGAGACATGAAGCAGAGAGGAGGATGTCCCCGGGGGGCCAGCTGCACCTTTGCACACTCCCAGGAGGAGCTGGAAAAGTAAGTGTACCTCTGCTAGTAGAAACCAGTCCAATCTGTGCTTCATCTTACCTGTAAGAGTTATTTATCCTATCTAGGAATGAGGGGAGGAGGTGCAACCTGGCTGATACACTAGAAGAAATAATGTGAAAAACCTGTGACAGTCTGTCTTAGGTTTTGGAACTGCTTGTACTTCCAAACAGGATATTTGGCTTTGTTCAGCAGTAATGCAGCTCCAGAAGTTTGATGTTACACAAGTATTATTTGAGGGTTGGCTGTTTTCCTTATTTTTAAAGTGTGACTAAACCTGCATCCACAGTGGTTGTTATTTGGGGTACTTCTCATCTTCCCTTTGTATTCAGGTGGATTGCTGGCAGTTTTCCAAATGTAGGGAATGTGTTGCTGGCTCTCCAGAGAGCTAAAAATGAACTTTTCAAGATTTTTTTCCTGCAGCAGTTATTTGTGCAATCTGTCAGAAAGTTTCGTGCTGTAACCTTCAGTTGGTTAAATCTGTTGATGTAGAGTTAAAAAATAATGGTGATATGAAGTCTGCAGCAAATAATCTACATCTGTTACAGATTCAAAGGGGGCCCTGAGTTATCCAAGGGCAAGATGCTGTTGTTCTGCAGGTTGTTTTTATTTATTTTAAGTAATTAGTATGCAGTATTTCATTTTTTTAATCTAACCTTGAAGCATTAATATGGCAGTTCACTGGCTCTGCAGCCAGCACACAGTGCATAGGCAAAACACGAAAGGAAAAAGAGCAGAGCCTGTGCTGTTAGAATGACAAAGACAGTTATTCAAGTGAACAAAGAATAGGACTTTGTGTGCTGCAGAAACAGTTGGGGTGTTTTGCCTTTTGTCACCGTGTTATTAAACTGGAGGTTGGTGGTGCTGACTGGGGTGGTTCCGTTAACCCGGGCTGGGTGGTGGGTCAGTGTGGAGCTGGTTGTGTGTATCAAGGACTAAACAGCTGGCAGGTGGGAGAGGCCTGTTGTAGCCCCAGACTGACTTGTATGCCTTGGTATTGATGTTGTCTGTCATGGGCCAAAGTGAATGTTTGCTCTCTTTCAGGTTCCAGTAGTTTCTGTAGGTGGTCGTGGAACTTGGAGTTCTAACTCTTCCTTGTGCTTTTATCTTTGCCAAATCCTTTAGGTAGTTAATGTGTCAGTGCTCCTCCTTTTAAAAATGCTTAGTGTGAATAATAAGCCTTGCTGTTGCTGTGTGGTTCCTGTATCTATATATAGATTTCAGTTTGGAGGAAGGTTATGGGGAAGTGTGTGGTAATGCCTTAGATAGCAAATTATGGTTTAGCCTTGCTTAAACAGCAGCTTATTACGCTCTTGGTACAAGGGACAAAGACCCAGTGTGCATAGGCAAGTATTGAACTTTTAGATTAATTGTTTAGAAAGCTCTAGTCTGTCCCTGCTCAGGTGACAGCCTGGTCTCTGTACTCCCTTTAATGCCTTCTGAATGATGCCCACTGTCAGCACACTGCAGCTCAAATGCATGGGTAAAGATTAATCCAGCCTGGAAATTGGGAGAGTTAGGAAGGTGGCTGGAAGATACTCAATGAACTCTTACAGGTGAACAGCCCAAATGTGTATAGCAAGGTTATACTTTGTCTGGCTCTCTATATTGTCACATCAAAAAAAAACCAAAACAAGCCCGGCAATAAACCCCCTTTTTGCCGCTGTTGCATTGCCCTTAATGTTGTGCGTGTGGGCAAATACAAGGATTATCTAAGTACTGAGTAATAAGTGTCCCCTTTTTCTACAGTAATGTGTGTACCTTCCTAGCCTGGGTTCCCATCTCACTCTGACTGTTAGATGTGATAATAAAGTGTTGGCTTCAACCCTGGTGAGGAAATGGTCTCTTGTTCGCTGACAACACCCAGGTCTGCACATCCACCCTTGCACTTGTTCTGGGATCTGAGCTGATGGCAGGGGTTTGGTGGAGAACCTTCAACTCTGGAATTTGCTCTCTAGTACTGCCAGCCTGCTGGTTTCTTTAGAACATTAGTTAAAATGCCTGTGTTTTTCAGGCTTTACTCAGAATTTTTGGAATTGCAGTGGTTTTATCTCGTCAATCACTTTATCAAGTGATACACACAAATGGTGTAAACTGTATGTTGATATAGTAACATAAATCTTAAACTGCGCTTTAAAAGATACCACGTGGCAGTAAACACTTGGCTTATCATTGGACACATGGAGGAAAAGGGTATCTTTGTCTTTTGTCACTTTAATTTTCTGCTGTTAGTTTCTTCTCTGAGTAAAACAGATTTGAACATTCTGTGATTCTTACTCTGAAGCTTCTGTTACTGTATTTTATGTGATGTTTGGTTTCCTTCTGTGCAGTTGAAATGTGTATGTTGACAGTAAGATTTTAAACTTGCTATGTGAAGTTTAGCTGTGAATTCTTGGTGTACTTCTCATTCAAAATCCATCCTTGTTCTGATTGAAACTGCTGTTAAAGAGTTCAACTATCAGGCAAGTTGTATTCTAAAAGATATTCTCCCAAGCCCCTTGGAAACTTGAGTTAAAACTTGAAGCTTTCAACAGAACCTGTGTTTGAAAACTCCTGAAAGCGCAGCTCCTTTTCCTTTTCTCTGTTTCAATTTCTGACGTGCGGTTTCTCTTTCCGAAGATTCCGTAAAATGAACAAACGTCTGGTTCCCAGAAGACCCCTGAGTGCCTCCCTGGGCCAGCTGAACGAGGTGGGCCTGCCTTCAGGAGCTATCCTCTCAGAGGAAGGGGGAGTGGACTTGCCCAATAGGAAAACCTCTGCCCTGCCAAATGGAATTGTGTCAACAGGCAGCACGGTGACGCAGCTCATCTCTCGAGGGACTGATTCGGGTTATGAAACCGCTCTGAAGCCGGGCAAGATGGACCATCTGAGTAGCAGCGCCCCTGGATCCCCTCCTGACTTGTACGGCTCTTCCTACCTCTTGTTCCGAGTGTTATGTTTGTACCTGTGGAGTAGAAACTAAGGAAACCCATTCTCTAGAAAAGAAGTGAAATTGGGGTTGTGGTTGTTTTTGTGGTTTGGGTTTTGTTGTTGTTTTTTGGGGTTTTTTTAGTGATTAAAGAGTAGAGTAAAAAACTATAACTAAAACTTTAAACTGTTTACTTATCCTTTAATTGGAGAAGGTGATATAAGCCTTCAGAAGGTGGGGTGTAGATGAAGAACAGTGTGTGAGAATGCAATGTGCTGTACTAGGCCTTAATAGGCAGTGCCACCTTTCTGCTTTTCAGGCTGGAAACTGTCCCCAAGAGCTCTATTTCTGCCTTACCAGTGAACCCTCACCCTGTGCCCCCCCGGGCCCCAGCAGATCTGCCCTCAGTGTCTGTCACCAAGCAGTTGCAGATGGTACCACGAGGGTCTCAGTTGTACAATGCTCAACAAGCAGATATGTTTTACCAAGACCCCAGAGGAGCTGCCCCACCATTTGAGCCAGCACCCTACCAACAAGGTGAGGTTGGCACCAAGCTCTTTCATCCTCATGCTGATTTTCATCTTTCTTCCCACTCTGGTTTTTAAGCTCTTAAATTGAAGTTTTCTTGCCTATGACATGGAGTAAAGACACTAATGTGGTGATGGCATCATAAAAGGGAAATTGGCAGGATTTTTATGTCTTGACTGAGGACTTCAATGCAAATTAAAGCAGATACTTGTATCCATTCAGCGTAGCAAATCCTTCTGTATTCAGTTCTTCCCAACTGGGCTAGATCAAAGATCCAGTATGGTAAACCTTAATTCAGTCTGAATCAGGGAAAATGGAAATTAAGTGCATGTGATGGGTAGAGACAAATGAAATTAGAGAAGGGTGTTCACAAAAAAGAAAGCAGGAACTAAGGAACTAAGAGGAAAAACTCCTAAGTATAAAGAGACCAAGTGGAGAAAGGTAATATTGAAGGGGATTAAAAATAAAAGATATGGCTATATATAAAGACAGGGAATGATTCTTGGGCAGTGTAAGAATGCAGAGAGAAATGAGCTAAAGTAAAGTTAATATGAAAGGAAAGTAAGGAATGGAAGACCAAGAAAAGTTGGGAGAAGAAAAAACCCTAGAAGGGAAAGGGGAGGGCAAACCCATTTTTGAGAAAGTTGCAGAGCATTTTGAAGAAAAACAGGCAACACTTGGTCATTATGTACCACTGAACATCTGAGTTGTCTACAAAATTTAATGTTATGCACATATTTATGCTTATTTTTAAATTATCCAGAGATCCCAGACAGAATATTAAAATGTTCAGGTAACCAGGAGGTGTGATCTTAAAAGTCTTTGGTGATTCACAATTCTGAAATTTTTTTCTACTGTTCAAGAGGTAGAAGAAATCTTTAGATAATATTTAAATTCTAATAATCCGAGTTCCTTTACACAAATAGTGGCTCTGATATATGGGGACAAATTGAATTTTAGTTGCATGAATGAAGATGTACAGACTAATCTTCAGTTTACTCTTTAGGTTTTGTTTAGCTGAAAGCATTCCCAGCAGTCTGGTGAATTATTTCTATGTGGTGTGCTGGCAGGACCATGGGCTTAGTCTCAGCACCCCTTCTCCAGCTACTGTAACACTGATGCCTTTCTGGTATCTTATTTAGATAATTGAACTTTAAATAATTGGATTGACTTCTGCTGCTTCAGGAGTTTCTGTGGTTAATTCTTGAATAGAAATACCAGTTAGACCATTTTTTTTTTGCCCATTTTTTACTGTTCTCTTCATGATTCTCGCAGACCGGAGTACTTGGGGCGCTTTGACGGTGCTAGATGCCTTTTTGGTATCTTATTTAGATAACTGAACTTTAAATAATTGGATTGACTTTGCTGCTTCAGGAGTTTCTGTGGTTAATTCTTGAATAGAAATATCAGTTAGACCATTTTTTTTTTGACCATTTTTTGCCGTTTTCTTTATGATTCACGCAGACCCGAGTCCTTGGGGCGCTTTGACGGTGCTAATGCCTTTGTCCCGTGTGTCTCCTCCCCTCAGGAGTGTACTACCCCACGCAGTCCATGTCCCGCTTCGTCCGGCCGCCTCCCTCAGCCGCCGAGGCGGGCGCCCCGTACCTGGAGCCGTACGCGCCGTACCTGCCGGAGCGCGTGGTGAGCCCGCAGTACCCGCAGCCGCAGCAGTACCCGCCGCTGGCACAGCCCCTGTACCCCCCGCACTACGACAGCCGCCGCGTGTACCCCCCGGTGCCGCCCTACCAGCGCGAGGACGTGGTGCGGGGCAGCCCCGTGCCCATCGACATCCCGCCCGCCGCCGTCACCCCCTACGTGCCCGAGGCCAGAGACAGATACCAGCAGGCAGAGGCCTATTGCCCGGTGGCTCCGCACCTCGGCCAGATCAGGCCTTCCTGCCACAGGGTTTGTGCTGCCCTTTTGTACTTCTTCTCTCCTGCTGCTCCAGGTTGAATGTTGTTGCGGTGAGGGCTTTGTGAGGAAATAGAGGTTTCCACTGGAAACCTGGAAGGCAATTTAGTTACAGGTCAACTCTGCAGTTGTAATGATGTTAATATGTAGAATAATACTAGTGGTTAGGATGCAACACTCTCACCGCTGCGACCCAGGTTCAATTCCACGTCCCCCGGGCAGATGGAGCTCGTTAGCCCTGTGAGGCCATCCATCTATGAGAAGGTCACTCTAAACAAACCTACGTCCTGAGGACCTCACTGCCATTGTCCAAGCTTGCTTGGCCCCGGCAGATGAACCTTAGGATTAAAGGGTGGGCTCAGTTCAGTGCAAGCTGTGTCTCACCTAAAAAATCCATTGCGCAGGCTGGAAAGGTAAAAGACCTTTCCCAAAATCTTCATTCACGAAGACTGGCCATTATTATAATATGTAGAAGAGCAGCAGGTTACTATTTAGTGCTCCAAGTAGAAAAGCATTGGTGAAAAGCATTGTAATTGTCTCATACAGCCCTGGTTTCTCCAGCAAAGATTAGGCTGGAGTTTAATCTGCACTCCACTGCAGATAAAATGCAGTTTGTGGAAATGGTCATGTGTGCATTCTTGTACTGCCCAGCTGTGACTGACCAGCTCTGTGCTTAAATAAGAAATATTAAACATACATTTCATAGTAAAGGAATTGAAAATTCCACTCTGCCAGATTTTCTCTAAGATTGCACAGTTGTCCGAAGAAGACCCTTCAGTTAGCAAACATGTTCTGGGAAGGCAGCAGCTGGAGTCAAGTTCTGCAGAATTAATTGGATTTACATCATCTGTAATTCAGATTAAAGGCCCTGAATCCTCTTGCTGAGTCCAGGAAGCATTTTTAACATAGCTTGTAGACTTACCAGTTTTGAGTTTGACACGTTTGTGGGATGTTTAATGCAAAATGAATAACTAATATGACGAGCTTATGATCTGTAGAGTTCTCCCACTTTCCCCCACGTGACTGAAATGGGGACTTGACATGCTGGAACATGTTCCAGTGGAAACTTTGCCAGGTTGGGATGCATGCCCTGTCTTTGAGGCATCTTGAACTTACACTGACCAGTGTAGGAACATTTATGTTCTCTATCAAACATGACAGGTAGCAGGTAGACTTTAACAAAGTGATCATTATTTGTTATTTTAATGATTCTGTCTGTCCTCTATATTTCCCTTTCTTGTAGGATAAGGCTGCCATGTTTTGTTTGGATAAACAACCCTTAGGAAATTACTAGTTTTGTGCAATAATGCTTCAGGAGCTCTGTAACATATTTCTGTCTTCATTTCAGCCTCATCCCAGCCTGGATGAACTTCACCGACGAAGGAAAGAAATCATGGCCCAGCTGGAGGAGAGGAAGGTGATTTCTCCACCTCCTTTTGCACCGTCGCCAACCTTGCCTCATCCTTTTCACTCAGAGGAGGTAAGCATATTTTGACAAAAAACTAACGTGCTGGCATGTTTAGAAAACACTTTGGAGTTTTTGTGTGCTGACAGGTGAGGGTAACAAGAAAATCAAACCAGTACATCACAAGTGTGTGAGTGGATTGTGGATTTTGTGCTCCAGGTGGGAAGCCCTTGCAGTGCAGTCTCCAGTATTTCAGCTGGCTGTTGATTCTCTGATCTACCACTGATTCTAAGCTATCTGCTCTTGGTGCAACCACGAGAATAAATTTTGAGCTATTATTAATTGAAGTAGTCTTCACAGTTACTGGACTTTACTTCATTTGCTTCTGACATTCTTAGAATTAAGTAACAGCTTGATAGGGACTTATTTTTTTAACCAAGGTCAAAATACCACTTTCATACTGGCCAAGTGAACAGTCAGCACTGGGAGCGTGGCCAGGTGATCAGAATTTCATGCACTTCATGCCTGCCATGGCCCAGTTCCAAATGGTGATGTATCTGATAAAAAAATAATCCTGGTGGTGTTTCTCAAGTTCGCTGCTGTTGAAGTAAGGGGGGGGGTGGCTGTGAAGCTGCTTCTTCCCTTCACTTACAGAACCAGGTTTTTGTTTTTGTACAGTACTTGGATGAAGACCTGAAGGTAGCTGGGAAATACAAAGGAAATGACTACAGCCAGTACTCCCCCTGGTCCTGTGACACCATCGGCTCCTACATTGGAACCAAAGATGCAAAACCCAAAGATGTTGTGGCGGCGAGGAGCGTGGACATGGCGGTACGTGGGGAGCAGGGGAAAACAGAAGAGAAGTGGGGACTTCTGTGGGTTGGGAAGGACTTTCATTTGCTTTTCTAGGGCTTGTTTTACAGCTCAAAAGTGCATTGCAGTCACAGAAAGCATTTGCAGGTGTGCAGAGTGCTTTGTTTTCGAAGTTATCAACAGTCCTACCCTGGTGTGGCTGTTACCAAATTCTGGATCTAGATGCAGGATAACCACTCTGCTCTAAAGCCATGAATAACAAGGATATTTTGCCATGATTCTTTACACTTAACTGAAATCCCAAAATTACTCTGTTAATTAAGCATGTCCATCTGTAGCTTCTTGTACTTCTTTCTGTCAGAGGGAGATGATGGAATTTAACTTTGTTCTATTAGTTACTGTTAAGATGTTTTTAGTTTTTACTTGCAGGACTCTCTGATTGATGGCCACGAGAGTACCCAAAACTTTCATGAAGCTGTTGAGAGAAGCACAATCATAACATAGTACTAGGCTGTTTTTTCTTGAGGGCAGTTTCTAGCTCTGTGTTGTGCTTATCCAGCCCTTCACTGAACCGTGGGTGTCAGGCTGGGATCTTGTTTTGTGATGCTCTATTTTTGCTGGGTCAGTGATGCAAAAGAAAGGGGCTGCTGGGGTGTCATTGTTGGGAGTCACGAATGGAGAAGAAAAGAAATAGGAGTGCGAAATACCACCACTATTTGCTTTCTTCCTAACATTCAAGCAGCACTCAACACAAGAAATAGGCTTGGTAGCCCATGCAAGTATGAAGACATTCAAGTCTTCCACAGAAAGAACCATTTAGCCTGAGGGACTGTTTTACAGAGGTGCATCTGTTCTCCCTCACCTCTCATCTGCCAAAGTGATTTATCATCATTTATATATTGTCACTGTCACAGTGACTTTTCTTTGGCCAACAAGGGAGGGGGGAAAGATTTCTATCCAGAATTTATTCTTCTGTGGACAGGTGCTCACCTGTTGCAAACTCTTAACCAAATAATAGGATTTTTTGGTCCAGCTTCTCAAATAAGCTCCCCTTTTCCCCTCTGCCGTATTGGAATGAATGTGTCTGATTTCTGTCCACTGAATTGCTTTCCTGTAAGATCTGGAAGATGCTGTGTGAAATGGGAGCAAAAAGGAGGCTTTCTCACAGAAAATGGCATTTCATCTGCAGCTTTGGCCTTTTTAGCTGTGCTCTTGCTCCCAGTCCTGCACAGAGTGGTTGCCTGGAGTTACAACACTGTCACGTTTGACCTGGGGAAGGACTGAGATTACTTGGAATCGGATTATTGCGTCCAAGTGGCACCACTCAGGAATCAACAAACAGCTCTTGGCTTTCAGCCCTGCTGCTAGAAAACTGTGCAAACAAATTGTAGCTCAATTAAGAAAAGTAGTAGGGTTCTGGAGAAGCAGCCTCCTTTTTCATGGCTAAACAAAGCCTTCTGCCCCAGAGCTAATTTTCAAATAGGATCTCCACTGCTCTTCAGTTTTTGTCTCCTCACGGGAAAAAATGCTCAGGAAACCTTTACTGAATTAGTTCTTCAGTGAATTAATTCTGCCTTTTTTATTGTTCACAAGAGATTCCTTTTTTCAAGGATGGGAATAGCCTCATCTGAGAGTGCATAATGCTGAATATTATGCTGATGGCATTGCAACTTTACTCAGTAAATAGAAATAAATTAAAATTGGTACTGGCATCCTATAGCATCAAGATTGGAATTCTGGGAAAAAAATACATTGTAAAGTACTGCTGCCTCGTGCCTCTTCTAGTTTCCAGGTGTTACATTTCTTGACTCTTAACTTCCAACTGAGTTTTTACTGCTGTTTTCACCTGCCTCAGACGTGTTATCTTGTCTGTTTCTAGCCATCCTTATCCCCACTGAAAGCTTGCAGAGTTTTATTTTCATTTTGGACCATACCAAAGCTTTTAGCCTTTAGCCAGTTCTCCTTGTGCAGAAGCCCCACTTCCCTCATTCTTACTGTGCTACAGTTTTATTTCTTTAGCAAAGTCTTAACTAGATTTTGGCAATTCTTACCATATTACATTTTCTGGTAGCCAACAGATAGCTTTCCCATTTAACTAAGCTCTTTGAGGAGAGAGAGAGAGAGCATTTTATCTCTTCATATGCTGACCCCTTATGGTGTTTAAACATGAAGCTTAGTTAGAAACCTACCACCTAAGGAGTCTTTCTGCTGTGCCTTTTGCAACCAGACTTGTCTATCTCTCATTGGCCTTTTTAGCCACCAGCGTGCTTGTAGCAAATGTGGGCAGAGCCCTTCCCAAATCTTCATTTGCCAAGCCCAGCCATGATGAGTTAGAAACCAGGACGTTCCAAGCAGTATTGGTCCTTAATGAAAAATATGCCTGAAAAGATGTACTAGACATGTCCAAGTAAGTGCTTTATAGAAAATTCCCATTTTGAGTCATTTGCAGGCTGTTAGTGATACAGTTCTTAACAGTGGGCTTCAGAGAAATTTCTTTTGAACTCTAGAAGGAACATATATTCCTCAGAGAGGCCCACTGATGTCATCTTTGACTTTATCTAAGGAGGAGGTCTTTTCCCCCCATCTATTCCCATTAAACTTTCTCTGTCTTCATTTCCATTTGCTGCTGCTCTCTGCTGCTAGATTTATTCACAATTCATTATGCAACCACTTCCCAGGGGTGTAGTAAATGGTCATGTTAAATCAGACCCTTAAAAAGACACCCCTCTAACAGCAGAGTTAGAAACTAAAGGGCAGGAAGCCTGGCTGAAAGCTCAAGTGACTAGAGAACACAGGAGTTCCTCTCCTGCTGCCAGCACGTGGCTCTGTTAATCCCCCAATGGGTCCTGGAGTGCCTTTTCCGTGTCTCGTGCAGAACGTGGACAGCAAAGCCATGCGGGAGCAGCGGCTGGACCTGCAGCGTCGGGCGGCCGAGGCCGGCGACGACGATCTCATTCCCTTCGGAGACCGACCGACCGTGTCGCGCTTCGGGGCCATCTCCCGCACTTCCAAAGCCATGTACCAGAGCTCCGGGCCCATGCAGGCCATGGCGGTTCAGGGAGCTGCCACCAAATCCATCATTTCAGGTACGGCCTGGGCTCTTGCATTTTGCTGGCTGGTGCTGTTTTCCGTGGTGCAACAGTTGAGGGCGAGCCCTCTAAACTTGTCTCTTGCCTTAGAAGTATAGCTGAGGTGTGTGTCATGCACTAAAAATAACTCCAGGGAGGGTTACACTGAGAAGCCTGAAGAAAAAGGCTGCCACTGCTTTCTGAGGTCACTTGGTCTGTTCAGCCTGGAAAAGGAGAGACTGACGGAGACCTCATTGCAGTCAACAGGTTCATCACAGGGGGAAGCCAAAGGGCAGGCACTGATTCTTCTCTGTGGTGATCAGTGACAGGACCCGAGGGAATGGCTGGAGCTGTGTCAGGAGGGGGCTCAGGTTGGGTTTTAGGAAAAGGTTCTTCCCCCAGAGGGTGGTTGGGCACTGCCCAGGCTCCCCAGGGCAGTGGGCACAGCCCCAAGGCTGCCAGAGCTCCAGGAGCATTTGGACAATGCTCTCAGGGATGGAGGGGATTGTTGGGTGTCTGTGCAGGACCAGGAGCTGGATCCTTGGGGGTATCCCTTCCAAGGTTATTCAGTGATTCTGTGACAGGTTTGTGCACATGTACTGTATATCTTAGTGATTTGTTGTTGCTGTTTGGACAAAGTTACTTTGTTCTGCTGGTCCGTCTGAGGTGAGGCTTATTTTAAATCTGTTGCAGTAGAATCCAGAAGCTTAGGGCTTTCCTAAATACATGATGGAAAACCATCATGATGAAGTACTGTACTGCTGCTCTCCTGCTTTATGAGTAGCAGCTCCTGCAAGCTTAATGCAGCCATTGTCTTGTGTACTGTTAGGCAAAGCAAAAAAGTAAGAATAGTTCATTTTCAACACACCTATTTTCTAATAGTATGTATAGTGTTGCTGTCTGTCAGACTCCCAAAGATGGTCTCTTTCTTGAGGTGCACTAAATAACCTTAAGAAAAGAACTAATTATATTCTGTCAAACTTCCTTCTAGATTTTTCAGGTAGTAACTTTCTAGACTTGATTACAGGTAGAAGTCTGACTTGCTTGAAAACTTAATCTTCAAACTGTACTTAAGTAGGTATGTCAGAATTATCAATCAACTCTTGAGTCTTTTAGGAACTCGAATAGTAAAAATAACTGCTCTCATAGTGGTTGTAAGTTTGGGTTTGTGTCCCCATCTCCCTGAAGTCCTTCAGTTTCATACTCTGGAGGGCTGTCACAGTGTTTTGGGTGCACGAGACCAGTCACGTGGAGTATTTCTGTGTTCATTTAATCAGAAGAAATGTTAGACTTCTCACTCTTAGAGGATTGGCCTTTCTTGTTGTTCTGTCTGCCCAGTTCTCTTTCTGCTGTGCCTTTTGCAACCGGACGTGCCTATCTCGTATTGGCCTTTTTAGCCACCAACGCGCTTGTAACAAACGTGGGTAGAGCCCTTCCCAAATCTTCGTTCACGAAGCCTGGCCATGATGATGTCTGTCCAGTTCTCTGTTGGCTGAACTACTGGAAGGATAGTTTTGTAGTAATGCAACCTGGTTTTCTTTCTGTTCCCTGGCAGACTACAGTCCTTATGGAACTCACGGTGGCTGGGGAGGCTCTCCATATTCTCCTCATCAAAATATACCTTCTCAGGGACGTTTCAATGACAGGTAGGATCGCTCGACTTTTTTCTTTGCCTTTCTCTAAATTTCCTTTATTTTTTTTTTTCTGCACCAGCTGAGTAAAGCTTTTTTTTCTGTTTTTTAGAAATCTCCTTATTTTTTTCTTTTCTGATCCCAAAGGGAGAGGCTGTCCATGTCGGATGTGGCTGGTCACGGGAAGCAGTTGCCCTCGGCTGAGCGAGAGCAGCAGCTGCGCATGGAGCTGCAGCAGGTGGACCATCAGATCAGCCAGCAGACACAACTGCGGGGACTGGAGGTTGGTACCAGCCCTGGGAACAGCAGTGAGGGGTGCTGTGGAGAGAGATGAAGCTGGTAAAGCTGCTTTTCACGGGCTGAGCTTTCTCTGACTGTCACAATAACTCAGTAAAAACACTTAATTCCGTGATGCCAGGCATCAGGACTATGGGACAGGTGTCAGACTGTGCTTGGCAGCAGAACCTTCACGTGCCAATCAACACCGTGCTTGACTGTGCACTCTGCTCAGTCGTGTTTGCTGTCATTCTCTCACTCCCTCACTGTTCATCTCTCAGAAGCAAAGTCATGGTGTAGATGCCTATTCCTCCTGGCTTTACTGCCATGGGAAATGTCTGATTTTTTTTTTTTTATACAGAAGGCCATGACCTTCCTCTGTTTCATGTTTGGCTTTGTGTTTGTACCTGTTTCTTCCTAAATAGCACAAGCCACAAGAGTCAAGAAAGTAAATGTGAAATACATTTAGCTTGAAAAATTAAAGCTTAAAAGTCTATGTCTCCTCACTTTCATTTTTAAAAGAATTAATGAGCTGAAGTCTTTCTGTTTTGTGAGACACAGAAGGAGAAGTGTCAGGGCATAATGAAAGAATTGTTTTAGCAAAGTTTAAGTTACTGTTTTCCTCCTAGGAAAAATCAGTAAATATTTATCAGAAAACTGTTCTAGGTACTTCAGCAACTATTCATGTTAATGTTTTCACTGAAGGAATTGCTGTAAGTAGTGGATAGCAGCTTCTACTGAAGCAATGGTTACCTAAAAACACATGTTAGAGAAGGGTTACTGCAGATTAGGTGTCAGAGCTCACAATTAAGTCACAGCAGCAGTTGCAGTAACATGCAGTACTTAGTTACTGGAAACATAACTTGTGTTCTTGTGCTCTTGTTTGGAAACGAGAGAAGAAAATATTTTAAATCTTCCATGTTTGCCTTTGCCATAATAGAAGAGTATTGGAAAGTTGCAAAACCCATGAGTGGCCTTCCTCTCCTGCTCATCATTGTTGGGACTGCCTCAGTGTTAAATCCTACAGAGTTGAGTGTTGAGCCTTGATTTTACTGTAATTTGAAGTTGGCAGAACTACTCAGTTATTTTGAGTAACAGCAGCTCTCAGTTTATCTCTTGCGTTCAAAACTGCAAGTAGGTATTAGAAATCCAGGAGGCTTCATTGATTTACCTTTACAGGGTTGCAACAATCACTTAATTCACTGAGAGCACGAAGAACTAGATCATTCTGCTTTCTTCCCAAATGAATGAGCATTTCAACTTGAAGACCAGCCATGTGTTGGGTTGTGTGCACTACTAGATGTTGTGTTTAAATGCAGAGCACACAATTGCAGAACTGGTTCCCAAGTTATTAGCAGATTTTTGGAGTGGCTGATATGGCTACTGCTTTGAGTAACTTGTGATCTGTGAATGGCTGCAGCCACTTGCTTCTCTCTGTTCCTCTGTCTGCTAATGTGGGACAGTAGAGAGCTGCACACGGACATCTACATGTCTCAGGATGTTTTATATAATATGGTCATAATTTTGGCTCTCCTACAGAACTTGATAAATTCTGCTGTAAAATAAAGCACTAGATTGGCTTACCTGCTGTTACATGTTGTCCAGCAACAGCTCACAAAAGAGTAGTGGGTTTGTTCAGGGTCTTAACCTTAGTTTTGAGAAGGGAGTGGTATGTGAGGAAAGCACATGCAAATTTATGGCAGTAAAAGATATTTAACCCTGCTTGTTTATAGAGGTCTTTGTGAATAGACCTGTTGAAACTTGCCTTGGAAGTGGTTTCAGTTGGGACCTTGTGAGGTGTGGAGAGAGAAGTTGGTTTTGCAAAGGAGCAATACTGTGGCGTTATGGCCTTAGAGCTCCCCCGTGCCCGGTGTCTGTGCTCAGTTGTGTGTGTGCTTGGCTTTATGCATTTAGGCTGTTAGTAACAGGCTGCTGTTGCAGAGGGAGGCGACTACCCTGGCAGGCCAACCACAGCCCCCACCCCCGCCTCCCAAGTGGCCTGGGATGATCTCAAGTGAACAGCTGAGCTTGGAGCTACACCAGGTGGAAAGGGAAATTGGGAAGAGAACCCGTGAGCTGAGCATGGTGAGTGCTGGGGGGGTGGGAGTCAGAGAGGTGAAGAGCCCTGTAACCCTGGCAGAAAGGCTGGATGCCCACAGCTGGAGTCATCCATCTCCCTCTTCACCTCTTTATTCTTCAAAACCTCCTCAGAAGTTTCTCCAGTCTTCTTCATGAAGAATTTTAATTCTAGCCACTTGAAAATGCTGTTATTTTGTTGCCATTTGAAATAAGCGTGGCGCTGAAATTTGTTGGAAACTAAACAGTCTCCAAGGTCAGTGTGCCATGAGTCCCATAATCTGCCTTAACATAGGAAACCTCATCTGCAGGTACAGGCTAGTGTTCAGAAGTCTGTGTGCTGTTACAGTCTGTGGCCTTTGCTTGTTGTTACAAGGATCATCCCTTCCTTTTGGGAAATACTGTGTCCCGAGAGGATGAGCAAATCTTAGTCTGTTTTTGTCTCATGGCTTTTGTGGGTTACACTGCGTGACTCCAATTGACAGGCCTTCATCATCGGCCCTAAGGGATGAAGTCTCCAATTCTTCTAACACACTTCTAAATTAAAGAATTTTTCATTTGTCCTTTTCTTTAAAGGAGAGCCAGTCTTCACTGGATATGAAAAACAAACTGGGCACCGCTAAACAGACAGAAAATGGACAATTAGAGCCACAAAGCAAGGTTCCAGCTGAGGACCTCGCACTGACATTCAGGTAACATGGGCCTTCAACCTGTCTTTGTAACAGGAGAATTATTTCATCCAGGGTCCCTCTCCTGTGTGAATAATTCCCCCTGCCTCCCATCAGCTCTGATGGGGAAGCATCTGCTAGGAAAAGAGGATACAAATCAAGTTTTTATAGTGCAAGCATGAATTAAGGACTGCTTTAGTTGATGAGTAGGTGAGTGGAATGAGACTTAGGTAAATTAATATAACAGAAGACTTGCAAAGTCTGTCAGACCAGGAGTCCATCTCGACAGTATTGGATGATTAATAGGGAGGAGCAGGAGATAAACAACAACCATAAAAGAAATCTCTACCTGCTATGTTGGTTTCAAAGAAAATAGACGTCCCAAATGTGAAAGGAAAGTTATTCCACCCTGCTAAGGTTTGTCATGTGGATTTGTCCAGGAAGGTACGTGACTTTGAAACTAAGTTCTGTTTAATTTGTAGGCAGTTATCTTTTTGTGTGGAGATGCTGGGATTGATTTCAGTTCACATTTAATAGACAGTTGGAATAAGATGTTGGCTCGGAATGCTGGAAATCTCCACAGCAAGTGTTTTCAGATGGCCACAAGCATCAGACTAGTATTGAACAGAGAAGCTCAGATGTCATGACATTTACATAACTTGATGTGAGCAGTTTGGAATCTGGATATTTATTCAGAAAATGTGTCCCTCAGTTGCTGGTGAAGTTTGCACTTTCTTCTTATAACCCATTCTTGAGTTCTGCACTGCACCATTAGATTGAAGCCTCCAGAGCAGGAACTAGTTTTTTCATATGAAACTCTGAAAGTAATGAAATCAGAACAACCACTTATGTTTTTTACATAAAAAAACCCCCCAAACACAAGATAAACTATCCAGGTGAGTTAAATATTCTGGAATGTGTTCATTGAAGTCCTTTTACTTGAAATAAATGAAAAATCTCAGTAATTCCTTCTTTTCACCCACTTCCCCTTTCTCCTCCACCTTCCCCAGCAGTGATGTTCCGAATGGATCGGCTTTGACCCAAGAGAACCTTGGCCTCCTGTCAAACAAGGCGGCGTCTCTGAGCCTGTCAGAGGACCCCGAGGGAGGAGGGGACAGCCACGACTCCCAGCGAGCCGGAGTCACACCCACATCTGCTCCATGAAGCCAGGCCAGCACACCCCGAGCTCCTCCTGCCAGGGGGGCAGCACCTTCCATCACGTTTTTTTCCAGGGGTAATTGGAGAAAGCCAGGAGCAGCAGCAGTAGCAGAGCAGCAGGTCCAGAGGCAATGTGCACAAACACAACTACTAGAAACAAATCCTGCACATAGTTCACATTAACGCATTTTTTAATTAAAAAAAATGAAAATTAGCAGTATCTGCAAGCAATTCAAATTAAATTTGTTTTTGTTCTGTGAATGAACTTTATTTTAATAACTTTGGACGCCTTGAATCCCAGGGCTTAAAAAAAAAGATATTATATATATACTCTGTTTGATTAATTGTATGATCTTAATGAAGTAGGTTTTTTCTTTTATTTTGGTATTATTACATACCCAGTGCATAATTCCTTCTCACCTTAATTTCTCAATGACTAAAACAATCTGGCCGCTTCCTTGTGTGGTTTAAGAGTAAACAAGGAATGAGGGTTGGAGAGTAGCTGTGAAATTGCAGTGTCAAAAGATGTGCAGCAAACTTCATTCTTAACACAGTTCCTCCCGTTGTGGCCAGGAGCTGAACCCCAGCTTCTTTCTTAAATCATTGAATTTAAACTACAAGTGACAGAATCCTTGCAATTCAGCAGGTGTTGTGGTTTGGTTTTTTAAAGGTGGTGTTGTTTAAGGTCTGTATGTTAGAAACTGGCTCCTGAGAGTCAGCCTGCAGCTTGTCTGGCAGTGCTGCAGTGAATCCTTCCTGGATTCTCCTTTCCTAAGGAAAATATTGCATCAAAATGGCCACTGGAGGTGCAGCACAAATCCTGCCAGAAGTACTGGGAAGCAAATTTGCTTGATAGATCCAATGCTTCTCCAAGTAGATGCTTTGTAAGTATAAGTTGGAGAAGCCATAAACCTTTTTTGATGTTTTCTTTAAAAATTAAAGAAGTGAAAGATTTTATTCTTGCTGCACATTTTTTGACTCCTTTGACGTACACTGGGGTGAGACCCTGGATACAAAGAACCCTGGAGAACGATTTTAAAGTGCTGCTCCCTCTGCACCTTCTTGGCCTGTGTTCTCATTTTTTTTTTTCTGGGTTAGACTACTAAATGGGAAAGCACTGGTTATGTAATAAATTACTGCATTGCTTTGGTTGGGTAAAGCAAGAGTTATTGAATTTTCTTGGGTTTTAGTTTTTTTCCTTAACCTTAACTCCTGCTGAGGTCGTAGCAACCTTGGGCTAAGCTTTGCATTCATCATACTGTTAAATAAAACAAAAGGGGGGGTGGGAGGGGATACAGTCCCACTATTGCCTACCAGTAGGAGAGTCCAAACAGAAGACTCTTTTGAGTAGCAATTATTTAATTTGCCCAGTCAAGGCACCGCGTTTATATACTATTTCACATTGAATTTGATTATGCCCTACAGACCTGGCTGGTCAAGGATTTGATACACATATTGGCTTGGGATTCGAGCTTTCTTTTTTATTTAAATAAAAATTTATATATAAATATATATATACATATATACATAGTTATATCTGTATATATATTGGGTATGTTTTAAGAATTTTTTCGCATGAGCGCAGCTGTTGTGATCAAATGTCTGGGAGGTAGAAGCACTGAATGAAAATAAAGGCATTTTTCAGCTCACACCCCCACACTCTCCATATGTCTTCACATGGGTTTATTTCGCTCTTAGTTGAACTTTGGCCTCTTCATTGCCAACAGTAGTTTGAGGCTTGCTTTGTTTTCTAGCCCCTCCTAACTTTGGGCAAAGAACCACCTTTGCACTAGAGCAGCTTCACCTCCAGCTTGTCCCCCCCCATCCGTACCTGCTGCTTGAGGCCGAGCATTCCAGCCGCTCCCCTGGAGCCCAGCAGGGCTGGGGGGATGCAGCTGTGAGTCTGTTCCTCCCTCCTCTGCTCTGGCCAGGAGGATGATGAAGGTGTTTCCCTGGCTGCCTGCTCCCAAGTCACCTGGCACAGGCAGCCTGCCCTCTCCTCCCATCATTTAGTGCAGAGCACCACCCTCAGGTCAGCCTTCTCCTTGGTTTTAATTAGTTTATACCTTCCTGCTGTGTCTTTATTAACACAGGGAGCTCACCTTAGTCGAGATAATTAGTGCAATATTCTAATCTAGGAGGACAAGCCCAGAATGTTCCTTTTTTTGACTGCAGTAATTGTGGATGTAAAATTAATTTTCAAAGACGGTTACAATAGGTTTGACTCCAACAGATTCGTTTGCAACACTAGGAAGAAAATCTGGAGGGCAAAAACCTTTTTACCTTTTATTTGACTAGTTCCCCTGCCAGATTAGGGATTATTCCTTTCTCCACTTTTTCTACTGGGAGGAATTCTGCAGTAAGAACCACTCAGATTGCTGGCCTGCATATGGTGAATGCTTCCAAAACTTGGGGATTAGAAAGGAGACCTTACTGTTGTCTGTCCATGCTGTACTTTGTGCGTAGTGTCCTTGTTGTGATCAGTGTGTCCAGGTGAATGCCCTGTTTGCCCAGAATTATAGTTTGGCTTGTTAAATAGTGTGTTTAATATCTACTAACAGTATTGATTTTTAGCTTTGGTTCTTCCCCTCCTCCTCTTACCCTTTTTCTGCCTTTCTTTTTTTCTTTCTGCAGAAGTTTAGTTGATTAAAACAAGTTGAACAGCAAAGTGCAGTGCATGCTTTTAAGTCTTTTTCTGAAAACTGCACGTGAAATGTTCCCTTTTTGTGGAAAAACTGGGAGAACTCAGAGAACAGAGAGCTCTCCATGCAGTTGGCAGCATTGATGGTTACAGCAAATAAGCAGAGAGTCAAAATGTCTGGAGTGACTCTGTATCCTGGAACACTCATTGCCCATCTCTGTCCCAGTTGTACAGGAGTGCTGCCCACCTCTGTGACATTGGTCTTGGCTACGGATTGCTTTAGTTCCTTCTGCCTGGGCAAGAAGGAGCAGTATTACCATGGTGTTAGGGCACTGCTGCATCCTTTGGTAGGTAGGTGGAATTTCCTGCTGCACCAGACAACTCTGAACCCTCACTGACCTGGGTTCCAGCCCGGCACAGACAAACCCCCCCGAACAGAAAGCTTCAAGCGGAAGGTTGAGCTTCAGTGTGTCAGTGATACAGTCAGTGTAGAAATGTCTGTTTATTCTGTAGTGTTACTTTCCTTCTCCTGTCAACATCTCTTCTTCCTTTCCTGTGACCTAGTTCTGATTTCTTAATAGGAGAAATTTAACCTGTTTCTTCTGCCCCTCTTGCATGCTGTTCCATTTCACAGTAGGACTTGTTTTCTCTAGATCAGAGCACTTTTCAAGCTTGCAGCACAGTTATCCCCTTCCTTCTCAAGTTCTTTTCTGTCTTGTTTTTTCTGAGCCTTCACTCCCTTTTTTCTTTTTTTCCTCCTTTCCTCCTGTGGCTTGCCCATCCACCCTCCCTGATTGTGTAACAGTGACAGCTTGCTGCCTCAAAACAGAGCATTCAAATGAATTCGCTTAGCCAATAACTTCTGTGAAGTTGCCTTTTCTAATGGTGTTATTACTCAGTGATGCACAAATGTGATATTGCCCCTACTGGTAGGCAAACGGGGGATCTGTATAAACATGGTAAACTGCTGTTTTCTTTAAAGGAGAGCCAAAGACTTGTGCTTTACACTTTTTTTTTTCCCCTGGTGTAGCCATTTTGATTGTCAAGCGTTTGTAGGGTATCGTGAGTTGACTGTATTATCCTAATAACAATTTCCAGAAGTTAATGATTGTCAAGCCTTGCCCATGCATTCAATTGTGGAAAATCATTCCGTTGAGTCATACAATTTGCAATGTACTGAGATGTATCTGGGGTGTTGTGATGTGTTTTCAGTCTCTCATGCACTCTCTCAGCTGATGGAATGGCTCATTTGGAGAGGGAGAAGGAACACAGAAATCTCATAATCCAAGAAGCCTTGTCTTTGAGTGTTTAAATCTAAATTGAATACTGATGGAAAATCTCTTCAGTTACATTAAAAGATAAATCTGTGTTACAAATGTGACTGACTTTTAAGCCCATTGGAACCGGAAAGACTTGTCAAACTTTAGCATTACATTAAATTAGATGTACAAGAACCAAACTCGTATGGTCATATTGTCTCTTGACAGCACAAACTGAGTAAGGTGGGGCAAATTCTGTCTTAGAAAGGGCCAGGACTGAGGCTTTTATTGATAATACAAGAAAGCCACTTGCATTTCCCTTCCTTGATCTGCTCAAACTCTTGCAGACTTGGTACCAAGGTTTTTAGATTCAGAGAGAAATCTAAGTCCAAGTAGCACAAACCCTCATTTCCATTGCCATTTATAAATCTGGACTATAACAAAGCCAACAGTTATCTGAAGAACCCCAATAAAAAGTATCTTTGCTGGACTGGCTATTTCAGACCTGCTTTTATAGTCTTGAGAAATTCAGTGCCAGTATTCAGGAGGCTCAGGGGCAGGAGTGCCAGCTTCCTTCTCTGCTCTAAAATAGGGAAAACACCCAGACATACAAGCAGTGTGCAAGTTTTGTGCTTGTCTGTGTGTGTATGAGGAAGTGTTTGTGGTCCTAGGATAGACAAAGCAGTGCTAGGCCATGATTCAAGTTTTGTCATAATCCACTTCCCAAAACACAGCCTTCCATTTTGCTTCCTAATGTTGCTGATTTAAAAACAACCAAAACTCTGTGTCAGCAACTTAATTTCTTGTATCGTAATATATCAGGTCACCTGGATGAAAAAAAAAAACAACCCAGGAAGCAAAACTTGTTGAGTTGACATGAATTGGAAAAACATCTGCCTCCCTTGAGTAATGTAAACTGAATTTCTGAGGGAAGTGAAGCAGATCTGAGCCACCTTTTGGGTACAGCCTTGATGCCAAGAGCTGGGTGGTTGTTGCTTGTAAATCAACATCCTGATTATTTTGTAGCACAAATTGATTTGCTCTCACATCAAGCAGGCACTGAAATGTCAAAAACATCATTGGGACTTCTCTTTTCCATAGTCAAGTGTTACCAACTGCATTATTTTCTGTGGGAATACCAATGGATGAAAGAGGCTGGAGTAAGTTAGTTCAAGTTACACAGTATAAGTAAGGAATTTTGGGGAATGTTCTACAGTGTCCTTACACAGTTAACATGTGGTCTTTATTCTTCTGTAGGAAGAAGAATGTAATTGCTTAGTGTTGTCACAGCCTCTGAGGCACTTCTTGTGATGCAAGTAGAGCTTAATTAGCAGGGAAAGGAGAACAAACTTAATGCTTATTTTGTTTGTAATATAATTTCCTAGTGGCAAGCGTGACATCATGTCGTGGGAAGTCTTTGAACACTGGTAAGCAAAGAGGCTGCAGCTTTTCCTGAAATTTCCCAAAAAAACAGGCACGTGGCAACGTGGATTTGTCTGCATAGGAACATCCCAGTCATTTGAAGCTTAAAGTATGTGGCCATAATATTCAAAATTGGGTGCCTGTAGCTTAGTAACATGGATAATTGATCTTTCCCAGGCAATCTTTGCAATTCCAGTGAGTTTGTGTATGATTTGAGTGCCAACTGCCAGGTGTTCAGCAGTTGGGAAGGTTTAGGTGACAAGGTACATCCAGCAAGGCAGCTTTCCTTGGATATACCAGTTGGATGTTTTCATATGCCAGGAAACAACTGATTCTGAGATCTGAAAGCTCTAGGAAAACACAATTATCAACTTCCATTTGAAACATGCGGTGTTGGGAGAGATGGAAGCAACAGGTGGTGCAGTGTCTCTGGAAATAAAAAGCATTAGACATGGTGGAATTACATGTGAAATATATATGGGGAAAATATATCTGTAAGCAAAAAAGAAAAAGAAAATCTTGTGGAATGTTTGATGTTTAAGAAATTATTTGCTTCTTTGTAATGTTAAAAATACCTGATTTATAGTTCTGTGGCAGACAGTACTCACAAGTCTTTGGCATCCAAACCAGACTGTGTATTGGATGGATCCCACAACTGGATGTGTGTGCTGACCTCTTTATTTGTAGCTTTTTAAAAAGAAACTTGGCAGCAGCCTTTTAAAAATGTGTGAAGCAACCTGAGGGAGAGGAGGAGAAGCCCCGTTCACCTCCCAGCTGCTGCCCAGCTCACAATTGGCACCGTTCACCCGCAGCCTCTCGCAGGTGAAGCTGCTCAACTTGGGCAAATCAAATGATTTGGAGAGTTTTTCCTAATTTTAAGGAGTTCCCATTCCCCCTTTGGCTTCTGCTTGCTGTGTAAGCAGCCTCCATGCTAAAAGGAGCTTTCCTTGCAGTCAGCTTAGCGACCGTGCTGGAGCTTGGCTGTCCTGCCCTGTTTTCTGTAACTGGTAGTGGAGTGTCCAGCTCTCTCCCCATTGTATTTGCTGCTATGGGGAGGAAGAGGTGAGAAAAGGCACATGTGAGAGGAGGGAGGAAGAACTGTGGGATCTCTACAGCGGCTCCCACACCCTCTTTGAAATCATCTGCTTCCAGTTGTGGGATTTCTCTATAGATGACCTTTTTTTCCTGGTTTCTGTATAAGCCTAATTTTCTTCGATCTTGTTAGTTCCGTACAAGTCTCCCCGAGACATTCTGCAGTCATTATCACCTTTTTGGGTGGAGTTTTATTTTAATTTTTTGGTTTGTTTGTTTTTTTAAATAACTTTTTAATATTGGTGCGTATATGCTTGGGATAGAGCTCATGTAATTTTCCAATCGTATTGATTGTATGTGATTGTGCCCTGCAGAGGTATATTTAACAAAAATAAAATAAAGGATAGTCTAGGTAATAAAATGGAGACCATGAGGTTTGTTGAGTCAGGTTATGAACTATTTCTTGAATTTATTTAGGATCCTGGATAAGTGAAATTCCCTGTCTGCTGTTCTCATGAATCAGTGCTGAACAAAATGTTCATTCAGTCTCTGTTTGAACTGGGTTTTTTCTTGCTTTTCTTCTCTGTCTGCTGTTTTCTTCCTTTTCTGCTCTTCCTTCCCATCAACAAAAATTCTCACTCCTTTATGGGAATGGCTGACTCTGGGTTGATATTGTGGATATTTATTGTCTGTAACTATCAAAACATTCTTAATAGGAGTAGAGATGAAGTAGAATGTATGAGAAGAATTCCATAAATTGAATTCTTTGCAAGTTCAGGGGAATTTTGAAGTCTTGTACATACAGTCCTGGTCACAGGGGAGATGTTCAGAGGCACACAGGGAGTTGGTGCCTCTTTTCCAGGAAAGGTTGGATGCTTTGCTACCTTTGGTGAAAACTGAGATGACAAAAGGAGTAGAGGAAAGAGTTCTCTATATCCATCTCCCTCTGTCTTTACTCCTGCAATATACTTTTTAAACTTGAAAGAAAAACCTTTTAGATCCTGTGCTGAAGTGGGACAGAGTGGATTGAAGGAGGCAAAAGGATCCAGAGATCTGAAAGTCAGTATTTGTCTCCTTTATTTTCTCTTCAGACTTATAGAGCCAACCCTGTCATCTTTGTACGAAAGGACAAGGGAGTGGAGACCTATTGTATGTGCATGGTGGTTATATAGAAAAAGCCATATGTTGAAATGTTATTTCTTCAGTCTTCACCTTGCTTTTCTGCCTCTTAAAGCTGACTCAACCTCACCTTGCTCTCACATAGTGTCTAAGGGTCCTTTGTGTTGCAGATTCAACAAAAAATGGTGGAAAGGTGATGATTCACTATTTGGTTTGTAAATAGACAAGGTCTTACCTGCTTTTCTGTCAGCATTTATATTAAATGATAAATTAATGGAGAACACTTTGAAATATCTCTCGTTTTCTGTCTGGGGTGAATGTGCATCCTTCTAGATTTGGTGTGAGGTGTAGGACTGTCAGATCATCTCTCGAAGGCTTTCTCCAGGTCAAGGTGTGTTTGTTCTCTGCTGGGCCGGAGCATAAGAGATACCAAACAGCAGAGGAGCCACATGTCTCTCCTTGGTCTGGTCTGTTCTGACTCCACCTATAAACAAAGTGGCTCCTTCACCAGAGGTGAATGAGAAGGGATACTCAAAATAATGTTTTGCTAATTGCTCAGAGTATATATCGAAAAACCAAAGCCTTCAGAGAAGGAGCGAGCAGCATTCGTCTGACGTTGAGCCTGGTTTGGGACTTGCCTTAGAGTGATGAAGGTTTGCTCCACAGTCTGCTTTGTGGTTTTTAATCTTCTCCTTTCTGTCCTTTTTGTGGGTTCTACCAAGTCATTATCTGGCTATAAATCTGAAACTGGCCGAACCAAGGCTGCTGCTTGGCTGAGAAACTGTTTCTTCTCCTATTGCAGGGCAGGCAGAGCCTTGTGGCTTTTGAAAGGAAGATCTGAAGTGCTGTGGAGCATCAGATCCCTTTGGAAGGGAGCGGTGGGTGCTCTGCATCAAGAGAGATTTGGGGAAACTGGGATTTTTTTTTAATGTGGAAAAGAGGGGGGAACTGGGTTCAAGTGGATGGTACCTGCTGGAAAATCTTTTTCCCTTTAGGTGTGGGTACCAGGATAGAAGGGAACTACAGAAGGTGAGCCCAGAACATGGGATTCTTTGATCCCATCACACTCTCTGAGTGCATGAGTCATCTGCCCTCTACCTCATAAAACTCCACAGTGAGCACCCAAAGCACAAGCAGAACTAAGGGAATTTGTGTTCCTGCTCACCAGTCAGGTGTATTTCAAAGCTGTTTCTTTCCAAATAGAATGTCTTCAATTGTTTCTGTAACCTCCTTCCCCATAACTCTGAACTCCAACTCCCTGTCTTTTGGACTACAAGTATGGGAGAGACTAAAACCAAGGCTTGATGCTTCATCTCCCTTGCCCCAGGCTGCCAGGCTTTGGTGCTCGATGAGTTTGAGCCCCTGGTCCCTGCTTTGGGTCTGGGAGCAGCAGCTTTTGGAGAACAGCCCTTCCACTGGAGCAGACAGGGCAGCTAATGGCTTGTCTGAACACACTGGCATCTTGGATGCTTCCTTAGGGATATCCCTGCTCAGGTGTGAGTGATGGGCTGTTGCTTGGACCTGAACCAGCAACAAATTACCATTTATTTGCTGCACTCAAAAACCAGGTTTACTCTGCTCCCCTGGGAAGGGATGGCTCGGGCACTTCTGTGGCATGTGCAAAACAGTAGGTGTTTGCTCTTGGCTTTAGTGCTTTAAAGTACCTCTGAGAAGTGGGTGAATGGAAACCCGTGCTTGGATGTCTGCCTGGGTGTGGAGCATCCTTAATTCACCCCAGAGACCCTGGGACCTGTGAGGTACCTCAGGAAATTAAACCAGCAGCCACCTGGAGCGATAAGGTGTGCGGTGCACAGGTCCTTCCTTTCTCATGGAGGACATTTTACAGTATCTTTTAATTTATTTCCACGATCTCTGTCCCTTTTAATTATATCCCATCCTGGTGTAGTAAGGCCTTTTACTTCCCCCAAACCATTTTGCAGCTGCATTTTGCTTTAAGACCTGGGCTCTTACTGGAGGAACAGGGCAGGTGTAGCACCTGCTGAGCCAGCCTGCTCCTGGAATTTGATGTTCAGGAGGCAACACTGTGGAATTTACAGAGCAGCTGCATCCCACATGGGAAATGGTGTTGCTCAGTCCTGCTCCCAACACTGCCATGTGGATCTGGACTGGAGATGGGGGAGCTGCTGCTAAACCTCAGCTTTCCAGCTGTACAAGTGAAAGGACATAGAATCACAGAATATCCTGAGCTGGAAGGGACCCACAAGGATCGTCAAGTCCCACTGCTGACCCTACGCAGGGCACCCCAACAATCCCTCCGTGTGCCTGAGGGTGTTGTCTGAACTCCAAACACTGCTTGGGCTCTGGCAGGTTTGGGGCTGTGCCCACTTCCCAGGGGAGCCTGTTCCAGGTGAGTGTGGTTAAGATGTTCCAGGTGAGTGCGGTTAAGATGTTCCAGGTGAGTGTGGTTAAGATGTTCCAGGTGAGTGCGGTTAAGATGTTCCAGGTGAGTGTGGTTAAGATGTTCCAGGTGAGTGTGGTTAAGATGTTCCAGGTGAGTGTGGTTAAGATGTTATTTGAAACTGCGGCGTGTGAAGTGGGGCGGCTTCTCCCAACTTGTGCCTGTGTGGAAATGGGGGGCAGGTGACAGCTACAGGTGACAGCTTGTATCTTGCTAAGCTACAAGATACCCAAATGAGAATTAAAGAGACCTTGGATCACCACATTTTTATTTGAACTCCTGAAAGTTTGGGGTTTTTTCTCATGGGATAAGCAGTTAATTTGCTGTGGGCAGGAACTGGAGGCATCTGGCACTTGTGTGGGATAGATGGTCAAACTTTCCCTTGTCAGATTGAACTTTAAAACCTCTTTCAAACTAAACACTGCTTTTTTTCCTGCTCTTTGCTTAACCTCCAGCAGCTGGTCATCAGCCTTTGGCCTCAGCATCCTACTCCCCTCCCACTGTCCCCTGCTGTTGTTTCAGCTCTGCTTGAGCACAGAAATCCAGTGGGGAAACAGCTTTGGGCTCAAGCAAGACCGTCCTCTTAACAATTTGCATTTACATCCTAAAAGTAGAAGGCTGGAGGGGCAGGTAAGAGAAACAAATTTCACAAATCTTTCATTGTTAATTAATTCCCTCTAACAGGTTCTTTTCCCTTCATAGGAGCCTATGAATTTTAGCTGCTGCCAGAGTGGGTTTTTTTGCTCTTTTCTAGAGGATCCTCCCTCCTATCCCAGCTCTCACGAAGGCTGACTTCTGTACAGCTCACTAAAGCATCATGCTTGACTCTTATCCCCAACCTGCAGCAATGCTTTTTGGTGTGGAGAGAATTCCTAAGGTCAGGATGTCCTGAGCAGTTGCTGGTTGTAAAAGAGCACTCCTGCTTTGCTTTGCACTCAGAGTCTGGGGTGTGGCGTGGCAGGGAAGATTTCTCTGGAGCTGAAGGAGGTTTGAGCCCCTTCCCATCAGCTGGGCTCTGTACGCAGTGTGTGGGTGCTGTGGGACAGTCACATCCCCACCAGCACCCCCAGTAGGTTCAGCAGGGTGGGTGCTGGGGGTCTGCAAGCCCACGGAGCTGCCCCATCCTGCAGCCATGAGGAACAGTGGGATGGAAGGGGCCTGTGCTGGCTGGAGCCCAGCTGTGGCACAGCAGCCACGGGATGGGGGAGTTTCTCGACGCCTCCCCAGAGCCTTCTGATTTGAAGCTGAATCAGCAACTTGTTTCTTGGCTTTCTGCACTTCTTTTTGTTGCTTCACCCTTCTAAGAGCTTTTTCTACTTTCTACTTTCTCCCTTGCCAGTAACCCCTTTCAGGCAGTGCTGTTGTGGGAATACTTTGGGATCCTTCCAGGATGAAAGCTGTTGACACATGGATCGTGTGGCAGTGCTGCAAGGGAAAAGGGAGTGTTGAGGGGGTGTGAGGGGAGGAGGAATGGGTTTTGGCCAAGTGCTACAACAAAGAGCTGGCCTAAGAAATAGCAAAGGCTCTTGCCTGTAAGAGCCAAGACTGGACATGTCAGGGGCCAGGTCAGCCTTAGTGGATGGTAAAGTTGATTTAAGGGGTTAGCACAAAGTCCTGTATCTCCTCTAGGGACGGCCCAGGACTTAACTGCGGAGTAGAAATAGAGAGTCTGTCCCGTTTAGTCAGGGCGGGGTGAAGATGAGGTGCTCTCCTCACTCCTGTGCTTTGGTTTTAAATGTGAGATTGGATTAGCAGCACTTTGTGCCATGGCAGGCACCACGAGCTGCCTCTGGCTGGGCAGAAGCAGGGATTTGTCCTTGTACAGGCATGTCAGGATCTGCCTTTCCCTGGAGGAGAGCAGAGTGACGGAGCAGGGACCATGGTGAGCTTGTCCTTTCTGCTGGGACCATCCTTCCTGCTGCAGCTGGCAGCACTAAGTGTGGGTGAGGGAGGGCTGCTGCAGGCAGGGAATGGCTCTGCTCCCAGCCCCAGGGCCATGGAGCTCTGGAGTGTGCTTGGCTTGTTGCTGGCTGATTTTTCCTGTAGGAGCGAAAGGTTCGGAAGAGCAGCACTTCCTGGAGTACTTTCAGTTGTCTGAATAGTTTTCCCTTCTCCCTCCTGCCCTGGGTGTTGGGTTTTGTTTCTGCATTTGTTTGACTGCCCTCCCCTGTTGGATTTTTTTTTTTCCCTTTGTGGTGTCCCATCTGTCCTGAACCTTTTGGAAGGTGATCTGTTTGTCATTCCCAGCAAGAGCTGTGGCAGTGGCCTGAGTGAGCCTCTTGTTTTGCATGTTTTCTCACAGTCCTTGTTGCTGTGCTATCAGCAGATGCAGAGGGGCCCTTGGGGCTCCGCGCAGTCTTGGTGCCAGATGAGGTAATTTCTGCTTTTGCAGAGGAACTGGAGCAGAGATGAAGTCATTGCCCAATAGCCTGGGGAGGGGGGTTGTGGAAGAACCCAGAGCTCTCCTTCATCCCACACCAGCCCCTTTGATGCTGCTGTTTTCCTCCCGCAGGTGCTGGCCCACCAGCACTGCAAGATCACAGACACAGAGGTCAGCAGTGCTAAATGCAGCTGATTTTTAATTTAGTTTCTCAGAAGGTGATGCTTGGTAGCCATGCAGTGAGTGTGCGGGGGCAGGCAGAGACCTACCTGAGTCAGACACATGTTTGAAAAAGTCTCCTGTGGTAGGCAAGTCCTGGGCAGGCTGCCAGCCCTTCCCAGTAGTTGTTTCTCAAGCTGTTGTGGCTGTGGTGTGGGAGCTTCCTGCCACAGGGATGTGAACGAGCCCGGGTCATGCAAAGGGCATCTCGGAACCCCGGTGCACAGGACGTGCTGTGTCGGCCCTGGTGTGGCTGAGGCCTCGCTGCCAGAGCTGAAGGGTGTTGGGATTTAGGAGGAAATTCTCCCCTGTGAGGGTGGTGAGGCCCTGGCACAGGTTGCCCAGAGAAGCTGTGGCTGCCCCTGGATCCCTGGAAGTGTCCAAGGCCAGGTTGGACGGGGCTTGGAGCAACCTGGGCTAGTGGAAGGTGTCTCTGCCCATGGCAGGGGGTGGGATGAGGTGGTCTTCAAGGTCCCTTCCAACCCAAACCATTCCATGATTCTGTGTGCTTTAGCAAAGGTGGAAAAGAAATTATCTCTGCCTTGCTGGGTGATTTTCAGAGACCTGCTTTTGCTGGAACATGGTGGTTAATGTCATCCTGCCCTCCTCAGGTACCAGGGACAACCAGTTTGCATTGAAGTGGTATGAACTTTGGACAGGAATAGCTGGGATGCACCAGCTACACCATACATGCTTACAAAATACATTTTTGGGATATTAAAGATGCTCAGTGCATGGAGGGACCAACTCCCCTGGAGACCTCTTCCTTATCACCTCTCTTCTCTGCCGTAGCATCTCCTGCATCAGGAACTGAAATAGCATGAGGTGACCCTGGGGAAACACCACACAGGCAGGGCCCTTGCACTGTAGCCACCTCGCTGGCTGATGGGGAGGACTCAAAAGTTCAAGTCATGTTTTTGTACAAACTTGAGCCCGCTGCTTAAAGAGGGCACTGGGAAAGCCCTGTTTTCAGTGTATTGCTTCTAAAAGTAGTGTGTGCTCGGAGGCATATTTGTTCTGCTGGTGTCTGTCTGTCCTCCTGGTTTATCCTGCAGCTCCGGGACCAAGGGAGGATTGGAGAGGAGCACAGGCTCCTGTTCCCCTGGCTGAGACGGGCCCGTGGGTTTAGGGCCAGGCCGTGTGTCTGAGCGCTGTCGTTGTGGTTCCAGGACGATGCGTCTGGTGGTGCTGTGTCTGCTGGGCCTGTGTGGGGTGGCTGTCCCCGAGCCCTATGCCGTGGAGGACATCTGCACCGCCAAGCCCCGCGACATCCCCGTCAGCCCCATCTGCATCTACCGCAACCCCGAGAGGAAGCCCCCGGAGGGCGAGGGGCCGGAGCCAGCCAAGGACAAGCTGCCGGAGTCCACCAACCCCCGGGTCTGGGAGTTGTCCAAGGCCAACTCCCGCTTTGCCGTGGTCTTCTACAAGTACCTGGCTGACTCCAAGGACAACGGGGAGAACATCTTCATGTCGCCCCTCAGCATCTCCACAGCCTTCGCCATGACCAAGCTGGGAGCCTGTGGCAGCACCCTCCAGCAGCTCATGGAGGTCGGTGGGATTCCTCAGCCTTTCCCTGTAGCAGGTGTAAAAGGCAGGAAAGGTGATCGTGGCTCATGGATGCTCTCAGGGCCAGGACAGCTCCCTGCCTTGGGAATGGAATCATAGAATCACAGAATGGTTTGGGTGGGAAGGGACCGTGAAGCTCATCTCGTGCCACCCCCTGCCACAGACAGGGACACCTTCCACTAGACCAGGTTGCTCCAAGTCCCATCCAACCTGGCCTTGGACACTTCCAGGGTTGGCATATAGCATTCCATATAGTGGAGACTTTGCAAGATACCTCTCTGTAGTGTTAGTATGTGAATGTGCGTCCACACAATTCCTGACTGTCCTCCTGGTGCAGCTCATCTCAATCCCAGTCTCTGAGCAGTCTTTCCTCTACACCCAACAGACATTTCCCCTCCTCATTGTACTCCTGGTGGGACAGAGATGCCAAAACCAGCTATTCAGTCCCATCCAAACTGGTCTTGAGACCTGTAAACAAGACCCTGGGAAGGGGCAGAGACAGGCTGCTTGTCTCTGGATTTATTTAGATACTAGCTCCTTCCCCTGACTCCTTATTTAGATCCAGCATTCAGGGTGGATTTACTGGGTTTCAGAGGTTAGGTTTCATCTAGAGGAAAGGAAGCTTCTTCGGGAGATGAGGGAATGGAATGGGAACAGTTTGTTTCTTGCAGATTGGGCAAGCACATAGCTAAGCATTTCTTTATGCTGAAAGCAGGAAAAGCTGTGATAATCAAGTCCCATTGGGAGAGGCTCTTTTTCACGTTCCCTCTCTCTCCCTTGGGACAAAAATCAGAGACATGGCAGACCCTGCAGTCCACCTGACTTCCAGGGCAGGGGAGCCTGTACACAAGGAGCCTCATAGGAAGAGCAATGTGCTGTGGGATTTTCTGTGCTTAAAGGCCTGAGGTTGGATAGCAGTAGACAAATCATAACTGTCCTTCTAGCTGGGAACAGATAAAAAAATTCCCTGTGCTGCAAAAATCTACCCTCAAAGTGATTGCTACATGTTCCCATTCCCTGTAAAAATAGATAAGATGTACCAGAATTACTCAACAGGCCATGATAATTCCTCCTGGGAAGGAGCAGCCTTTGGCATTGTCACGGGAGGGTTCAGTACAATCCTTGTGAGTCTTCCCATGACCTGGTATGACTTAAGAGCTGCTTCCAGGCCCCACTGGTGCAATGCTCATCCCTGGGGTGTGGTAGCACTGGGGGAACCTGGAACCAGTCACAGGCAGAGTATTGGGAGCAAGGAAACCAGAGTTAGACACAGGAGCAGCACCTGAGCAGGGTTTAATCCTCCACTTGGACTCCAAAGGAGATCTTGGGCTGGTGGGGAGTTCAT
Organism: Neopelma chrysocephalum; assembly: GCF_003984885.1. NCBI lineage: Eukaryota > Metazoa > Chordata > Aves > Passeriformes > Pipridae > Neopelma > Neopelma chrysocephalum. The sequence goes on along the minus strand of NW_020897761.1, from coordinate 289,988 downwards.
TTTATGTAGATTTGGCTTCCCAATTACACGTGGAGGGCGAAGCTCTGAGGGCCTGCAGATTTCCTGGCTGTCGAGGCAAAGGCTCCTCCACTTGCCGTGGGGCCCAGGAGCACAAGAACCTGCTCATGGATTCCTTCTCGCTGCTTGGCTCCTCCAGGTCTTTCGATTTGACACCATTTCGGAAAAGACGTCGGATCAGATCCACTTCTTCTTTGCCAAGCTGAACTGCCGGCTTTACAAGAAAGCCAACAAATCCTCGGAGCTGGTGTCAGCCAACCGCCTCTTTGGGGAGAAATCCTTGGTCTTCAACGAGACTTATCAGAACATCAGTGAAATCGTTTACGGAGCCAAACTCTGGCCTTTGAACTTCAAAGTGGGTTTGATCTACTTGCGGCTTTGCTTTTTTGTTTGGTTTCTCCCCCCCTGCCATCCTTCTGCTTTTGCTGAAGGATGCATCCCTGTCTTTTGCCCGGAGGAAGTGCCCTGCTCTGGCTGTGTGGGGTATGAGTGAAGGCCAGGAGGGAGCCTTGGATGCAGCTGCTCTTGTTCCAGCTCACCCTTAACCACAGCCATGTCCCCACTCCTCGTTGCTGAACCCTGCAGCGCCGCTCTGGGAGCGGTGTCCTCCCCCAGCACACACCCTGGGAACCTGTCTCCTGCAGAGGGGGCACAAAGAGGTGTTTAAAACCCTTGGCTTAACCTTTTTTTGGTCTCTTCCTTCAGGAGAAGCCAGAACTTTCCAGGGAGATCATTAATGAGTGGGTGGCTAATAAGACAGAGAGACGCATTACAGAAGTGATCCCAGAAAGAGGTATTGATGATCTCACTGTCTTGGTCCTGGTCAACACCATTTACTTTAAGGTATGGCTGACAAAACTGGGGGAGGAGCCCACGTCCTTGGGGACACATGGTGCTCATGTTTGTCCTCCCCCTCTCCCTTTCAGGGACACTGGAAATCGCAGTTCCCAGCTCCAAACACAAAACTGGATGTATTTAATAAAGCCAATGGTGAGACCTGCAAAGTCCCAACTATGTACCAGGAGTCCAAATTCCATTACGCATTCATCCCCCAGGACAAAGTCCAGGTGCTGGAGCTGCCGTACAAAGGGGATGATATCACGATGGTGCTGGTCCTGCCCAGTGCTGGGACACCGCTGGAGGACGTGGAGCGAGTCCTGACGTCGGAGAGGCTGCAGGGCTGGCTAGACTCCATGAAGGAGGTGTCACTCTTTGTTTATCTCCCTCGGTTCCGTGTCGAGGACAGCTTCAGCGTCAAGGAGAAGCTGAGGAAAATGGGGCTGGAAGATCTCTTCAGTCCGGAACACGCCAGACTCCCAGGTGAGATGTGGAGGTGGGGGGCAGCCATTCCTCTACAGGTGCCAGGGCATGAGGTGCAGCAGCACATGAGGAACAAGAACAGGAAAGCATTTAGATGTTGCCACAGTCAGTGATGGACTCTGGTCAAGTCCCACCGTGGACAGGCAGCCCTGCTCTGCACTGAGGACATAGCAATTTAGCAATCCACTGCATGTGGGGGAGCATATTTTCATTTTAGGGCAGCCATGCCTTCTGCCTGATCCCAGGCCCTGATGGATGGGAGTGTTCTCTCTTGAGCTGTGCCTAAACTCAGTTTAACCTTTCTCCACTCTGTTGCAGGTATCATCGCAGAGGGCCGCACAGACCTGTATGTGTCTGATGCTTTCCACAAAGCCTTCCTCGAGGTGAGCCTTGTGCTGTCCCAGGGTGTCTTCCCCTTGTTTTTTAAAAACATGTAGCATTAAAAGAAAAAAAAATAGCTCTGAACCCCTGGTGTTCGTTTCCTCAGCAGTCTGGGGTTCTGAGAGAAGGAGGGCAAGCCCTGTCCCTGTGTTTTAATCCCATCTTCTCCCTTGGTTGGCAGGTGAACGAAGAAGGGAGTGAGGCGTCAGCTGCCACAGCCGTCACCGTCTCCGGCCGGTCCTTCCCCATGAACAGAAAAATCTTCAATGCCAACAGGCCCTTCCTGCTTTTCATCCGGGAAGCCGCCCTCAACACCATCATCTTCATGGGCAGGATAGCTGATCCTTGCTCCTAAAGGGGCTGGCAGGGCCTCGCCTCTCCCTCCTCTGCCTCGGGAAGAGGGGCAGAGGGGTATTGCCACAAAGCCCAGGCTGCTCCTGGCGTGGCTAGTCTTGCTGTTTGGTGCCAGCTGCAGGGAGGGACTGCATCCAGCTGGGCTGTCCCTGCTCCTCCCTGGGTGAGAAGGCTCACAGGGCCCCTCACCTGCTACGTCCTCCATGCAAAGGGAAGCTGAATTTCTTCCAGCACCAGTAGTTTTTTGGCACCCAAACCCGAGTCCAGCACTGCTGTCCTTCCCATGTCCAACCCTCCTCCCTTTCGGGCCTCAAGCTGTAACTCTGACCCCCTGGTTCATTAAACCCTATAGATCTGTATGTAGCAGACTGATCTCTGAATGCACAGGTTGCACCAAGCCACTTCCTAGACTCATTTAAACTTTCCAACAAACGGGCCCTTCCCTGCGTTCCCCAGTCCCGGCAGAACGACCCCACACTGGACAGGTCAGTGGAACAGCAGCAACCACAGGGTTTATGCTGGCTGGGCCAGAAACATCCTTCCACAGCACATGTGGAAGAGCTGCCAACCAGCTGTGCCCTGCTTGCCAGCAGCTGTGGTGTGTCCAACATGCCCCAGGTAAGAGCCACCAGTGACAGTCTTGCACAGCCAAGGCTTTGAATCTCATTTTTAACATTAAGACTTAAACTAGCGAACGGTTCCGGTAGCAGGGGTGTCCATGAACTGTGGCAATGCCCAGCTGAGGTAACCAGTATCTGTAGCTTTGTTAAAAATCCCTTATTTCACCTGCAAGTTTACTCCAGGAGCTGAGGTGTGCTGGCCTGCTGCTGGGCCACACGTGTGGCCTCTGGTGCTCTCAAGGTGGCTTTACTGCTGTACGACCTCTGACAAGGTTGTCCTCCAGATGGAGAAGGTGGCGAGCTTCCCTCTAGGATTTCTGCATTTCAGGCAGCTGTTTCAAACCAAAAGGGCAGTGACAGCACAGGTGACACAAGTGGGTTTTGCAGACAGCTGCGAAAACACCAGTGGGTGTCCCTCCCCAGTGGGTCCTTTAGTCTGGATTTGGTAGGAGCAGTGAAACACCCACCTCTGTAAAGGGTTCTCTAAGTAGCAATGGCCACAGCAGCCAAGCCATGCTGCAGTTCACTCAGAGCTGCCATGACAGGGGTTTGGTGACTGGGTCTCTGGTTTTGGAAGCCACAGGGGTTTGCAGGACTCTCTCTCCTGCTCCCAGGAGGAGAGTTTGAGCATCTGTGTTTGTGCTGTGAGTGGCACATGTGTTTGGACACAGAGAGCCACCTCCTCCAGCTGTAGCAACCCCTGCACCCCCACAAGGCACCGTCCTTTCTGGGCTCACCTGCCTGCCTGGAGGAACACCTTGGGAAGAAGCTGAGAGTGTCACATGTGTCTGGGGCCCTGGGAGAAAAGGGGGAGCATTTTGGAAATAACTAAGGGCTCAGAAAGCAGCTCTTCCTCTTCCTGCCCTGCTCGGGCAGTCACCACTGTGGCTTTTCTTGCTGGATCCCATCTTTTGCCTGCTCACCTCGTTGAGAGAACACAACCCTGCAACCTCTACCTCTCCAGGCTGTGGAGGTGGAGGCTGGTGAAGGAGGAGGGCTGAGGCAGTGCCTGGGGATCTCTAGCATGGCACTGAACCACAGTGTTTCCCCTGCCTTTGGCAGCTGGGAAAACATCCCGAGATTGGCCTGCAGCAAGGGCATTGTGCCTGTTCCACCTGGTGAGACCAGGCTGAGCCTGCTGAGTGGTGAGACAAAGCTCATCCCAGACAGGACAGAAGCCATCTCAAGTGCCAGGAACAGCAGCCTGACACTGCCCAACCTTTCCCAAACTGCTCAGCTTAGGGCAGTGCAGTGCTGCCCACAGCAGGGACCAGGATCTCCCACCATGGCAGAGAAAACCCACACTGGGTCACACCAGTCAGCTCCACGACACAGACAAGGATCTGAGTATTAAACCATTTAATTCTCAAACCACTCACATGCATAATGTTCTTTTACACAGTGTTAAAAGAAAGAAGAAAATGCGATTTATTTTTTTTTAATACAAACAGAATTTCAAGTATACATTTATAGAATTTTCCAAGATTCCTACCCAAGTTGCTAAGTTTTCATTCACATTGTTCTTAAAGCTGTCCGACGAGAGCGCTTTTTGCTAAACTGCTTTCAATGCAATTGTACAGTCCCTCTACCTTGGTTTTATTTCCCCCTTCCCCAACTCTGGTTCCCCTCTGCCACCCCTGCCCACCCCTCTCCAGCAGCTCTGGCTGTCCCTGTTTGCCATTGGCCACGGTCTGCCAACACCTGCTGGAAGAGGAAAAGGGAAGTGGTGCTGGAGGACCAGCTTGGGAACAGCTTGGAAAAATCACTGAAGAACAGTCTGATATCCACAAGTTACACACAGCAGGCTCACTCTTCCACCTACTGCAGACTAGTCTGAACACTGACTTTTTCTTCTTGAAATAAGGATTACAACCAAAAATAAAATAAAATAAAAAAAAGATAATAATTAGTACAGCAGGAAATTTCTTAACTGTGAAAGTAAGTCTTGAGTGTTAGGACACCTGTCCTAAAAAGTTTGATTTATAGGCCAACAGTTGAAGGCGACAGCACAATTTCTGTTACAAATGGTTACTCTGCAAACCAGCTCAGAGCAGAATCAAGGTGGGAGACACAAACTTGCATTTAAAAAAAAAAAATAGAATACTGAACTGATGAGGGCTCCATATCCACGTTATGGAAAAACCCCACAGCCCCAGTAACAACTTCCTCCTGGCTTTGCTGTGCAGCCGAGCTCAGCTGGGTTGTAACTGGGTGCAACTTCTGACCTGTTAAAAACGGGATTTAAATCTGCTTTAGAGGCGAGGGTGGGTTCTCTGGACCGATGACAAAGCCCCCCCCGGGGCCCGGCCCTGTCAGTCCCTCCCTGCAGGGCTGGCCCAGCCCACGGGGCTCCCGAGGTAGAGCTGCCCTGGCTTTTGGGCTGCCTGGGGCATCCCAGGGTCTGGCAACTTGGGTCCCCCCGGGCTCTGGCTGCCCAGGAGCTGCCTGCCCATCCAGCTGTGTCCCAGGCCAGCCACAGCTGTACTCGTCTGACCAGTTAAAGTGCATTGCTGCAGTAAAGGATTTTCTTTTTTTTTTTATTATTTTTTAATTTTTTTTTTTTAAAGAGGAACCTATTTAAAGTGCTGTTCTAGTTTGGAAAGGGACTCTGGTTAGAAAAAAATGGCACCTTTTCACACAAGAGATCTGCTCTCTGCATGTGTTTGTGTATATATATATATATAAATTTGCAGAGTCAGATCTGCTGACTAATGAACAACATATAAAAGTGTTTGTATTTTTATCTTATTGCTTTTTTTTTAATGCTGCCTGCTCCCTTGGAGGCAAGAGGGAGATGGATTCTCCTCTCACCTTTCCCACCACTGACTAATTTCCCAGTGCAGGACGCTGAGCCCACGGGACAGTTCACTGTTGTGCAGCACCCGGGAGGTGACAAAGCCCCCCTGAACTGTCACCCCCCCAGAGCCAACCTGCAAAGGTCACTGCAAGGAACTGGAGGCCGAGAGGGACTCTGGACTCCGAGGGGCTCCTGCTGCTCCTGCCAGATGCCATTTTCATAGAGTCACTTTACAGAGCAGACCTGCATTTCTGAAACACAGAGGTAAGGAAAACAAATCTCTTTGAAGTGAAAGCTTTGCTGCTCGAGTGTGTAGTGTGGTAACCTCAGCACTCCGAGAGAGAGAGGTAGTTATTGTCCTGTGAATCTGCTGCTTCCATTTCTGGAGTGATTGCTTAAAAAAAAAAAAAAAAAAAAAAAAAGGAAAAAATCCTGTGCTCTTTATTAAGTTATCCCAGTTAAATCTTTCTGGTGAAGATACACTTGACTATTCCCTCTAAGAGGCTTTTATATTTTAGGAATTGATTGTCAGTTTAGTTTGTTACGAAATCAAATTTGATTAGCAAATTGCTATACAGAGCCACTTCCCCCGGGAACTCCCACAATCCTCTCCCACCGCTCCGCAGGGAAGGGCTCAGCCATCCGTGCCCTGTTTGGGGGGGTCACAGCCCGTGCTCCTGCAGCAGGACAGCCCTTCCTGCTCCGGGCACTTGTAATGGAAATGTTACAAAGAGCTACTGGTATCATATTCACAGTGTTGTACAGGGAAGGTGAGGTGACACCGGGGAAAGGAGGGGAGCTCTGGGGGACAACGGGGACACAGCTCGTGGGAGCTCCAGGTAGTGTTTAACACACTGGGAAAATGCCTGGGAAAACTGCATTGGTTCCCTTCCCTTTTCAGACTAAAGCAGTACTTTGAATATCTTGCTTCCATTTTCATGAACTACCCTCTGATCCAGTCTCCTCATCCTTCCCTAACCCTCCCTGCAAGCGTGGGGCACGAGGTGAGGGGCGCGTTCCTGCAAGAACACACGGCTGCGTTCTCCTCCCAACTCAGCTTCTACAAGAGCTCATTCAAAACAGTCCCCGCTGTGCCCCCAAGGATTGCTCTCGCAGCCCTTGGCCTGTCCTGACTGTCAGCAATGTTACAGACATGGACACAGAACAAATGTGTTATTGGGACGACAACACTCCCCCCTCCCTGCACAATATCCCTCACAGTCCCCGCCCTGGGACAGGAGCCCTGGAAGCTGCCTGGGGCAGCGCCTCAGGGGAGCCCAGGCAGTCCTTAGTCTGAAGCAAAGGGTATGACAAATTCTGCTCTCCACCCCAAATTCACCCACACTCCACCTGGGCTGCTTCCTCAACAACACGGCCCTGCCTTAGGAGACCTTCTAACACGTGAGAAAAGTACCTGCAGGCCACCTACACCATCACTGCCCGCGTCCGCAGCAGAGGAGATCCAGGCTGCCCTACAAACAGCCTCCACAAACCAACCTCACCCTGACCCTGGCAGGGGTGCAGCCGACTGAAAGACCCCCCTGGGCTGGGCACAGCCACAGTGGGGCCGGGTCTCCACTCCCCTTGCAGGAAAACTGCACCGTGCCCCCCTCCTTGGTGCCCACCGCGGAACGGCACCTCCCGCCTGCCTCCCGCCTCCTGCAGCCAAGACTTGTGTTCAGTTACCAATGCACGTGCAAGGAGGATTAAGGAAAAGCTTCACAGTAATCCAGAGAGTTTCCTTAGACACGTAAACTCTCAGAAAATAACACTAGGGAGCACAAACCCCTGTATCAAACCAATGCCCAAGACACATAGGTGAACGAGCGGACCCCGGGGAACCTCCTCGTCTCAAGAAACAGCTTTGACACTTGACCAAACAGGGAACCAGTGAAGTGACATCATCAGGTTAAAATTTGCTTCTCAGACATAGTTTTGTGATTCTTCCCCCCACCCCAGACTCAGTAATTTCTCTTGGAATTCTAGTGGAAGGTGTCCCTGCCCATGGCGGGGGGGGTTGGAACGAGACGAGCCTTAAGGTCCCTTCCAACCTAAACCATTCTGTGATTCTATGATTTGAGTAACTAATTCCAATTGTATTTTATCCTTTATACTGCTGCTTTCTGTATTTTATGACCAGCAGTAAAACTAACTAATCCAGCTTCATTTTTCATTTCTCATTAGTTTCACAGTTTCATAGCCAATGGTACTGGGTCTGACTGCAAAGGTAGTGGGAAGGTTTCAATAAATAAGCCTCACTGCAATATAAAAATAATGCAGGCATTTCACCATAGGTCTGAGGGAGAGGGGGTTAAATACATTAATAAAAACTAAGCTGGAGGCTTAACACAGCTGACAGTCTGCAAAAAATTAATGCACTGATTTTTTTTAAGTACTGCCTTAGGTAACTGCAGTAAAATAATAAATCAGAATATGTCAGATTAAACAACTTACACAGCAGTATTTAAAAGATACCTGAATATGTTTCAAAAGCTTAACTGATATGAACTAGGAAGCCCATTAAAGCTGCCCATTTGTACATTATAATACTAAAAACAAAACAAGAAGGTAACAAAAACACAGCTTGGCGTAGTCTAATGGAAACAGGAACCTGGAGGCTGCACTATCCCAGGATGGGGATTTCCCAGCCTCTCTGGACAACCTGATCCAAGGCTGTTTGGCTGTCCTCATGGTGAAAAAATACCTTGTAATACCTAACCTTATGCTCCTTTGTATAAACTTCCACCTACTGCTGCTCCTCCTTCCACTGTGTGCCTCTGAGAAGGGTTTGGCTCTGTCTTCTCTGTGGAGTTTAAACAGGAGCAGCGACACAGGTAAAGGAGAGAGCACTGACACAAAAGCAAACTCCAGTCTGCAGCACATGCTAGAAAACCCAACACTCAGAAAACGGCACTTTGGAATCTGGCTGGCACTGCCCTTCCCAGTCTGCACCTCCCAGCCTTCAGCTCCTTCCCATGGAGTTTCTGGAATCCTCACATCTGCTCCCCCCGGGGACTCGTCTTCTTTTGTTACCATTCACACTCCAGGATGGAGAACACTGGTGCTGTTCAGCTCTCATCTCCAGGACAGGGATCTTTGCACAGGGTTTCCTGAATGCTCCTGCCCACGAGCAGGTTCCAAACCTGGCATTTCCCTCTCCATGACATCCAGGGCGTGCCAGACACAGGCACTCCTCTTTTCCCAGCGATGCCTTGCTGCTGTTTCACCTATTCTACCCAACCCAGGGGGGTTCTAGTGCCACCAGCTCCAGACAGGGCTGGCACCAGATGAACCCTCTTATTTCAGCCATCTCCCTCCTCCCTAGAGGAAGCAAGAGCTGCTGCCAAGGCTGTGGGAGATTGTTAGAGCTGAATTTGTTCTTAGCGCTTGCTCATTCCTTGGGAAGGCAATTACTCCTTGGCACAGAAAAATCAGCATGATTTTATCACTGACCCCATTATTTCTTCCCATTGGTGAGAGCAGAGCATGCACCTCCACAGAAGTTACTAAAACAACCCCCAAACACCTCTAGACATCAGTAAATAGCAATGGCTCATTTTCTAAAACTTTCAGTTAGACACTAAATGCATCAGTGGCTGGTTTTGTGGTTTCCTCTCTCCAGCCCCCAGTTGTGCCAGACCACACTGATTTTCTGCCTTCTCCCTTTTTATTTCTAGCCTTGCCAGGACGTACTTGTTTTCCTACAAAACCATTAAGGACCATGAAAAACACCTTCAGAAGGCTCCACCATCCAACTTTACCCAGCAAGTCTCAAATCCTTCCAAGGCTGCAAATCCCTAGGATTCAGCAGCACAGGTTCTTAAGTCTTATTCATATCCATGTTTTCATCAGCAAAAACCTTTCAGAGCTCCAACCTCCTAAGGTTCCTCCTATTTCCGAGACACGTCTTCCCACAAGCTGTAATACTTTGGTTTACAACTGGATTAAAATATAAATTAAATAAGAATAATGCTAAATGAGTTTATACTGAAACACTTTATATATGTATTTATATATATATATATGTATATACAGTATGTGTGTGTGCACTCCCTAATGACAGCTAGAGGAAGCAAAAGTCATTCTCCAAAGGCTTCTACTCTTCCAACTAGCCTGGTCAACTTATCCATTGCAACAATTCCCTGTGCATAAAAGCTAATGAAGCACTGGAAGGTGGTGCTGGCGACCAGCCGGATCACACAGACGTTCAGGAACAGAAAGACAATAAATTATAAGAAGCAGTAGTAACTTGTTCACAGTTGGGATGAGGATAATGTTATGGGAAACCTGAATTTTCTACAGTCCCAGGAATAAAAAGCCAAAGGTCACTGAAGGTTAAGAGATATATTGCAGTTAATCCTAAAAGCAAAGATCGGATCTGACACAAAGAAACCACATGAAGTTTCTCCCAGCAGACTAAACTCTGGAACAATCAGATTCAGCAGGAAGATCTCCATCAAAACCAGAATTCATCCCGAGGATGCTCTGATCTCTGCCTCCATCTCGGTGATGGATGCTTTCCCAAGCAGGAAGATTTCTAGAAGTCAACTCAATCCTACATTCAAAAGAAAATGCTCCCAAGCCCTTTCTTGATGCTACTTCTATCAGCCCAAGCATCACCTTTAATCTCTCCCAGTCCCAGCCTCTGTGTTTTCCTACGTTTGCCAAGCCAAAGCCTTTCAGCAGATGGAAATATTTTAGAGATGGTCGGACTCTTCAGATAATTTTATAACCCACTTGAGTGAGTTCCAGGTTAGGAATAACCTAAATTTCTAGTAAGACTAACTGCAGCAAAACTTTGGTCTGCTGTTCTTTATTAAAAAAAGAAAAACAAACAAATCACAGCAAGTCTCCTCCAAGCCTACTCTATTCCAAAATGTTCTGGTAGACTTTAGTTTCAAGCAGCAGCCAGTAGTGTTTGCATAGATCTAGCTTTTATTTGGTTACAAATATATATATATAAACGTACATACATGTGTATGTATGTATTTTATATTAAAATATCCCTTGAATGACAATGACTAAATTAAGGATGCTGAGCTCCTCTTTAGGCCCTTCCACTGCAGATGTCAGAGCTCTGTGCATGGCTCTCATCTCATGGCAGGAGATCATCAGCAGATCCCAGACTTTCCAACTGCAGTCTTGGCCACGGGCTCAGCTCCCAGGGAAAACTGAGAGCCCAAAAAGTCTCCTGAATTACAGCTCCTTGACTTACTACTGAATGGTTTGGGCTGGAAGGGACCTTTAGAGGTCATCTAGTCCAACCCCCCTGCCATGAGCAGGGACTCCTCCCATCCCCAAAATATTTCCAGCAGAGCAACAACAGCATTTGGTGTCACTAATCTGCAGAAACACCTGGATGCTGGCACAGCTAATTTGGCAGGCACGTCACGGATCAAAGACGAGAGTTTGATAAAGTGTAAATCGTTTTAAGTGCTATTTTTGTTGGTCCTCAACATGACCCTGTGTACCTCCCAAGCCACCTTCCACCCCAACCTTTGCAGTTGTCTTCCTATTTATACCTTGGGTTCTGCAGGAGAGATGAAGTCAGAAGCAAATAAAAGCTGCAACTCTGCTCTTGCCAAGGCCTCCTTAGGGCTGAATCACCCAAAGGCACAGAAGGACCCAGCTCCAAGACCAGGCCTGGAATCACTGGCTGAGAGGAGCATGTTAAGTGACATGGAAACAGCCACCGAGCAGGACAAGCAGGGAGAGCTGTCCTGTCCATTTATTTCACCCCTGATCCCACAGAGGGCTGAACTCCTGGCTCTCTGCCCTCCCTGCTGAGCCAGCCCCACAATGCCTTTCAGCCAGGCCACAGCTTGTTCCCAGTGCCATTCCAGCTCTGGATAGCTGTCAAATGGGAACAGCAGCTTTCTGTTCCTCCTGCCCTTCTTCAGGCACGCAAACTTCTGAAAGTTGAATTATACAGGTCACAGCTTGAGAACATTGTGGAGAAGGTGTCGGTAAGTCCAAGGACTGACCTGATGGTGGGCAGTGCTGGGACAACAGGCCAGGGACTGCCCATCTGCACTGGCTGCTCTGGCTCTCACCGGGCTGACAGCTCTGCATCTTACTAAGTGGCTCTAAGCATGTTCTCAGCCTCCTGCTACAAATTCACATTCCATAAAGCCTCTCATTCATCCCTCTCTAGCTGCTGGAAATACAAAGCGCAATTTGTTTCCACGCGCTCCCATCGCAAGAGAGCAAAAAGACTTTCTCCTTTCTCCCTTTCCCAGCTTCCCATCAGTCACATCCTCCTGAGAGGAAGAGGTTTAGCTTTTTCCCAAAGCAGCAGCACAGTATAACACAATTCTGGTTATTTTCACAGCTATTCACAGGGAACCTGGCAGCAGCAGGAACAGCCACGGCAACCGTCACGTCACTCGGCTGTGACTTGGCACCAGGGCTTGCTGCAGGCTTAAGGAGATAACCACAACTCTTCACATTTGGGAGGTGAGTTCCTTGGCAGCAAAGAACTAAGAAGTGTGTTTCCTCTCCGAGAAAACAAACTGCAAAACCAGAGTGTGTTCTCCCTGTTGCCTGAGGCAAGCAAACGAACAGGTTAGTAAGCCCTAACTCTGAAGCGGACAGAAATGTTATGTACAGAGGTATTAAAACATGACAGAGTTCTCTTCACATCCTCCTTAAATCACAGTTGAAATCACAGTTTTGGCAGGAAAAGCTGCAGCTAGACGTGGGAATGCAAAGCTGTGCCTCAACCCATCACAGAAGCATTCGCACTTGAAAAGTTGGCATCTGCTTCTCCACAGCTTCGGTGCAACTGTGAAGAGCCAGTGGAGAGGCAACGGAACACGGCAGCATTCTGCTGGGAAAGCACCTCTTGAGTAGCTACACCACTGCCAGGAAATTCACATGAGGTTTTTCCATACCATACACGACCTCTAACCCCTTTTTCCTCAAACCTCTTGCCCTTTTCTGCACCGAGAGGGTCAAGCACTGAAAGAAATGTTCAACAACGATTCCTTCGGAACTGGTTCCGCCGCCCAGTGTGGACGGGCCTGAACTGCTTTCAGCAATGTTCAAGACGTATTAGAGACACCATGACTCCCACACATACATACACATCCATTAAATGTACAGAAATAATATTAAAATGATTCCCACTACCATACCTTATACTGACTCTAGCTACAAGCTATAAACTTCACCTCAGCGAGGCCCGGGCAAGAATTGGCTCTTTTGCATGCAATCAGAAATGATCGTTTATACAGTGGCAACCTCTGCACCAAAAAAAAAAACAACCAAAAAACAAACAACAAACAAAAAACCAAACCAAACCAAAACCAAAAGCAAACATAAAGGAGGAAAAAAAAAAAATAAAAACCTTTCACAAGCTTTGTTTTTCAGCCTAGTAGGATATGAAGGACCAATCTCATGGTTTTCACCAGGCCAATTAAGTAGTGAATCAGCAAACAGGGCACACCGTTGGCACCCTGGGCTGTCCGGATGCTCCTCCGTTCACAGTATCGATACAGTAAAACACAAACCTGCTCAAGAAACTCACAGCTATGCCATGGGAACAAAGGCAGTCACCATTTTATGTCAGCCTTTCTTCACTACGGTTGCCATCTGTCTCAGAAAAATGTTGCTTGTGTAGCAGTTACTGCACCTTCACCCTTCTCTTCACAGCAAGCTTAGCAGGGAAACTTTCCCACTATATTTATATATAATATATGTATATAAATAATTTTATGTTTTTATAGTTTGGTAGTATTCTTTTAAAATTTCTATTTTAAAACACTTAAAAAATCTTTTAAGCAACTAAAAGTAACTTTTGATGCTCTCTAGTGTGAACAGGATAGGATTTCAAAGTCTTTAACTCTTTTTTTTTCATTTTTGGTAACTTCAAAAGCTATGACTAAAGCAGCACATCTCCACTCCTTCCCGCACCTCGATTGCAACGAAACCTACCTTAGCCACCCTCTGACCTCATCTTCTGCCACTGCAACCTCACTGTCTGGGTACCATCCTGCTTGACCTTCGCCAGGAAACCCGACGGGGCCGGTCCCTCGGGTGGCCAAATCACTCCCCGTGTGACGATGCACTTGACAGGAGAGGAGGAAGGGACAGAAGGAAAACGGAGGTGAAATATCAGCTTTCCTGTTTGAAATGGTCAATGAAATGGTGCTTTGCAGGTGCCTGGCTCAGGACACCTGCAAAGGTTCCTCTCTTAGGAGCACTTCCCTGTTACACGTGATCCTGGCACCAAGCCCTGCCCACACACAAAAACACGTTAGAGCCACGTCTCTTTTTGAGAGAGAGATGGGAGGAACAGTGAGACCCCTCACTTATAAAAATGATCTGTAAAGTGAGGCAAGAATACATCACCTTTCCCCAAATTCTTCCCTCTAAAGGGGCATGAAAATGATCCTGAGTCCCAATTTGACAGTGGGGAAAGCAAAGGCTGGAGATGTTTCCATGTGCCCAAAATTGTGCAGTCTGACTGCAGGTCAAGCTTTGATGTCACATGGTCAGTCTCCTGCCCACCAAGCCCCTGTTCCAACCACTCACCTGGCTTCCTAGCTGAAGCAAGATGAAGTGTATTTCTTTTCCAATGTCTCTTTGTTCCTCCCATCGCCTTAAGGATCAGAACTTCACCCTTCCTTTATCTTACATCCTCAAGAGAACTCCTTCACCAGACCCGATCCGCACAACCTGTCGTTCATTTCCCCCCTCTGTCATGAACAACTTGGCATCAGAACCAGAGAAAACTCTTAAAATATTGCATATTTTTTTAAAAAGACTTCTTCAAAAGATGTCAGAATATTTGCACTTATCTACCTGTCCCATGCTGTTCCGGTTATGAACCACGTAAGCCCGTGCAAACACCTACAATACACACGCAGGCACATCTCTCCAGGTTTGCTAAACTTGCTCTAAACATCAGAGCTGCTCAGAATACAAAAATCTTGAAGTCCATGCAAGGGGACAGAGTTGTGATTGCTCTAGGAACCATTCACTCTTAAGTCTCCTGAACTTTTACAAGGAAATAAGGTAGAGTTTTCTTTTCTTTTTGCATTTCATTGATTAAAAAAGTTATCAAAGTAGTTTGTAGAAACAGGTTTAAAAGCAACCACCCACGATTGCTTGGCTGGGACGACAGCATTGCAGTATTTCTGTATCACATATTGCTGTTATAAAAGATAAGTGCGTGTCGAGGGGGGAGCAGGGGTGAAGGAGGACTTTGGTAGCCAGCCTCTAACTCTGGAATTCAGCCACTCCAGAAAATCTGTGCCTAACCCTCGGCAACCCCTGGAGCACGGCAGCGCTCCGGCCGGGACATCGGAGAGCTCTGAGCTCTCCGGTCACACCAGCAGACAACCTCCTCTGGAAGAGCCCTCCAGCCCTTCTCCCAAGGCATCAGCGTCTCACACCAACTTCACAGCTGCTAAATCCCACTCTCAGTAGCCCAAGTGCTTCCTTCACACCTTGCTGACCTCTGGAATCCCGCCTTGGAGCCGTGCCTGCTTTAACAAGGGGCGCTGAGGCCGCGCGCCTGGAACGGGCAAGGCCAAAAGCCCTAAAGTAACAGCTTAAACAAAAATGTAAAGAAACACACCAAAAATAAGACAGGGATAAATACACTCGGGCAAGGCAGGCTCCACCAGGACAGTCTTTTTGTTTCCTACCTGGGCAAGGGAGAAAGGCAACGGGCCCTTGCCCCTGCTCTCCCCTCGAGCGGGACCAGCGGATATGGCTCTGCGGGGCCGCGGGGCTGCCACCGGCACCGCCGGCGGGGCCTGGCTGCTGGGCCACAGGGCTGTCCAGAAATACAAATGACTGCTTGTCCCAGGTCACTACGGAACAGTAAAAAAATTTAAAATCCTGTCGATCCCTGAATAAGAAGTTGATTGACACAGTTGTTCTGTTTTTCTCCAAGAGGAGGAGGAATGAGGGAGAAAAACGTTTAACACTCTACGTGTGTGTGTGGGTGTGTGAGAGAGAGAGAGAGAGAGAGAGAGAGAGAAAGAGAGAGAGAAGAGATTTTTCTATTTTGGCAACATCTTGGGAGCTTCTTTCTGTCCAGTGGTGGCATTGCACTAATTACAGTACCAGCCTGCCAGGTTGGTGCTGACTCTGGAGAGCCAAGAAAGGGAAGACGGTCCTTTCTCCCCGGACTCCGCAGTCGTGTTTCAATCCGGCCCAGTGGTGGACACAGATCCCTGTGCCGTCTCCCCCACAGCCACAGCCTCCTCCTGCGGAGGGGACTCCTCCTCCGCCTGCCCCCGGGACGTGACCGTGGTCTCGGGGGAGATGCTGTGGGGCCCCTCCAGGGGCAAACAGCCGGGGTGGTTCTTGCGAAAGTGCTGGTTGAGGATGGCCTGGAAAGGGAAGCTTTTGCCACAGACGTGGCAGTGGAAGGGCTTGTTGCCCGTGTGCTTGCGGATGTGATATTCCAGCTGATCCTTGCGGGTGTACTTCTTCCCACACATGCGGCACACAAAGGGGGTGATGCCCATGTGGAGCCGCATGTGCCGGTCCAGGCTGCCCTTCTGGTTGAAGGATTTGGCGCAGTAAATACACGTGAGCCGCGGGTTGTACCGGAACCAGCGCTCGGAAACCTCCTGCTCCCGCAGATACTCCACGTAACCACTCACTCCAAGCATGGCTGATTCCTCCCCCTGCCAAGGAAACAGCAGAGATTTAAATAACAAGCAGCCTAAAACAAACTGCAGAGAAGAAGATCAGGCCCCAGTCCAGCCAGTAAAGCGCGTGCCAAACCTCAAAATCAGCAGCACTAATGTCTGCAACCTCAAGCACATATTTAAGTGCTTAACTGGGGCCTTGGGGCTGAAGACAAACGAGCAATCAATTAGAAACCACTGCTGCAGAGGCCCCCTCTGCCAAGTCATTCCCTGGATCTGGGGAACAAAAGATAGTCCTTGTCACGTGCATGCTTGGCCACCGATGGAGTTGTGGGCCACGTGTGTCAATACTTGTTACTTCTTTAAAAATCTGGGCCAGTTTTATTAAAATACTGTATGCCACCTTCTGTTTTACTTACTGAAGGTTAAAAACAGGAAGCCAATTGATGAGCTTGCTTTTTAAAACAAAGGTGGAACGAACCACAAATGGTACTTTGAACCCTTGAGGTGTCACTTCGCACCTCACTGAGGTATCTATTCAGGTGTCACTCAGGGCTCATTTTATGACGAGTCACTTTTGCCTGCCTGGCTGTCCCACCCAGCCCAGCCCCCAACCCAGCTCACACAGCAAGGACTCCCTGGCTCCTCTGTGTTCTCCAAAGCCACACAGACAAACAGCCAAGGGCAACCCTGAACCACCACAGACAATTCTGGCCATCGTCTTCCAATGGAGCACAAAGGGACCGACTCCGGAATGCTCCGTGCTGGGGGATTGCTCTCCCAACGCTGCTTCCCAGCACTGCCAAGCACAGAGAACGTGTAACAGCAGGAGGGCCCTTCCTCTGGCGGCCAGGGCTGTGTGAGCAGCACTGCACCTCTGCCAGGTGCTGCTGAATCCGGCCATGCAGGCACAGGGAAGCTGCTCAGGACTCAAGGACATGCACAAAGCTCTGGTATTTCCTTTCCAATCTGCCACTGCCACTGGGCAGGGATCACAGGCGGGCTCTTTTAGTATGGCTATGGCAATGCCAGGAGAGTGGAGGGGGATGAGACCTCCCCATGTGCGTAAAGCCTCAGGTTTTATATTTGAGGCCATCTCACAATGCAGAAATAGAGCAGCTTTTCTGTAGGAAGAGCTAGAATTGCTTTGTATGTCACATTGCCCCTGGAGGGTGAGCTTGACCTGAAATTTTCTCAATGTCTTCTAAGGACACAAGACAAAGCTTTGGAGAAACAGGAACAAAAAGGTATCTGTTGTTTTATGGAAGTGTATTACACAGGCAGCAGACAGCAACCATGATTTTTTTCCCCGTTGCTTCTCTTGGTCTTACTGAAGAGCAAAGCAGCCTGGTAACTCCTCAACCTGCCTCCAGCCAAGTCATTGCTTACACACTGACACATTCCCTATTTGTCAGGCTCACAGAGTCCTTGTGCACTGTGTTGGCTGACACATTTTCACTACAGTGTCACTGTGACTCTCACTGTATGCAACAAAACTAGACCAAAATCATTAGGCACAGGTATTACCACTGTCCCACCTTGCTGCACTCCCCACTGCCCTCCCGTTTCTGCATTTCTCTCCCTCCCACCCCAAAACTGTGCCCAAGAAAGCAGAAAATTCAGAGCTCCTTTATACGTTGCAAATTCTGCTCTGCAACACGGTGCCTTGGGAATTAGACAGAAACCTCTGCACAAATCCACAGCCCTTTGACTCTCCACCCCAAAGGTCTATGGGTGTAGTGCCTGGAGGGCTTTTTGGAAAGGTTCAGCTGCTGTCACCCCTCAGTCTTCCACAGAAGCCAAGCCACACCTCCTCCCTCAGCTCAGGCATTTGCTGCCAGTGTTTCAGGGCAGATCCAGCTCTGCAGGCAAATGGGATTTCTCCTCAGGAGTTGGTGGCCTGCCCAGAATGAAGGTGGATATTTATGCCCTCAGACAACAAGAGAAACTCCTCATGTTTTCCAGGTATCTGGCCAAAATCCCAAGCGACCACAATCAGCTTTAAATCGTACACAGCCAGCACACGTTCTTAGTGTGAGCAACTAAACCCCTTGCATTAGCAAAAGGTCCTTGTTTCACACGTGGTACTGCTTGCAAATATAAAATATGACACACTTCACCACAACACAGCCCCCTTCACCTCCGAGCCAACATTTAACTTGCAAACTTCTTGATCTGCCTACCTGGGAACTGGGCTGCTTGGGCTCATCCATCCGCCCGGGAGACTCGCTTTTTGATCTGTACCGCTCAGTCACAGCAACCATGCTGCCAGAAGGGCTAAATCTGTGGGGTGGGGGAAGAGTGTAAATGGAGTTTTTAATGGGCATCAGGTCACTGTGGTGTTTAGAACAACAGGTGAGCAGTGGAGGCACCTGTACAGCATCTCTTCAATCTCACCAGCTAACACACAGGAGGCGGAACAGCGCAAGTATAAAGGACAAACCAAGTCATACTGGCATGTGGGTTCAGTCTTAACATCTGAAAAATAAAACTGAGTCATTTGGCCTCCAGTTCAGTGACAGAGAGCTTTGGGGTTGCTATCAGGAGTAAACCAACACGGGCCTGGTGACTCCAGAACTGCACAGCAGGAGCAGAAACCATTTCTCTGAGGGCACTCTCATCCACCACCCACACCCTCCTGCCCCTCCCCAGAGTGAAACACAAGGGTGTGATGGACTCCAGGTGGGAAACAGTGGATACTGAGTGCAGTACAAGAAGAGATGCTTGAGACTAACTGATCCCTGGAAAAGAGCTAAGGAAGTAGAAAGCATTGCTCTCCCAAGGCCCAGCTCAAGATTGTTCCCACTGATTGATTTATTAAGCAACAAGTGGTAGAATATTCACTGCTTCCAGGTAGCTGGAACCAGAGGAATTGAGGTGGAAGAGGGGCAGATGTGAAGGGACACCCTGCAAATATAACCCGCTCCAATCCAACAGACCTGCCCTTTATCAGATCCTCTCTCTGGGCTGTGCTTAGGGCAACAAAATAAATACTCAAGCCGAGGGGAAGCAGATGGATGGAGAATCCAAACACAGCAGATTTCACCACTCATTTTCACATAAAGGCCTTCTGCTCTCTCATATAAATCAAACCAACAGTGGAGGCCGCTGGGCTCCCCACTTCAGCTGCTCCAGAAGATGTAAACCCAGGGCCCACTGCTGCCCTGAAGCACCAGGGACAAAATTTGCTCTTGACTTACAGCTGGTGCTCGGCTTGTTTCTCAGCCAGAACCATCCTCAGATTTTCAGGCCAGAAGGCATCAGTGCAATGACACTTCCGGTAACACATATTGCATCTGACCTTGATAATCCCCATGCTGAGCCTGGTATCTACTGAGGCTGCACAGAACACCTTCTTTAAACAAAAATCCCACCTCACCTGAAACACTGAGGTACAAATCCCAACCTATGCACAGAACTGGCCTGTAGCTGGAGATCCTGGTCTCATCACGACCCAGACAAAATACTATAACCCAAACCAGACACACTTCTTTACACCAGGAAAAAAAACTCCTTCAGCACTTAAGATGGCTACAGGAAACAGAAGGAGGAAACATTCCAGAGAGACCAACCCAGCCAAGTGAAAATATTGCACAGCCAAGGTCAGCAACTGAGTCAAAGGGAACCCACCTGTCGATCTCAGTGCTGGTTGGCCTGACCACTTTGGCCCCAGAGGAGCCCAGGGCATAGGCGTCCTGGCCCAGCGCTCCATGGCCCGTGGTGTCGATCACCATGGCCGTGACCTCCTCGGCGCTGCTCCCGTCCTCTCCCGAGGGCTGGTGCTCTGTCCCCAGCCACTCCTCCAGGTTCTCGGTTTTGATGCGCACTCCGCCCAGCACCCGCACGTCGTCGTCGCTCCGGGCCCCGCGCTCTCCCATCCCCGTCTCCACGTACCACTGTCCCGCCCTGTTAATCCGCAGGATGGGCTCCCTGCCTTCCACGTCCGAGCTCTGCTCGATGATCTGGGGGCTGGTGGACTCCTCGGGCGGGCTGAGCTCCCGGATGTCCAGCACTGTGCTCACCTGGCCCAGGCGGCTCCCCTTCGGGGTGTTGTGGCGCGGGCTCAGGGAACGGTTCAGGGGCGGTGTCACCCGGTGAGACTCGGGCGGTCTCTCCTGATGCTTCGTCCTGGTCTGGCTCAACTCCGCCTCCACCTCTGCCACGTTGATTTTGAAGTGAATCCCCTCTAGGATCTGCGTGCACTTGTCTATGATGTGCTGCATCTGCAGGAAGCTGGCGGCCGTCAGGTAGCTGATGATGTCGGCCAGCTGCAGGCAGATCCTGCCCGTGTAGCAGAAGGAGAGGAGCTGCTCGAAGACAGAAGGGTTCTTGATGACGGAGATGGACACGGTGCTCATCTCGTTGAGGGACATGTGGTCGCGGAAGTAGGGCGAGCTGGCCGCCAGCACCACCTTGTGCGCGCGGAACGCCTGGCCCTGCACGTTGACCACGATGTCGCACAGCCGGCCCTGCATGCGCAGCTGGTTCAGGTGGCTCAGGACAGAGTTACTGAAGTCAGGAATCTCCAGCTGAATGTTCCCGCTCTTCTCCATGGCTGTCCCGGTTGCAGGTGCACGACTGTGCTGCAAAAGGGGGAAGAGAAACCCGTCGTTAGCAGAGCCAGCCTGTCATTTGCATTTAGAACCTTTTTTACCTGCTTCCACGTGGGATTTTTAGAGACCTCTCTCCCCACTGAATTGCCCCACACCTGGCAGGGCTCTGTGCTCTCTACATGCTGTGCACCACCCTGCACCAGAGTTCTGCTAAACCAGCCCCTGACAGACCCCCAGTCCCTACGGCTTCGGCGCCCGAAACACTTCGCTCTGTCAGCCTCAAAGCACATCTGCATTGTAAAAAGAACATAAAAAATGGTTCAGGTACTAAAAATAGGCAGCTGATTGCATAATGGATTAAAATACTCAGCACTTGTACCTTCTAAGCACTTTGAAAAGGGAAAGTAATATTGTTACGCCTCCTTCGTACAACAGGAATCAGGAAGGAGACACCGGGACCTAAATCCTCCTGAGAGTTCTGAAAAGCTGGCCAGCATACATCTGACCTCGAGACATCTTAAGGGCGTTGTTAATCCCAAGATATCCATCATATGTGACACTTCTGACACATGCCAGAAAATATATAACGGGAGGGTGAAAGAAAAAGGTGTGGCCCGGGAGAGCCAAAGGGCCTCACTCAGGACCACTGTTTGTAGGGTCACAAGGCTACTGACTTTGGTCATCACCAATTTCCTATCCTGGCCATATCCCAAGTCCGTAAGTCCCGGGCTCTTTCCCAAAGCACAGTAACAATGGGACTGTTCCACTCGGGCTGCAATCCCCAGCGGTGCCGTTCCGCCCGGGCGGTGATCGGTGATCCAGGGCAATGGTTCACCGAGGCTCCGAAGGATAACGGCTTATCCTTTGTTCCCCACCTTGGCTGGGATGTTCCTGGTTGTTCCCACCTGTACCACCCAGCAGCTCCTGGCAGGATCAGGGAGCACCTCCCAGCCCAGCTGGTGCAGTCAGGGGACACTTCACCGCTCAGCGGGTCCGTCAAGGCTTATCAGGAGCTTCTGAGATGCTTCCAGCAGGGCCAGGGGTGGGGGGATGCGCCACCACATCATCACATTGCATTTTGGCAAAGTTTGAAAAGGAGCCCTGACCATATATGGTAAAAATTTGGAATGATCCAAAATTAGATGTAAACTCACCCCCAAAAAAGAAGAAAGTAAATAAGCTTGTTAAAGCCCACTCACGGCGTGAGCAGCTTCCAAGCTGGATGGCACCTGAAGTGAGGATTGAGAAGAGCTGCAGGTATAAAAACCACTTCAGGCAGGCTGAGAATACTGAGGGTGATAGTGCCTACTCCAAGGAATCCCAGAACTAAGGCTTCTTCTCACTTTCTCCTGTCACAGAATCATGGAATGCTTTGGGTGGGAAGGGACCTCAATGACCATCTCATCCCACCCCCTGCCACGGGTGGGACACCTTTCACTGGCCCAGGTTGCTCCAAGCCCCATCCAACCTGGCCTTGGACACTTCCACAGCTTCTCTGGGCAACCTGTGCCAGAGCCCCACCAATTCTTCCCAATATCCCATCTAACCCTGCCCTCTGTCAGTGGGAAGCCATTCCCCCTTGTCCTGTCACTCAGGCCCTTGTAAATAGTCCCTCTCCATCTTTCCTGTAAGTTCCCTTCAGGCCCTGGAAGGCCACAATCAGGTCACCCCAGAGCCTTCTCTCTTCCAGGCTGAACAATCCCAACTCTCCCAGCCTTTCTTCCCAGCAGAGCTGCTCCAGCCCTCTGATCATCTCGGTGTCCCCCCTCTGGACTCACTCCAACAGGCTGATGTTCTTCCCTATCTTTAGGAGATAAAACCCCCCCAAACCCAAGGAGCTACAGTGCACAATTCCATGTGAACACAGCGCTGGGAGCAGCACCTCAAACACACAAAGCCAGGGGAAACAGGAACCCCAGTGTCTTACCTGGAGCACTGTGAGTTACATGCAGGGGGGGAGGAAGTGGGGGTGCTGCCTTCTTGTTCTCCTTTGTCCTTCTGATGTAGTGAGAAGGTTTGGAAGCTTGTTGCCCCCTTCCCCTTGAGAGGGTAAAAAAAGAAAGGAAAAATGAAGCACGGAGGAATTGTGTGCCATGGATGTCAGGCTTTGTCATTCCCGGTTTGCCACCTTCCCCAAACACCTGTTCCTAAAGCAATAAGCCCCAGAGCATTCCCTTAAGGCAGGGAAGCAAAGGCAAGGGTGTCACAGACAGATAACATACAAATGCCAAAAATTATGTTTCGCCATTGTTTCTGCCTGTCAAAAACTTCCCACCAAAACTTCTGTGTCAGTTTTCCACCAGAAGCTCTCACCAGAATTTCCCACTGGAGTTTTCCTGCCAAAAGATCCTGTTATTGTTCATGGTTATCATATCTCTCCGAACATCTGAATGGGGCTACGTGCTAGGAGGCCACGCAGAGCCTCCTCTGAACACTATAAAAGTTGAAGAGAAATTTGGGAAAAGTAGGGAAAGAGGAGTGGGAAAGACAACTGGCTATAGCAGCTGAGGGTCTCTCCCCTGCCTCGCCCTCACCTTTCCTCCTGCCACCGTTTGCTGCCTGCCCATCACACCCCCTGCTGCTAAAGAGATAACACCCAAAAGCGGCAGAGACAGAGAAAAAAAGGCAGAAAACTGCTTTTCTCTCTCTCCCCCCCCCCCACTACAGACCAGTTTAACGGAAAAGGCACTTTTGGTAGTAATCTTTTCTCTGCTTCTAAAAGTAATCTTGGTATTTTCCAACCTTTTCTTATTTTTTCCCTCTTTCTCTTTGCATCTCTTAGCAATTAATAAAAACAGTTTGGGTATCAACAGATAACTCGTATGAGTTTTAATTTTGCTCAAGGGAATATTCGAACCTAAAAGTTCTTTCTGCAATATTTAAGCAGATCGTAACAAAGGGTGAAACAATCCACAAGCACCCGGGGAGACGAGGCAGTGGCAGAGGCTGAGCTCGGGAGGTACAGGAAGGGAAGGGTAAAAACAGCAATCAGACCTCAAGTGGCCGGGTATGGCCCTGCTCTGAGGGCAGCTGCTCCCAGAGGAGCCCAAAAAACTGTCTGTGAGCTCCTGCTCCAAAAGCAGGGAAAATCCATCCACCCTTTATGGCAGGAGGAAAAGACCCCTGGAGCTTTGCCCACCTCAGAATGGGGGAACCTGCATTTCATGAGGCACTTTATGTTTTATACACTTTGGGGAACATCCTCAGAGGCTGGAGAGGGGGAATCTGTGGGCTTGGTTCAAACTCCCCTGTCAGGGGGATTTCTGTGCCCCCAGGTAGGGGGTCTCTCAGCAGCTTCTGCACCTCAGCAATAACATCCCAATTTCTGTCTTCCCTGGGAAGTCCATCACCTGCACACACCTTTCCCTCAGGGCTGAGCCTCAGCACAGGGCACACATTGGGACACTCAGCAGCTTTCAATGCAATCTGAAGTGTCACCAGCTCGGACTTGGCCTTTACTTATCTCAGCAAATGCCTTTCCCTGTGTGAGGCAGCTCCTGAGAGCAGGAATTCTCACTTCATCAGGGAAAAGGCAGGGGCAGATCCCCCCCAGCAGGTGGTGATCACTGTGAATGGTCCTTGTCAGACACTCGCCCTGGGGGCTGCACAGAGGGACTGAAAACTCAGCTTTTGGGCTCAGATCTACCACGACTGGGCAACTTCACAGAATATGCTGCCTTGGAAGGGACCCACAAGGACTATCGAGTCCAACTCCTGGCCCTGCACAGACACCCCAACAATCCCACCCTGTCCCTGAGAGCGTTGTCCAAACCCTCCCGGAGCTCTGGCAGCCTTGGGGCTGTGCCCACTGCCCTGGGGAGCCTGGTCAGTGCCAACCACCCTCTGGGGGAAGAACTTTTTCCCCAGATCCAACCTGACCCTGCCCTGACACAGTTCCAGCCATTCCCTCGGGTCCCGTCACTGCTCACTAGAAACAACTTAGAATCCCAGAACAGTTTGGGTTGGAAGGGACCTTAAAGACCACCTCACTCCACCCCCTGCCATGGGCAGGGACACCTTCCACTAGCCCAGGTTGCTCCAAGCCCCGTCCAACCTGGCCTTGGACACTTGCAGGGACGGGGCAGCCACAGCTTCTCTGGGCAACCTGTGCCAGGGCCTCCCCGCCTTCACAGGGAGGAACTCCTTCCCAATATCCAAACCCAACGCGACTCGGCTCCTCCCAGATCCCAGCGGGACTTCTCTCGACTCCCCGTCCGACCCGACCCCCGGCGGTGCCCCCCCCCGGCGCCGCAGGGCTCTCGGTGCCGCTGTCCCCGGCGCTGCCCCTCGGCCCGCCATGGCCGTGACAGCGGCACCCGGACCCCCGAGCGGGGGCACAGCCCGGCCCGCCCTGCGCTCCCCCCCGCCGTGCTAAGGGGCGGCGGCCGCGCCTCGGCCCCGCCCGTCTCCCCGAGCCCCCCGGGCCGTCCTGGGGCCGTCCCGGAGCTCTCCCCGGGGCCGTCCCCGCCCGCCCCTCCCCGGACCGGGCTCACCTGCCGGGGGTGGGAAGGGCCCGCAGCGCCGGCCCGGAACCGAAACGCGCCAGCGCGGGCCGCGCCCCGGAAGGAAACGCCGTGCGGACCGTGCGCCCGCGCACCGCCCCCGCCCGCGGGGTGCGCCCAGAGGGGGAGGGGCCGCGCCGCGTCACGTGACTGCCAACCCTATATAAAGGCCACGCAGGAAGTTCGCGGTCTTTGTGTTCCTGAGGGGCGGAGGGGTGGGAGAGTCTCGTGCGGCCCCCGCGGTGAGTGCGCGCTTGTTCTATCCCCGGGGTGGGCCGGCGGGGCCCTGCGGGGGCCCTCGGGGTGCGGTGGGGTCCCCGATAAGCGCTGGAGCGGGAGGATGGGGGTGGATTGCGCCGCCGGGCCTAGGCCGCTGGTATTGTGCCTCATGGCGACCCCGGCGCTGTGCGAGCGGGGTCCCGTGGGGGCCCACACGGGTTTGGGGGTATCAGCTTGGGGGTGCGGGGTAATACACGAGGCGCTGAGTTGTGGGGTCTTACCCAGGAGCCCTTTTCCCATGGGAAACGCGCCTGGCACATGGCAGTGTGTGATGGGCCCGCTGCAAATGTAAGCATTACGGGTCCCTGGGTTTTGTGGCTTGGTGCCTTCTTTCACTGTCCGCTGGGCTTTAGAGGTGGTTGCTTTGGCGGATAAATGTGCAAAATGCGATTGTAGCGTTGTGGGAGGGTTAAGGACTTCCTCCGCTACTGAAATGTGCACACGGTGCCCTAAAGGATTAAGGGTTGGCCTGGCGGCCCCAAGGCTGCCAGAGCTCCAGGAGCGTTTGGACAACGCTCTCAGAGACAGGGAGAGATTGTTGGGGTGTCAGTGCGGGACGGGTTGGACTGTGATCCTGGTGGGCCCCTTCCAACTCAGCATATCCTGCGATTGTGGACGTTTAAAGAGCAGTGGCTCACTCGGACTCCCTTATGCCCGCACATGATGAGAACTGCGTTGGTAGGGACATCTGACAGGGTGATTGATGAATGCCAACGGATCTGAGCTGGGCACGGGACACTTGTGGGCTGTCTGGGATGGCTGAGGCGCCACATGGGCCTTTCTGAGCAGCTAAAAGTCACGGGGCTGATCCGGTGATTGCACAGCAGAATTTAAGCTGTAGAGAGTAAGGTACTTCAGAGGTTCTGTTCTGCATAAAAATACAGACAGCAGTTACTTCTTGTGTCCTTATTTGATCAAAGAGCAGAAATTTAGATTGTGTCGGGGGGGACTTTAGGGCTCAGAGTGTTTTGTATTTTACTTTGCATCTCTCAAAGAGGTATCTGTAAAAATAACATTCTTTAAAGAAGAAAAGCTAATATGTTTTCTTGTTTTCAGTTTAAGATGCATCAGCTATACTATTCCTTCTTGTGGCTTCAAAATAGGTAAGTTTTGCTTCTAAAATAGAGTGTTTCAATGAAAAAATATGCAGATTCATGTACAGCAATTAGACTGGAGTACTCTTGTATCGGGGAGTTACAGGATCAGCAATGGTGATGGTGTCTCCTCAAGCACTCCTCAT
This sequence comes from Neopelma chrysocephalum, assembly GCF_003984885.1. NCBI lineage: Eukaryota > Metazoa > Chordata > Aves > Passeriformes > Pipridae > Neopelma > Neopelma chrysocephalum. Next base: position 263,314 of record NW_020897761.1, on the reverse strand, counting down.
TTGCTTACTGAGAAAAGTCACCCCTTTCTTTGTCCTGGAAAGGATTTGGGAGGCTCCTGTTGTTTCTAAACCGCTGGTCCTCCTGTAAGCAGACCACAAGAGTACCCCAGATTTTTTCCTGCATTACTGCTGCTTCACTATTCACAGCAGTAAATAACTTGGAACACATTGCAGAAAAAGTGTAACTGAGGAGATTGCTGTTGACTGGAGTACAGAGCCTGTGATGGTTTCAGTGTAAAGAGTAGTGGACAGAAGTGATTTCTGAAAACTCTGTGCTGAGGCTTTTTTCTGTGCTCGATGTGGCTGCCAGAGGGGCTCCCAGTTCTACAAACTCCTGAAGCTGTTCTTTCTCTTCCAGATCTGCCACCAAATGCACAGCCTTGATGCCACTTCACAAGGTAATACATAATTAATGAAAACTCAGCATGAAATGGTGCTTAGGGTTTGTCTGGACAGTGTCTTTTGCTCTGATAACATACATCAGTGGTCAGACAATTCCCTGAGCCAGGTTTTCCCTCTGGTGCCACGATGATGACACTTATTTGCTACTCTTGACCAAGAGAGTGATGAGCACTTTTACCACCATTACAGTTTTCTGAGGCACAGTAACTTAGAGCTCCCCTCAATGCTTTGAGTGCTGAATATCCTATTCACAAGCTTTTTTTTCTTCCAGGATTTGACTCCTGCCCTCAGCAGACGTGCAGAAGGAACATCACCTGGTGAGAAATGTGTGCTTTATGGTGGGGTTTCTTCCATGGGGTTGTTAAAACACTGCAGCGGGAAGGATGGGATGTGCTTTAGAATTAGTTTCCACTAAGACCAGAAGCAATTTATACTTGCTAGTATTCAAATTTGCGAATATTTCTTTGTTTTATTGGGAAAACTTATTTGTAAAAGCTGTGACAAGAGGTGATTGCTTGGTAGGATGATTCCAAAGCAGATACAGTGATGATGGCATAGTTCAGCAGAGCACCCTGTGATGAACACTTCTGTCTTTCGCTCCTATCTGATGTGTCTGCCTTTTGTGATCTCATCAGGAGCTCTGGGCTTGGACACCAAGGCTGAAATAACCTCATTTTTTTTTTCATTTGTTGCAGGCACTGGGAGATAAAGCTCTAACCTGTGTAAGGTAAACATTGCATTGCCTGTGCCTGTCCAAACTCATTTGTGTCCCTGCTGTGTGAGGGGCTGCTGTGATGACAGCATAGTTCAGCAGATGAGCCGTGATGATCACACTGTCACTGTCTTTCGCTCCTGTCTGATGCAGCCTCCTGTCCTTAGGCTGTTCCAGACAAATCATGTGGAAAGCTGAGAGGGAAACACTTCATTTTGATCAGTAAATGTGTTCTGAAAATTGATCCCAGAAAATCAGTGAATGGGATAAACATAAAGTTTAGTGAGATGAATAGAAGGGTATAGAGTAGGCTGTGCTTGTAAATTAAACACAAGTACAGCGGAATAAGGTTAATCAGGTGTTAGTGCTCCAACTTCTGAAAGGATTTTGTTGCTTTACAGATTGCCCTGGACAGAGGAGACCTGTGCCTCTTGTGAGAGAAGCTATTTCATCTGTTACTGATGTTGGTGAAGACAAGGCCTTCCTAATTGCAGGTAATTAATAAACCATTTTTAGGGTTTATTAGACTTTAGTCTGCTGCATTTGAGCTTGGGTGTTTGCTTTTAGAGACGTCTGCAAATTCCTTGTGTTTTCTCTGGAAAGTGTGAAGCAAAGTGTGCTTTCAGCTTCCTGTGTTGTGCTATAAAAGCAGGAAGTAATTGTGGTGGTAAAGATTTTTGGAAAGTACCTGTTAAACCTGAATGGTGAATGCCACTGTACTCTGATTTTAGTGCCCAAAATGCTTATCCTGGCTTAGCATGGCTGGGGTATTAACACAAAGTTGATATCCCTGAACTCTACACTTCAGAAGTTTGCTCCTTCCTGCAATTTTGGTTGTCTCTGGAGCTGAGGGATAAACTTACCAGGGGTTTGGAGCTTGCTGGGAGTTGGCTTTTCCTCTGGGAGGGGATGGAGGTGAGGTGGCCTCTACTGTAGATGATGTTGAATCAGGTCTCTGATCCCTGTGAGGACAAAACTTGACCAAATGCTGATACAGTATTTTATTGGAACTATTCTTATGCTAAAACTTTCTGCTGGACCTTGTCTAATAGGAATTTTTTCTCTACAGGCTTCCAAAATGTTTCTCCTTGCAAGGTGGGTATTTGATTAACTCTGCAAGTATCAATATTCCAAAATATGCCCAGAAGTGAAGTATTTACCTTTTACCTGAGGGGAAGGGGCCAGTGGCTGGTGTTGTCTGCTGCTTGCCATCTCAGCCAAAACAGGAGGGTGGGGGAACTGCTGGGTAAGGCCCAGCCTTGGCAGGCTGGTGTGAGCTCCCAGTGAAGAGCTGAGCACAGAGAGTGGCCCTGATGGCACTGCTGGTGGATTTGCAGCCTTGGCCTAGAGCAGGGACTGACAGAGCTGCCTGTGTGATGAGATGTGACTGCCCTGACTCCAGTGCTGGAGGTCTGCCATTAGCTCTATCTGACTGCAGGCACCTGGCTGAGATTCCACCCTCCTCTGCTGCTTTCCGTGCTGTCCTGATAGTTTGCATTATTCCAGGTGCAGTGGAGCCAGGAATTGGGGCAGTTGGGAGTGCTGCCAGCAAAGGGTAAGTCGCCAGCACGTGGATGTGACTGCTCAGAACTGTGTGATACAGGGGATGGGGAAGTTTCTAGATCCTATAATTGCAGCTGCAGCACCAAGCAGAAGGTTTCTGGAGGATTTTATTACCTCTACCAGGTAAAAGCCCCACAGATTGGCAGCAGCTTGCAGGCTTCACTCACCCAAGGTGCTGCATATCTCATACTTTAAAGCTTTTAAGTGTTTTCTGTAACTGAGAAGAAGTAATAGGGACCATTTGGAATGTCCAACTGCTATGGACTACTTGAGTTCCTCGTTAATGAGTGTGTAGTAACCTGGTAGCACAGAGCTTGTGCTCACCAAAGCCAGTAGTTAATTACTGTTTTTAATTAGGTAGTGGGCTCTTGCAGGGAGGAGCATTAATCTTCAGGGTTTACTGTGGTGAATTATTTTTCTTAAATGCTAGATCAGGGCTTTTGCATGATGTGAATGAAGATGTGGTTGGGGATAAGGTCTGAAATGCTGAGATTGGATCCTCTGAGACAAAAGTGGCACAACATCAAGCTGCTCTAAGCATGTACTGTTTGTGATGAATTCTAAGCAATGGGAATCTCTCTGAAAGAGTCTGAGGACAACTCTTGTGCTGAAACAGTACCCAAATTCAAACTAACTCCTGAAGCACTGCCAAGGAGAGAGTGTTAGTAAAATTTCACTTCTTTACAGGGTGAATCTTGTGAGGAGTTTCTGTGAGAAACAAGGTGGATGTGCCTGAGGTAAGTGTAGAGTACATGGGGGTTTGTAATTCCTGGAATACTGTCTTTGTGCTGAATGCCTAGGTAGTGGTACCTAAAAGGTGTCCTGTAAGAGATCTGATTTGTCTTCCCTTTATTGTATTCTGATTCTCCTACTCCCATCTGCTGTGGGAATAAACATGTGCCTGAAGCAAGAATGCACTTCTGTGTAGTTCTGAATTTGCCATGAAAAGGAAGGGCTGTTTCTGAGCAGGTACCCAAGTGCAGTCAGTGGTAAACTTGGTGTGGAGTTCTGACTGAACAGAAGATGTGGCCTCAATGGCTCTAAAAATTGGGAGTTTATTGCAACGTTGCACTGTGGAATTAAAAGGAAAACAACCCTATATTCTCTGGTTGTCACTTCTCAGCAATTTTTGCTGATCTTTATGCTGGCTCTACTCAAATTTAGACTCAAGTTCTAGATATTTGCTGTATGATCTTGTTTCCCAACAGACTGGTTCTCATTTTTAAAGATAGGTTCTCGGGATGATTTCTATGAGACTTGTAATTTGGGTATCTAAACTCATTAGATACAGTTTTCCCATGGGGAGAGACAGCATCACAAAGCAAGTAGTAGCTTTGTACTTACCCTGTTTCTTCCAATGTTTGTAATTCTGTATTTCCAATTCAGTTAGGATTTGTAAGCTTTGTGTCTCCTATATTTGGGTGTTGCAAGTTGAACTTGTGAGTTGCCAGCTAAAAGGCAGCCTTCCCCCAGGTTAAATGAGTTTGGTGAATAGGAATTCATAGAGAAACAAACTTGCCTGTAGTGCTGCTGTCTGTTATTCTGAAAGTACCTCTCTCTTCTCAGGAAAGGACTGTGCTGTTTGCAGCCTCACTGGGTAAGTCCAACAGCTGAACTGTGTTATATATTATTGGGAATGTTTGTAACCACTGATGAGATTGATTCTGCCAGATGAATTAGTGTGATTTTACCCTTTCCGTTCCACTTTGTGCTGAGGTTACAGAGCTGCTGTGGAGCCTGTACCACTTGTGCTACTGCATGTGCTAATTGTGTTTTCTTCTGGCTTTAGGTGAGGAAGCAACTCTGCAATTACTGTATCAAGAACTGAGAAGGTGAGTGTAACTGCAGTAATTAAGACATTTCTTTGCTGGAACAAGTGATGATAACCTTAGCTTGAACTCTCTCACTGAACAGAGATGAAATTCTAAGGGCTGAGATGTTCCCAGCAAGTGTCTTGTGGTGGTTTGGTGTCTTAAAGTGGTTCTTATGTCTGTCTTACTAGGTGGAGGATTGCAGTATAACTGGCTACACTTGCATGAACAGCATTAAAAAGCCAAAGTGGTTTTTTTTACCCCACTGGTAATGTTTGCCTGACACTGGTTGGAGCCAATAAAAATCTGCAAACTCTGCCTGTTGTTGTGACCTCCTTTCTGACTGGAACAGCTTGGTGTGAAACAGCTTTAGGCTACTGTATAAAAGCTTCAAATGCTTGATTTAGAGCAGGGACTAAATTAGGTGAAATGCTGGCAAGTGTGTTAACTGGGGTGTCCAGTGCTGCTGGTGTGCAGGCTGCAGCTGGCCTGGCCAATACCAACATTTAGACAAAGGCAAACAATTGATGGGGTAATTAGTGTGTTGTAGGTAAGAGCTAAACTTATTACTACTTTATTTAATACTAAAATGCCCCCGGTAATCCTGGTATTATGTGTCCAGGTGTGCACAGAACAAGCACACTGCTTGGACTTGTTAACCCTTTTCCACTGGAATTGAGCAAGACAGGATTTGGCCTCCATGAGGGAAAAAAGTGAAGAGGTGGGGGATTTTATAGTACCAATTAAAAAACCAAGTTATTAATTATGAGGCAGGAAGGCCTGCTAAGGTGTTGCTGCTTCCCCAAACTCATTAATGATAGATTTCTATAAAAAATTGATTTTTAAATTCCTCTGTCTCAGGGTTGATGTCAGTATTGGAAAAGTCAGCTCTATGGAGAGCTGAATTCTCCATGACGCTTGAGCTGTTGCTGTAGCACTTCTAATGAGAAGTAAAACTAGACATCCAAACTTTAGGAAGGATTAGTTTCAGATTATTGGTGTTCCCTAGAACCTTTCAATTAAGAGTAAGCTTGTACTATCTCCCTCCTACTCTACCTGGTACAATCTACTTGAATTTAAATTACATTTTGTAGACAGAGCTTGAGATCATTTTAGCCACAATAGTATTTCATCCTAGAGAAGATGACTTAGACATTCTGTGTCCATGTGCAAATTAAATCTCTTCTGCACTAAAGCAAAAGCCATTAATAAGGTCTGTTTTCATCCAGAGCTGATTAGTAGCCTCTTAATATTCCCCCCACCATGTTACTTTTTAAAATACCACACTTCATTGTGCCTGTTAAAGAGCTTGAAGGGACTGTCGTAGCCTGCAGTATAGAAGAAGTCTTCATGGAATGGTTGGCCTCTGTTTCTTAAGGTTCTGGCCAAGACTTCAGCTTCCTCAGCATATTTCTCTGGGGAGGCAAAGCCACCAAAGGACCTGGTAGAAGTGAAAAAAGGGGATTTTTTTATTAAGAGTTCAAGCCCCTGGTTTTAATTTGCACAGAAGGAGATTTCAGGTTTGCAAAGCATACCGTGTTTAAACACTTGTGATGCAGTTACTAGATAAACTAAGGAGAACAAGCTGCTTAAGAGCATATGGCTATTTATGCTGGTTTTAAAAGCAGAACTTGAGCTAAACACCTAAGTTGATTTTGATTCTGAGAGTTGGTTGACGTGCGATCCAGGTGTTGCTTTGGGTGTATTTCCTGTAATAAAGAACTACCATGCAGTGTGGGAGTTTTAAGCTACACCTTAAGGGTGCTAGAAGAGTGGTTTGGATGTTTTGTAGCACAAACTAAGATTCTGGAGGCTGCACCTGCATCAAACCCACTGTAATGTAGTCAAGAGTAGGCTCAAAAAGTAACATTTTGAAACTTGGTCATTTCATTCGTAATAAGACACTTGAATGTGATATTTCCAAATGCTTGGGTTTGAGCAGTGAAAGCTCTGGACAGCAGGATATAGACTCAAGTAAAAATCCTCCAGGAAAGGGTAGCCCACAGCTCAGCGAGGGCACCCCATGAGCTGGGTTGATGTGCTACCAGCCATGCTGGTTGTGCTCACCGGACAAAGATCGCCGCTGCCTTCCGCTCCTCCACGAACACGTCGGAGTCCATGGGCTGGGGGGGGGAGTCCTGGTGTTCAAAGGGCACAAAAAACGAGATCTTGAAGTCTGTGCAGCCAGATTTCACCAGGCAGGTCACTGGCACAGTCATGTCAATCTTCATTTCTAGAGGAGAGGAAAGACAGTTGTCAAAGCTGCGTTCTCCAGCTCCTCTGTTTTGTACTACTGGTCTTCATCACCTTGCCCTTCAGACCCAGCAGGTCCTACCTCTCTCATTCTTTCCCTGAATGTAGTGGAAGAGCTTCCAGAAGCCCTGGCGCATGGCTTCCTTCTGGCTTTCCCCCCTGATGACCGTGCTCACCCACTTGGCCGTCTCATACTGACGCAGTTCATAGTCCTTGGCCTGCAAGGGAGCGAAAGTCACAGTAACCAGGAGATGGGTATTAAAGATGACCAAAATTAATAGCTGCTGTTTCCAAATCAGCGTGAAAGCGTTGTTGCACTTACCATTGTCTCTGTTGAGCTCCACCGAGGGGACTGCAGGTCCAGGGACAGGAATGTTTGCTTGAAGGATTTGATCATCTTGCCAGATCTGAAAGGCAGACACAGTTCATTGGCCTCTCTTGAATCAGTGTGGTATTAATGGGCAGTAAAAGCACTAGGGCTTTCTGCCTAATGGTTCAGTTGTCCCTGAAATGGTAAGAGGCCTGAATTCCTGCTTATCCTCCCCACTGATTCAACAAAAAAGAGCTGAAATCATTTCAGTCCTCAGGACAGAACCAAGACCAAGAAACTGCCTCTCGGCGGCTGTGGGAGTGTTCATCTTGCAGGTTACCCTGCCTTCACTTCTCTGTGACAAAAAGGCATTTCTTGGCAGCAAAACATAAGGGGGAAATTCTGCAAGTGGGAGGTTTGTGGAAATCTATAAGTAAAAAGGACTTGAGGATTTCAGTCTGTTTGCTCCAGGATGAAGAACACTGGTGTTGGTGGGTGCTCTGGTACTGACTTATTGGGCCTCTCATAATGACTTTGCCTAAACTTCAAAGTTAACTTGGCCTTAACTTTATTTAGTCTCTCATAATAGCTGATACCTTTCCTAAAAGCCTTTGGCCTCAGGGCCCTGTGGCTAAATGAGATTTTCTGCATTTAGGAATGAATACTTTCTTTCCTTCACACAGGAGGAAAAAGCTGAAAATTTGAAGACACTGTCCCAAAACAAAGCAAGTGAAAATACTCAAAATCACCATTGAAATAATCACATCTGATTAAAAGCCTTGAGATTTTAGGAGCCTTCATTTATGACTTTTGTCATTACCAGGCAGATTGTAGCATGTAACCTACATCCTGACAGTCTCAGCTTTCCTGTTATATCACTGTCCTTTGCACATGTTGCAAAGATAGCATGTAATTCAGCAATTATCTCACTTCCTAGGTCATAGGACATTGTTTTCCCAGATTATAGCTCAGTTACATGTTTTGTTGGGTAACAGAGCATCTTTTCTAAAGTCAACAACTGTGCTACTTAACTACTTCTGTTTCCATCTTCCTGTGACATGTGGAGCACTGTTGAATACCGTTAATCCCCCTTCCATACCCTCCTTTGGAGGAATTCTTTTGGGGAGCTGAGGTTGAAAAGCTTATTAAAAAACCCCAAAGCAACAAAACACACGACCCAAAACCAAACCAAACAAACCTTAGAATCTTTAAAATTAAGTTGTGTAGTGCTGTTGAGCTTCTCCCAGCAGCTCCTTCACTTGTCCCCACAGAGCAAGGGGAGGTCCCACAGCAGGACACTGATGCCAGCAGTTAAAGGCAGGTGCTGTCCCCTCCCTGTCCCAGCCTGAAGGTACCTCATCCTCAGCAGCCCTGACCACAGCAATGGTCACCAGGGGCTGCTGGGCAGTTGTACTCCAGTAGACTTTTTGTCAGTGGTGTTTACAAAGCATAACAAAGCAGGAATCCACTTCATTAGAAGCAAATGCCAGCAACTACGCTGAAACTTCCTACAGTAATTTCTTTGTTGCCATTTCTAGGGCAAAGATGCTGCTGCTTTGCTCTCACTTTGCTTTCTCTTCGCTACAACATGATAGGAAACACATTGATCCTCTTCATGTGTTCCCTGGGGGTGGGAGGAAGCAGAGGAGTAAATGTTTCTTGGTTTTAACACTGGTAGTAGCTACTGGACGAACTGGCTTCTGTCTACTTGCCAATTCCAACCCCTTCCCAACACACCTTTCCTGAACTGCTGGGTAGATCTCAGCTCTGGCTTTGATAACTTTTGGGCTAGTACTGTCAATGCATGTTAGAAATACTTTTTAATTAAATAAAACAATGCTTTGGGGTGGGAGAGACAAACTGAGAAGACTGCTCCAGATGTTTACAGTTGAGTTCATTTTAGATCTACAGGAAAGCTGAGCTTTGAAGTGTCCATCTGTTCATACAAATATGACTGGGGGGTGTTCAGGTTTTCCTGCAACTGTTAGCACGTGGGCCAGGGGGACAGTCAGTAGGTTACACCACTGCCACAAGTAAGCACAGCCAGAACATGCCATTCCACAAGCCACTAATGCTGTTGAGGAAGAGGGGAAAGCAAACATACTTACGTTTTCAGCTGTCTTATCCTTCTGGCTGTTGCAGTCTGTGCTGCTGAGGCTGCACATCCTCATAAGATGCTGCATGTCAGTGTTTATTTGAGTTTGGGCAAGCTCCTCCCATGCCTCAGCCCTACTGGAGGGGGCTGCTGTTACGAAAACCAGAAGGCTGGAGCCTTGTGCTGCCCTGGGTCTCATTGGAGAGCCCCCACGCAGATGCCAGAAGCCCCACCTCCTGCCCACGGGGCAACACTGGGGCCAGTGTGTGAGCTGGCTCTGTAAACACTTCTGCACCCTTGTGTAACTTCCCCTGGTTTCCATGGCTGTGTGCCCGCTGGTGTCAGGGTCAGCAGCAGGTTTAGTGCTTTGGGAGAAAGGATTTTGCATAAATAACGTCCCCCTAGACTTGGATTACGGGAGAGTGGGGGCACAGAGTGCCAGCTTTTCCTTTTTCACCCCAGGGGTGAAGGGTAGGTAGGAATCTGGCTGCACACTCCGCTGAGACCATCCTCACGAGATTTTTGCTGGCACGGTATGAAAGGCAGCCAGTGTTCTCTGCTGGCTGGCTGCTCTGAGCGGTATTTGAGGCTAATCAGCCCCCTTAGCCCTTGGATATCTGCACAAAGGGGTTACACAAAGCTATTGTGAAATCCTGCCCTGTTTGTAATACACACAGCGGGGCCGCACTCTTCATTTAACCAGCTGCAGCTCCAGACAGAGTTGGGTACCAGCACAATAGGACAGATTAAACTCCACAGTTTGTGTTCTGAGGACACCTCCCAGTTTGTCATGGTTTGTGCAAATTCCTTGCAGCCAAATTCAGATAAGCTCTTGGGGACGTGTGACATCAATAGTGGGGATGACTTTTAGCAGGAAACACACTTGGCTTGCAGGGAACTTCATTGGGATGCTGTGTGATACCCTCCTGTTCTGAAAGGGGGAATAAAACCCAAACCATGCCAAACAGCATTTGTGAACTTATCTCTAAAGCCACAAAGCTCTCCAGAGCCACAGAACAGGGTGGTGTACAGGGAGATTTACTGCTGGAGTGTATTAGAACATGCTGAGGCCTGAAATGCAGAACCAGTTCTCTGCATGCTTTGTACTTTAATTTTATGGAGTAAAATGTTTCTCAGTTTCACCTGTGCTCTGCTTGGGTCAAACAGAAACAGCAGCAGGGCCTTTGGAGCAGCAGAATCTGCTACTCCTTGGTCTTTGCTCAGGAGCTACAGGCTTGTGTAAGGTGAGCTGACACCTTCCTCTGTCACTCCAACACTCCTTCAAGCGTGTCCTGGTAATTATTTTCATAGAACGTGGAATCCTGGGATGGTTTGGGTTGGAAGGGACCTTAAAGATCCTCTCTGCCATGGGGCAGGGACACTTTCCACTTGACCAGGTTGCTCCAAGCCCCATCCAACCTGGCTTTGGGCCCTTCCAGGGATGGAAGCGTTCTTGAACACTCCCAGAGCAGAGAAGACCACGTGAAAAACAATACCCAGCCACAACAGTTTGGTAAATCACCCCAGTGGACCCCAGTGGTGAGCACTGAGGAGAGTTACCTTGAAAGGGCAGCAATAACTCTGTAGATAAACACAAGCCCACAGTGGATTCTCGTTTCTGAGGCAGAGAGGCCCAGAACAAACCCCCAGTCAGTGTGTGTGTGTCCAGCTGATGTCCCTGACAAAGAGCTGACTGTTCCTGGTGGAGCAGTCCCGGGCTGGAGAACAATCCACAGTGTTTTCCCGAGGGGTTGTTTTCCAACAGGCTTTGTTTTTCACATATACATTGAGAGAACATGTCAACAGCTGGATGAGACAGTAGGGCAGGCATGAGGACATGTATTCTGTACACAACTATGTACATTCCAAAACTAATTAGTGGAGGGAGTGGGATTATGGTGGAAGCTGACACAGTCTCACTGGTACCTCCAAACAGGGCAAAAATTTGAGTATGCAGCAGTCATTAAATCTCAAGGGCTCTGTGACAACTCTGTGTAATGCCATGAATATATGTCTGGGACTTGGCTGGTATTTTCTAGAACAGCTGAGAAGGCAATGTTTTTCTGTACTGCTGCCTTAAGGAGTAGGGATGAGGGCACAAGCACAGAAAAGCACAGGGTTTGCACCTTAATTTTACTGTTTTCATCAGGCACTTCTGTGCAGGAACTGGTAATGAACTGGTACTTCAGAAGCAGCTTTGATGGGAAAAGGAGAAGGGCGAGCCTGGGATATGATCACTTGTGATTTCCACTTTTCCTCTCAGTAACAAGCCCAGACAAGACCTTAAGCAACATTCTCCAGAGCAAAACTGCTTCCATCTGCTCCGTGGCAGCATTACAATCCTGCTGTCACATCCATGCAGTTGTGTGGCTAGTTACCTTTATCCCTAGAGGCAAGCACAGACTGCTTGCACAAAAAACAGGAATCTTTTCCACTGACCTAATTGTGTCAGGATTGGAGAAACCCAGGGGAAAAATTGTATTGTTTCAGTGTGGTTAATGATAACTTTGAGTCTTGTTCTTGTAGCTGCCAGGTCTGTGGTGGGATATGAAGAGCTGGGGTGTGAGGGACAGAGAGAGAGCGTTGTCCCCTGTCTGGCCACTCACGTGTTCTAACAAGTGGTCTCATCCCAAAGCTCCAGGCAGTTTTCAATTGCTGCCTAAGCCTGTCAGGAAATCGCTGTCAGTGATTTTCATTTAAAAGAACTGAGACTCTTCACATATAAATGGCCTTTGCTTTTGCAAACTCATGCTCATCAGATGATGCAGAAGCCCTCACTTCCCAACAAAGAAGTTGAGCATGTGATGTTACTGTAGTTACTGTCCAGGGCAGCAAAAATGTCCTTATATGTTGTTAGATGAACTGTGGTTTGCTGCAAATTCGTCTCCCAAAAGAAGCCTTTTATGTCCTTGCTCTAAAGAGAGAGAAAGCCTCCATTTTACATCTTATTTTCACTTCCAGTATGGAAAATGAAGAAGCATAAGTGTACCATCTTCTAAGGAAGCAGTTGAATGTACTACAGTACTGTTCCAAGGAACGTCCTTATTATCCCTTGCAAAATGTGGGAAGGAAATCTCTGCCATAACTCCAGTGAGGGAGTATTTACACCTTATGCTCTGACCTACACGTTTTATATCAGCACACCGGTTTGTTACCCTTGGATTTGCTCTCAGCCAAAACCCATTTGCTTTCTGGAAACCTGCATGTGGATTTTATCCATGTTTTCCCCCCGATTCCAGCTGGTTTGTTACAAATGACACATGAAACTACTGCCTCTCCCTGCTACCTTGAACAGCTGACTCACTGACAGCGTTACCTAACTCTTGCTGAGTGAGTGATTTCTTGCTCACTTCATCAGGGATGGCCTGGAACTGGCTGCTGTTGACCAAATAAAAACCTTCCTACACCCCACATCACTCCAGAGCACTCTTGACTTGGTATTTTCCAAGATTCCTCTGCTGGAGATCACATTTTGGAATCATTCTGGGTTTGGGGAGTTAATCTTAAATAAATCATTCCTTCCAGTTGCCATGCAAAACATCCCAAAACCTTCCTGTCTTCTGTGCATGGAGCCCAGAGAGAAGCTTCCTCAGCTTTATATACTGCCTTGTTCACTGGCTTCTTTCCAAAATAAGGGATATTTTTAACATGGATCTGTTTAGGGATCTAGCAGCTGAACCCCACATGCAATTAGCTCAGTAAACTTCAGCCAGCATTAATACTTATCTAAATCCACAGAAACTTCCAGTCCTCTCTGAGTGCTGGAAGGAGAGGAATTCACCTTCTAGAAATTCATCCACATTCTGCTATTGGCAGGTTCTTAGAAACAAGACCGTGAAACCAAGTGAATTTGTGTATTCAAGACAGGAACATCTCATCCAGGGAAAGAGGTAACAGTGTTTGCTGGGAAAAAGCCTTGACACAAATCTATTGCACTGCTCTTTGGGCTTTTTTTAACTGATGTGACTTAAGCCTGAGGTGAAGAGAACACACCTTCTTTGCAAACACAAAGGAGTCCAGCCCTATGGAGTCCCAAGGACCTGAGAACATGTCCAGAGGTGATGGGACCAGACCTGGAGAGTCAGGATTCGTATCTTAAAGAAAATACTCTCCTAAAATAATATTTTCCACTTCTCCCAAAAAGACATGAAAAGGTAACTGAAGCCGAGGGTTTGTCTCCTGAGCTGCTTCCTGAGCTTGAATATGGATCATGTCAGAACTTCTCCCATCTTCTGACAGTGGGGGTGTTGGTAGTGGGGGTGGGGTTTGGTGGGCACTTTCTTTCTTTAGAGATGATGTGAGTGAGGCCTCCAGAGATGGATTCTGGTCTGAATTCTGGACCAGAACCTGGTCTCTCTTCCTCTCCTTTCCCAGGGTGAGCCAGTGCTGGGTTCTGCAGCAGGTGGCACTGTTGGTTGTGTCCAGAGGTGAGTTTTACTTTAATATTAATGTCCCTCAAGCTCTCTTGGTTGTCCGTGGTCACTTCAGCTCAGTAATAGATCCAGTGCACCCTGATAGTTTGTTCTATTTCCAAAACCATAAACTTGATTATACTGTTGACTGTTAATGGGAAGGTTAAACATTTAAGCATCTTAATGTGTAAAAAATTATCTTTGTGTGTTAAACATCTTTTATGCAGCAAACACACCAGCCTGAAACAGAGAATCACAGAATGGTTTGGGTTGGAAGGGACAAAGAGCTTCTAGTTCCAACCCCCTGCCATGGGCAGGGAATGTCTCTGTAAGACAGTTAAGAAAATGCAAAGTTAGGGGGGAAAAAACCACTTAAACTGGCAAGTTTCCAGGCAGAATCAATAGCCAACCTAACAGTTTAAAACTCAAACATCTGAGAGGCTGGTATTTCTTTTGATTTTTGCACCTTTTGATTTAGAGCAGAGAAAATGAGGTTGATGTATAATGACATCACACCATCTTCCCAGATGATGTGCTTCTGAATACCAGCCAGCCAAGATGGTATTTAACAGAATTTCATCACTTTCACAGGTATTGTCTTTCTCAATTTTCATTTAGGCCTGGATACTTCTTATTTGTTCTGAAAACAGACTTGGGTCTGTCTTTGGAAGAAAATCACATCTGGATACATTTATTTATTGCAGAGAGAACGAAGCAAAACTATAGTTTGATTATGCTGAACCAGAAGTGCACTCATGGTACCTTCAGAAATGACAAAAAACAGGTGTCAAAACTCTGTATAGGTAGAGACTAGTGTGATTTGGAGAAAATGGAAGTGAAGTTGTCTTCAGTGTAGAAATTATTGGAAATGTTAATACAGCAGCAACAGAAAGTCTAAAGGAAACTTGCAGGGCCTTTATGTGTTTATAACTTCCCTATTTGAAATTACATTATGGAGTTGTTTAGATAAGCTTTTGACATTCATGTTCATTCCTTTTCCTTACAGAAAAATTGCTAGAATCTGTAAAACCATATTTTTATTCCTATGCTTGTTTTGGAAAAACAGCAACTGACTTTTGTTGCTGCTTTCACGGGTGTCCTTATTATCCTCTGAGCTTTGGCACCACTGACACTGCACTGCTTATTTCAAGGGAAGTGGAAAGACACTTTTCCGGGCACTGCACAGGATGCTGCAGCTGCAGAGAGCCTGAACTCTCCTCCTGCCTTGCCCAGAATTTACAGTGCAGGTTTTGGAACCTGGATGTCAGTTCATGTGTTCACATTCCCCACACTCTAAATTCCCACAGCCGTTGAAGCTGCCATTCCTTCTGGGTAAAGCACAGTTCTTTTTCCTGCTGGTTGTCAGTGTAAATAATCAGAAAGCCTTAGAATCTTCACCATCGTTTTTTTTTCATTGCATCCCTTCCAAAGGTAAGCAAAGACAGCCCCAAAACAGGAAACCTTCAGCCAGGGACTAAGGGAAAGGGACAGAGGCAGTGAGGGGAGTCAGAAACAGTGATCAGATGGGGGCAGACAGTGCCAACCCTGAACTGGGGCAACCCTAAAATTTTTCAGAATGTCTCTGAGCTATTCTAAGATTTTAACCCCCACTAAGCAGCTCTAAACCACTGTATAGTTCTTCTAAATTGTTCTAAAAGTCCTTTAGTTAGCCTAAAGAGCTCTAAGACCTCTGTATTGTTGCAGAGACAATTGGCTAAAACCAGATATAATTTACACAAGTCTAAGCAGTCCCAAAAGTACTCTAAGACTCTAATCGGCTCTAAACTGCCACTAAATGGTGCTAAACACCTCTAGGAGTTTATTGCCACCTTTAAAATACCTTTGCACTTCCTGAAACAGCTTCAAAGATCTGAAAAATAGCTGCAGATTCCTCCAGAACTCCTCAGAAGCACTCTAAGCAGTTCTGAGGAGCTGTAATATCCCTTCCAAGAGTGCTTGGGTCCTCTAAACGGCACTAACATCTTTCTAAACCTCCTCTAAGCAACTTTCAGATTCATCTGATCTTATCTAGAGCTCCTCTATATTGATCTGAAGATCTTCTGAGCATCTTGAACTCCTCTAAGGAGCTCTAAACCTCCTTGAATATGCTGTGAGGTGCTTTAACCAGGTAGCTACAAAACACCTCTGATGACCTTTTACAGAGCTATTATTACACCCTCTAAATCACACCCTTTAAAATCATTTGACTGATTCTAAAACACTCCAGAGTGATAAACCAGTCTGGACTTCTTTAAAGAGTTCCAGAATGTGCCACACTGCTCTACAACCCACCTAGACAGCTCTAAAACCCTTCTAATTGAAGATAAACCATAAACAATGGTGAGAAACGATAAAAAAAAGCCTCCACTCTGAAAGCCCTCTAACCAACACTGATACCTAAAATTCCTCCACACTGCCTTAAGCAGCAGTAAAATGCTTCAAAACAGATCTCAGCCCCTCTCAGTTTTCCATGAAATGGCTCCAGAGCTCCTTTTTGCATTTCTGAAACTCCTGCTTAGAGAAAGAGTGCTAAAACTTCCCTGAGGCTCTAAAACCATGCTGAACTGCTCTAAATTGATCTAACTCCTCTAAAACCCCTGCAAACAGTTCTAAGCAGCTCTAAAGTCCTGTAAAGTGTGCCAGAACTCCTGTAAAGTACTCTAAACTCATTTAGCTTTTCTAAACCTCTTCTAAACACCTCAGAGCACCCCTAAACTGATCTAAAGCTCCTCTGATGCTCTAAGCAGCACTAATGTGTCTCTAAAGACATTTAAAATGCCTCTAAATCTCTGCTGTACAACCCTGAACTGCTCTATGCAGCTTTAAAATTCCTCTGAAGAGCTCAGGGCAGCTCGAAAACCCTTCTAGACCAATCTGTGACTCCAACAGGCTGTTCTAAGCAGCCCTAAACCACTTCAGGCTACTGCAAAACTTCTATGCTGTCAACAGTAGCTCTAAAACTCCCTTAAAATACTTGGAATACCTTCTGGACTTTCTTTAAGTGGCTCTACAGAGCACTGAATTGTCTCTGAACCTCAAGAAATACACTGTTGTTTTGGGGAGGTGGCAGAGGTTGTGAGAGCTGGGGCTGTTCAGCCTGGAGAGAGAAGTTACCCATAGGAACAGAAGAGTTTAGAGAGGAGGGGATTTCTGGCAAACAAAATGACCCTCAAAGAAAAGCATGTGCTTTGGAGGACCTGCTAATAAAGCTAAACCCCAGAGAAAGTGATCTCTACGTATGAACAGCCCACAGGGAACATATTTTGGGGTGGGGGAGGAATACCACAGCCCCAAACTCCTGGGGTTACTATGTGAGCACATGAAAAATGTGCTCCCGGGCACACAACAACAACAGGGGATTGTTCTCCCTGCAGGCACTGGGTGCTCTCAAAACACGCTCTGATGGGGGTTCTGAGAGTGCACCCTCAAGGCAGATGTTTTGAAGGTTTATTGCCAGGAATCTGCCCAGGGCAGTACCTTGTCTTATGGGGTGCTGGTGGTCTGTCGAAATCAACTGGAGAAGATCTGAATCCAGGCCCAGCTGCAGTTCTGGTGGGATGGAGGAGGATTGTGCTGTGCACGGCTGCCATGGGGCCACACTTGGCACTGCACACGGTGCACATCTTGGAAAACCATGTTGGGCTGCTCCCCATGGGCCATTGTTTTCTGCTCTCATCATGGCCTGACCTCCGTTTGCCCTTCACACAGAGACATGGGTCCATGTGTCCCAGAGCCAGGACACTGTGCTGTCACTGGGAGTGCTTCCAGCACCTCAGTGGGGCTGGGAAGGCATGAGATGAGATAGCAGGAAAAAATCTTTCCCTGTGAGGGTGGTGAGACCCTGGCACAGGTTGCCCAGAGAAGCTCTGGCTGCCCCATCCCTGGAAGTGTCCAAGGCCAGGTTGGACGGGGCTTGGAGCAACCTGGGGTAGTGGAAGGTGTCCCTGCCCGTGGCAGGGAGCGGAACTGGATGATCTTTAAGGTCTCTTCCAACCCGAACCAGTCTCTGATTCTATGATTGTCTCCACCCTGTTAGTTTGGCAAATTTTGAAAAGTTCATTTATTTATTTTTACGTTTAAGTTTGCAGATAACGATTAATAACCCAAACCAGCCTTACTTTTTGCACAGAGTGTGGGCTGTGGGAGCCCATGGGGGTCACGGCTGTGCTGGGGGTGCCAGAGGGCAGGGAAGGGGCTGGGCGAGGGTGGGCTGAGATGGGCTGGACAGGGGAAGATTGGGCGAGGGAAGGCTGGGCAGAGGAAAGGATGGGCTGAGAAGGGCTGGGCTGAGAAGGGCTGGGCTGAGGCTGAGGAAGGGCTAGGTTGGGGCTGAGAAGGGCTGAGGCTGAGGAAGGGCTGGGCTGGCAGGGTTGGGTTGGGGCTGAGGAAGGGCTGGGCTGAGGCTGAGGAGGGCTGGATTGGGGCTGAGAAGGGCTGGGCTGGCAGGGTTGAGTTGGGGCTGAGAAAGGCTGGGTTGGGCTGAGGAAGGGCTGAGCTGAGGCTGAGAAGGGCTGGGCTGAGGCTGAGGAGGGCCGGGCTGCCAGGGCCGTGCAGCGCTGTCAGGCGGTGCCGCGGCCCCCGCCCCTCACTCCGCCTCTCGCTCCCTCGGCCATTCCCACCCCGCCGCCTCCCGACGCGCTCCCGGCGCCCGCTGGAGCGGCCCTGGGAGCCGCCGAGGGGCTGCTCGAGGTGAGGGGGAGCCGGGGGCCGTGCCAGGGCCGTGCCGGGGCCCTCAGGCAGCGCGGGGAGCCGGGTCTGTGCAGAGCCGGGCCCTGCCCCGCTGCCCGCGGCCCCGGGGGTGCTGGGGCACGGCCTGCGGCTCTTGCCTTTGGCAGAAGTCGAACTACACTTGAATAAAGATGGTAATCACGTTTACCCCTTTCTTCTTCAAGCAGCTCAATGACATCCAGAAAGAAGTTGCAGGGTCTCGTAGCTGCTACAATTACTCCCATGACTCCTGATGGGTGAGTTGTCAAAGTTGCACTGATTACTGTTTCCTTAGACTTCTACGTTGCTTCTTTCATATTTGGAACTGATCTGCGTTGTTTCTTTCTTTCTTCTCCCTTTTTCTTTTTTTTCTTAAATCAGATCTCAGGTGGGATGTGGGAACTGTTGGTCCCACTAGGACCAGAGAGAGATTCCCTTTCCTCTGCCTCCTCCTGTTGCCCAGCAATTGCTGTAGGTCTGGGTTGGGAGAGTTTGGATCAGTCTCACTTCTCTTTTTCTGCTGCCTTGTAGGCGCAAATTAATTCATAGTAAGCTTATACGTGAAGAGTATTGCAGTGTTTTCACGTTTGTTAAGGAAAACCACAGTCCTAGTTAAAAAGAGCTCTTGAGAGCTAGAAAATAATTGTCAGAATCTGAAGGCCTTTTAGGTTCCACTTTACCCTAGCTCAGTCATGCATGCACTCGTGTGTGTATGTGTGCATGGGATTAGTCTAAGCCTGAAGAAAATACTGCAAGGACAGCACAGTTCTGAAAATAACATCCAATCGAAACTTGAAATTCAGCTTTCCTCAGGGCAGGGGTGACAAACAGAACCCTCCTGACTGCATTTTGGTGTTGCAAGACAGTTTCCTGGAGTCAGCAGAGAACCCTGAGCTCTGGTGGGGGATGTGACAGGATCTGTTTATGTTTTTGAGGGAGGTGGTGGAGATGTGCTAGTACAGACTGCCAAAAGTGAACTTCACTTTTTAAAAGTGCTGTACAGTTTGGCACTGTGCTAGTCAGAGAACTCATTCACTTGCAGGCACTGCTTTGATCCTTGCTTTAAAGGAAACTTGTTTCTGATTTCACTTTTTATCACAACTCATATAGAAACATGGTATTTAGAGAGTGACCTGAGCCCTCTGCCTGGAATGCATGGTCCTTGTCTGATATGTTCTGGGAAGACAAATGTGGAATTTTGGGTGACGTGTAAGACCAGTCAAGGCACCAGAATTGACTTCCAGGCTATAGGGTTTGTCTGTATGTTTAACAAATGACACAACAGCCAAATATTATATTTGGGTAAACAAAACAAGTTTGTCCTGCAGAGAAGATAAACATAGAATTCTATTTCCCCCGTTTCTCGCGGAAATCTGTTGCTTTCCTCATCCTTTAATGAGAGAGAGAGGTCAAAGTCACATCCAGCAGATGCAATTTCAGTGTCTGTATCCAGAAGTAGTTTAACTATTTGCCAGCACTTGGACAAAATCTTTATGCTCTCAAGAGGACTCCTGTTTCCCTCAACAGCTGCAAAGGTTTGTCTTGTACTGTCTCATACCTCCCCAAAAAAGTCCTCTGCTGTGATGAGCCTGCAGTAATTCCCAATTGGGACAAAAGGTTGGAACTACTTGTCAGGAGGAAGAGAAACTGCAAGAGGGAATTCAGAGTTGAGCTGTTACCTCAGATGTTAAATAGATGCTGAGGGTATCATGCCTTGGGATAAATCTGTGCGTGTACAAATGCAAGGCTTCAAAATACATGGGGTTTTTCTTGTTTCTTAATGACTAAGTTAAAGAGAAATGTGGATGGAGACTTATGGTTGCTGTGATTCCTTTCTCTGCAGACAAATTAACCTTCCGGTGATTCGTCAGTACGTGGATTATCTGGTAAACGAGCAGACTGTGAAGAATGTTTTTGGTGAGTGTTTCTTTGACTGAAACTGTGTTACAGCCCTTCTGCCTGGATGGAAATCCTGTGATATCTCACCTGATAAGAGCTGTAGTGGGGGGCACTGTGGATGTGGGATCATCCTGACCACTTATAGTCCCCAGTGGAGAGAGAGCAAGAGGTACTTAAGGCATCTGCTTCTGCCCACATCCCCTTTCAGTGTGGGATAAAATAAGTGTTGCCCTCACAGGGTTACACTCCCAGAGGTGACTGGATAATGTGTTGGCAGAGAAGGCTCACTGAGTGATTCTCCCCAACTCAAAAAGTGTCAGTTCTTTTCTTCAGTGAAAACAATGTGAAGGTGAGGCCTCAGCCAGTATGTTGTGTGTTGAAACAGTGAATGGCACGACAGGAGAAGGCCTGTCCCTCAGCATCCAGGAGAGGAAGCAGCTGGCAGAAGAATGGGTGTGCCAAGGAAAAGACAAGTGAGTAGCTGAGGGGGAACAGGGGATTCCAGATCTCATGTTTTGATATTGGCATGCCTTGATTGCACAGCCAAATTTGCTGATGCCTTTTTACTCCAGTATTTTGCTGTTGGGCTTTGTTCCCCAGCTCCTTTGTCACAGAGGTGTGGTTTTGTCACTGCCAGTTCGCTGGTGTCCATTTTTTTGACATTTCTTACAAGTTTTGGGAGCTTGTAAGAGTCCTTCTCTTTGGTACACTGAGGGGTGGGGGACAAGAAAGGACTTGAGGGGGAAAAAAAAGGCCTGTGCCCTTTGCTTATTCTCAAAAAGAATTGAAAATAAAAAGCATTTCTGAACCTTTTAATGTAATAAATGATTTGGAAGGGGGAACCCAAGGTGTCAAATGTTCTCTGTGCTGTGAGGTAGGTCTGCAGAGAAAGAGGTTTAGAATGCAAAGATACACTTTGATATCCTTTACTCTTCCTGGCTTCCCCTTAAACCCTTGACATCTTAATTTCAGCTTCCTAATAAAATGCTGAGATTTGTCCCTCCTGACAGCCTTGCAAGTACAACAGCAAGGAGTCACACATCATCCATGCTTGCAAGTGTGATTTTTTTCCACCACCTGTCACTTGTCACTGTTGGCATTTTCCCTGTGTGTCGGCTTGTCAGGTCCACACAGGCTCAGATCCTTTCTAGGTTCTTGTTCTGTGGCTCCCCAAGCTCATTTTGGCAGCCTGGCATTTTTCACCATCACTGAAACCTCTCCAAACCTTCTGAATTTGGTTTTTTTTTTGGTACAGATTGGATCACGTGATCATTCATGTGGGAGCACTGAGCCTGCCGGAGTCCCAAGAGCTGGTGTGTACATGATATGATTCCTTTTCACTGTGTGTGATAAATATAAGCAGATTTTACCTTCAGGTACTTTCCATTCTGTCTTTTACAGGCAAGACACGCAGCAGCCATAGGTGCTGGTGGCATTGCTGTCATAGCGCCCTTCTTCTTCAAACCCACAAACAAAGGTGAGTACCTGTGATTGCTGGGGCCTTTTTATTGCCCTCCAAACCTTGATCATAGATAAAGGATTAATACCATCCCCTTTCTTTGGAAACTGTTCTGGTGATAACGTTTGCACACTTGTCACGGAAAAGCAAAACCTACAAGAAGCGTTTTTTAAAGATGAGAATTTCAAAATTCTCCTGGTAAGAAGCGGGAAAAATGTCTTTTGGGATGTGTTTTGTTAGTGTCTTGCAAAATGAAGACATAATAATTCTTTGATTCTTAAAATGGTACAAGAAAATTGTCCAAAAACCTGTTCATCATCCACCAAGCAACACCCCAGGGAGGTGAACGTGACCTTGATCCCTTGTCCTTTGTAACACACAAGTGATCCTGGTGAGACCACTTGGCACACAGGTCTGGCACGTGTGAGAGCAGGCCTGAGTCACATCTGCAAGAGAATGAATGAGTTACTGAAATTGCTTTGGTTTAAAACATATACTGTCTTTGCCTTCCTTAAGGTCTTCCCCCGATTTTTGTCACATTTAATGTGTTAATGACGTGTGAAGGGTTTTATATGTATGGTGCACAAGCTGAGGCCTCTCCACAGCCCCTGGCTGTGGATCTGAACTGTCTGTCCCTATGGAATGTCTCCTTCTCTTATGGGATATGTGATGTTTTCCTTCCAGATGAGCTGGTCTCTCTCTTGCAGAAGGTCACGTCTGAGGCCCCTGATGTTCCATTTTATTACTATCATATTCCTCCTCTGACGGGTGTGAAGAGTAAGTACAGAGTACAGATCTGTGGTCATTTGCTCTGGACAGCAGGTTATGTGGTGTATCTGGATGTAAGGATTTAAATTCAGTCTTAAATATGTCGTTGCCAGTTTGTGCCTAAACTTTCACTTATCCAGGGTTTTTGTGTTCTGATCTGGTAAAAGAGTCTCGCTTTTTGTTGTCTTGCTCATTGCTTTAGAGCTGTATAGTTTACTAGGCTTAGGCCTATTAAACAACTTCTAAAACATTAAGTCTCCCTCTTGGGGACGTGGCAGGGGACTGTCCCAGAACAGGGCTGTGTTCCTTCACATGAGCTTGCTGTCCTGCACAGTTCGTGTGGAAGAGTTGCTGGAGGGAATAAAAGAACGGATCCCCACCTTCCAGGGTGTGAAGTTCAGCGACACGGACCTCCTGGACCTTGCACAGTGTATACACAAGAATGAAGCACAGCAGCTTGAATTTCTTTATGGGGTGGATGAGGTAAAGGGCTCCTCTTAAAAATAATTCCTTCTAAGGCATTCTCTTGCTTCAGCCTTGGGGAAAAACAACCCTGGACACTCAGTGCCAGGCAGTTTCGTTGCTCCCTCCCACCACCCCTTTTTTATTCTTTATTTTGTTACATGAAGTAAATTTTTTTTTTTACTTTTGTTTCTCCCCTCACCCCAAACTAGCAACTGTTGGGTGCACTGGCAGTAGGGGCAAATGGAGCAGTTGGCAGGTCAGTATGGCTTGGACTCCCTCCCCTCCACACACACACTGTGGTGTTGTATCTTCCACTGTCTGCACAGCACTTCCCTGACTGTCTTCTGTCACCACAACAGAGGATTTTACAGGGTGGGGCAGACACATAATGTAGCCCCAATCCTGCTGATGGGACAGTCATATAACCTGGGGATCTCACCCCGTGTTCCTTTGGGTGATTAGTGCTGCAGTCCCTAAGCTGACCCAAAGGTTTCAACGTACTTTTTATCCTCACAGCAACTTTAGAAGTGATCCCTACTTCAGTTTTCATTATATGTGTAAGGAACCAAAACCCAGAGAAGTAAAAATCATTAGTTGACATGAGAAGTCTGTGAGGAAAATGGCTCTGCCAAGTTTATTTCTGATTTATCTTCTGCCCCTCTTACTAGGCTGCTTAGATGAATTACTGTGTGATATCTGTGTTCCCATTTAGAGGATCCATTAAATGAACAAGCAACTGGAAAATTAAGAGGTTGATGAATCTGCTCTCTAAACTCTTCTGTAGGGCTTGACACACTTCAGATGCTTGACCACATATACATTGCACAAATCTCTCTTAATAATGACATTCCTACCCTGTCAACAGCAAAAGCCTGTGCTTACTTGTTTCGTTTCACTGGTTTTAAGTTCCTCCTTTGCATTTACCAATTCTCCTTTTGGTTTGTTTTGGGGTTTTTTTTTGTTTTTTTGGCAGCACATATAACTATTTGGGCCGACAAACCAATCTGATGTTGGAAGCCTTTGCAAAGCCAGACCTTGCCTTGGCACGGAAGTATCAGGTACAGCATCTTCCCTGGCCCCACTGGGAGCAACCTCGAGCTTTACTGGGCTGGTTTTCCATCTGGGTTTGGCATCCATACCCTGAGGTAGCTTTATTAAAGGAAAATTCTTCCAGCTCCATGCCCCCTGCTTGTTACTCATCCCTGCTCAGCTTTTTGACCAGTCCTTAGTAACTTTTATCGAAGATCTGCCTCACTTACCCTTCAACTCTCTAATCTCATCCATGCAGGTGAGTCTTTTTCCTTGAACAAACCCATGGGGAGCAAGCCCCTTGACTAGGAATATTCTGGGGATAGCCTACATGATGTAGGGCAGAAAGCTGTCCCAAAACAGCTCTGCCTTCACCCCTCTTGGGCAGCTTGGAGATTTGTGGGGAGTTCTGAGCCATCAGTGCACAATCTGTACCCACTCTTTTTATGGGACATTTGAGGCATCCCTCCCCTATTCCAATGGAATTCAATTAGTATTTCCCATAGATTGGCCCAGTGGCTTTTCTCAAAGCTGGGCTACAGTTGTATAAAATATAGATATCATAATATTTCTAGATGCTTTTACACCTTCAAATTTGAAGGTGTTAATAAACTACTGTTGATCTTTTCTAGTTTCTCACTGGGGAGTTTCTCAACTTTGTCATCAAACTGGGTAAGTAAACTGGGTAATCACTGCCTGTTTCACTCGTTATGTCTAAAAATGTGGACTTGGTGCTCCTGCAACTCTCATGTTGCTGCACTCTTGGAACTTCCTTCCTGAAAGATTTCACAGTGAAAAACTGTTGCATCTGCTGTTTCCCAACTTAGCAGCAGCTGGAAGCTGGGAGCTGACCAAGCATCCCTGACCAATTCCACTCTCCCTTCCTTCCTTCTGCTGTGAAATATCACAGATTTAAAGCTGGGACTCTGTGATTTACCCTTTTTCTTACCCTGACTCTTTCTGTGGGTTGTTTTTTTGTTAGTTTCTTTTTCCCTTCTGTCTCCAAAAGCTCATTTCTTTATTTCTACAGTCATTTTTCTGAGATGGTGGTGCCCAAGGAGGAAAACAGCTCTGATACTTCTCTCTCCTGCCTTGCTGTAATTTAAGAGGAACTTTGTTGAGGGCTGTACAAGGCCAAAACATTTTAAAATTGAATGATTTTTAGAAACAAAATCAAGATTAAATACAAAAAGCAATTAAAACCAAGTCAGAGTGGTGTAGGGAGACTGAATCAGACATGAAATGTTCAAATTAAATTAAATCAGATACTTAATGAAAAGAAGTGTTCACTTTGGGTTTGCTGGGATATGCAAACCCTGCTTAATGTAGCTGAGCTTTAGTGCTTGATTTTATTTCTTGGGTTCAAAGTCAGAGGAATTGCATTATTTTTTAGCCTTATAGATAAGGAGGCAAATACTGAATTTCCAGAGCTATGGACAAGGAGCAGGATGTAACTGCTCCCAGGGTTTGCCTTTGCAAGAATCTGCACTGGGGTTGCCTGTATATAAATAAATGTAGTGAGCAGGTGTAATTTTTACTGTAATGCCTTTCCTGTCTGCAAGCACAGCTCCCTCTTCTTAGTTACGCTGTTCTCACTTCCAAGAAATACTCGAAGCCTGGTTGATGCTGGATTACCCAGGAAATCCATGCTGCTGCTTTTTTTGGCACGTGTATCAAGGCTGCTTTAAGCAAGATGGTCTGCAAATGTCCTGATTTTGCTTTTGTCTGCCCAGGTTTTGGTGTTGCACAGACTAAAGCTGTGATGACTTTTGTTTCTGGCATTCCCATGGGACCTCCACGGCTTCCACTCCTTGGTGCCTCTGAGGAGTTCATTGCCAAGGCCAAAGCCAAGCTGGACAGCATTGTGTGGCCTGATGGTGACTGAGCACACAGAATCTGGGAATCACTGAGGTTGGAAAACCTCTAAAATCGAGTCCAACCATTAACCTGACACTCCTGGGTCCAACCCTGAGCCACATCCCCAAGTGCCACATCTACGATGCTGTTCACTTCCACTCGGATCTGGAGGTTCCTTTGCTGGGATTCTCTGCCACGTGGCACATTCCCCACATGCTGGGCTGGGATTTCTTTCAGGGAATTGGCAAAGTGCCCAAGTGCTTTCCTGCTGGGGCTGGCTTTGCTGGGGCACACGTGGCCCAACACTTTACACTGCTTCTCTGGAGCTCTGCACATTCCAGGTCTAGGTGGTACCTTTTAATAAAAAAAATAGCAAATTTTCCCCAGTTGGAGGGGCTGACTCCTTTTGCCTAGAAAGGAGGAAGATCTGGCTCCACCCTCCCTCCAGCTGGATGATGTTTTGTCTTCTCCATGAGCACTACACTGTGTTTAAACAACAGTATGGCACCATCAGATTGCTCAGACTGGTATCTGTTTGTCAGAGTTACTGGGATACTGTCTGTGCATGTAAAATCCTGCTTTTGTCTGATCTCTTTGTGTTCATACACCTTAATGCAAAATTAAAAAAAAAAAACCCTTTTGCAATAGCAAGCTTTGGCTTTCTAATAAGCAGCTGTTTCTACATTTGTTTTCCTTAGGACAGGAACAAAGCCACAACTGAGCTGTGCATCTCTATATCCCAGTGCAGAATGCTGTCTGGCAGGTTAGGAAGTCAGAGAGTCACAGAATCACAGAATGGTTTGGGTGGGAAGGGACCATAAAGCCCATCCAGTCCCACCCTCTGCCATGGGCAGGGACACCTTCCACTGTCCTTCCACCAAGCCCCGTCCAACCTGGCCTTGGACACTTCCAGGGATGGGGCAGCCACAGCTTCTCTGGACAACCTGTGCCAGGGCCTCACCACCCTCACAGGGAGGAATTCCTTCCCAATATCCCATCTATCCCTGTCCTGTGGCAGTGGGAAGCCATTCCCCCTTGTCCTGTCCCTCCATCCCTCGTCCCCAGTCCCTCTCCAGCTCTCCTGGAGCCCCTTTAGGCACTGGAAGGGGCTCTAAAGTCTCCCTGGAGCCTCCTCTTCTCCAGGTGAATTCCCCCAGCATTCCCAGCCTGGTTCCAGAGCAGAGGGGCTCCAGCCCTCGGAGCATCTCCATGGAATCACAGGGAATCCCAGAACTGTTAGGGTTGGAAGGGACTTCTGGAGATCACCCAGTCCAACCCCCCTGCCAGGGCAGGGTCGCCTGGATCAGGTGGGTTTGGGATGTCTCCAGCGAGGGGGGCTGTTCCCGGCTCTGCCCTCACGGGCAGCCGCTCCCCGCCGAGGGGCGGGGCTGTGCCCGCCCGCCGGGCCCTTCCCGGCCGCCGTCCCCGCGCAGGCGCTGCTGCTGCCGGGCGGTGCTGCCCCGGAGCCTCACGGAGCCCCGGCCCGGCCGGCCATGGGGGACGTGAAGAACTACCTGTACGCCTGGTGCGGCAGGCGGAGGGTCATGCCGGCCTACGAGATCCGCGCCGCCGGCGGCCGCGGCCGGCAGACCTTCCTGTGCGAGGTGCGGGCCTGCCCCGCCGGGATCGGGCCACAGGGGCTGTGCGGGGGCCCTGAGGGGCACTGGGGCCCTGAGGGGGCTCTGTGGTCCTGCCGGGGGTGTGTGGTCCGTGACGGGCATCTGGGGGCTCCGAGCGGGTCTGGTGTCCTGCCGAGGGTCTGGGGAGCCCCGCCGGGGGTCTGGGGTCCCTGCCTGTGTCCTGGGGGTGTTGTCGGGGGTTTGGGGGCCGTGCCGGGGGTCTGGGCTCGCTGCCGGCAGGGACCTGGAGCTGTGCCGGAGATCTGGGGATGTTGCCGGGGGGCAGGTGACAGGGGACCCTGCCGAGGGTCTGGGGGCCGTGACGGGGGTCTGGGCTCTGCCAGGGGGATGTGGGGGCTCTGCCGGGGAACCCGGGGCCCTGCTGGGGTCTGGAGTCTGTGACAGGGACCCGGGGACCCTGCCGGTGCAGGCTTGGGGCTCTGCCAGAGCGAACCTGGGGCCAGAGCAGGGGGTCTGGGGTCGCTGCCAGGGATCTGGGGGCTCTACCAGTGTGGTCGGGGGTCCTGCCCGGCCTGGAGGGGGGTTAGCTGGGAGCCGAGGGCTCAGGGAGGGCTCTCAGTCCCGGCTGTGTGTGCATGGTGTGAAGGGAGGGGCAGGAGGGAAGCAGCCGGAAGGATGCTGCTACAGGGAAAAGGAAACGATTTTCTTAAGGGTGGTGAGTGTCTGCACACCGTGTGTGTGGTCCTTCTTGCGGTTAAAATAGCCGTGTGTCACCTTTGCAGAGAGCTTTGGCCTGTGGTTGAACTTGAGATGAAAGGTATCAAAGAATTCCTGCTGGAGTGGCTCCTAGGCTAGGCTGTAACAGTACTCTGCTCCTGGCTCTGGATAGTGTGGATGTGGGAGCTGTGAGTTCAGGCTGGCTCTGAGGAGGAGCTGGCAGTGAGTGTGCAGAACGGGTCATTTTCTGAGCTGGGCCATGAATTTGCACTAAACACCTTGAATTTGTCATTTTACCCTTCCTCCCTGTTTGTCTTCCCTGTCAATAGCAAAACTGAGAAGCACAGTGATATTAAACCAGTTTTCAAGGTGTTATAACTGAGATTGAGCATTACTCAGATGGAGTGGGTTTATGCACAGTTAGATTAACAGAACCCCCAGAATGGTTTGGGTTGGAAGGGACATTAAAGCCCATCCAGTCCCACCCCCTGCCATGGGCAGGGACACCTTCCACTAGCCCAGGTTGCTCCAAGCCCCGTCCAACCTGGCCTTGGACACTTCCAGGGATGGGGCAGCCACAGCTTCTCTGGGCAACCTGTGCCAGGGCCTCCCCACCCTCACAGGAGAGAATTCCTTCCCAATATCCCAGCTAAACCTACTCGCTGTCAGTTTAAATCCATTCCCTCTTGTCCTGTCTCTCCATGCTCTTGTGAAAACTAATATTTAGAAAATAATATATATATATTCTATATTATACAATATATGTATATTCTTGTTCTGGTTTTTGTAAGTTGATGCCCCGTGAGCATCCACGGAAACTTAACAGGTGAAAGGATCAGTCTCATGAAAACATTCTCTCTTGCTGATTTACAGAGTCTGGCTATGAATCCAGTACAGTTAATGGTTGGTTGGAGGTATCATTGTCCAGGACATAGAATTGCTGCTCTAAAGTAAAAAAATCACAAATTAATCACATGTTTTTATCTGCAAGAATGTGGAGCTAAGCTTGAGGGAACACCGGCTCACTCCTGTCCTAGTTGTCCAAGGGTTTGGGATTATGGTTGAAGAAGGTGATCCTGGGCAGGGTTTGCCAGGGTCCTTTCCTACATTGATTTGTCTTCTTCCACAAGGTTCTGGGAAGTACTTGTGCTCTGAGAATGGAGGTTTTCAGAATGTAGGAGTCTCTTTAGTAGGCCCAGGTGGCCAAGAAGGCCAATGGATCCTGGCCTGGCTCAGGAACAGTGTGGCCAACAGGTCCAAGGATGTGATTCTTCCCCTGGACTCAGCGCTGGTGAGGCCACCCCTGGAGTGCTGTGTCCAGCTCTGGGCCCCTCAGCTCAGGAAGGATATTGAGGTGCTGGAGCAGGTCCAGAGAAGAGCAACGAGGCTGGGGAAGGGACTCAAGCACAAGTCCTATGAGGAGAGGCTGAGGGAGCTGGGGCTGTTTAGGCTGGAGAAGAGGAGGCTCAGGGGAGACCTCCTCACTCTCTACAACTCCCTGACAGGAGGTTGTAGCCAGGTGGGGATTGGTCTCTTTTCCCAGACAGCTCTCAGCAAGACAAGAGGGCTGGATCTCAAGTTGTGCCAAGGGAGGTTCAGGTTAGATATTAGAACGAATTTCTTTCCAGAGAGGGTGATCAGCCATTGGAATGGGCTGCCCAGGGAAGTGGTGGATTCTCTGTCCCTGGAGATTTTTAAAAAGAGACTGGATGTGGCATCAGTCCTGTAACCCCAGCGGTGTTGGATCAAGGGTTGGACTTGATGATCTCGGAGGTCCCTTCCAACCCAGCTGATTCTATGATTCTATGAAAGAATACAGTCAAACCCTACAGAAATATATGGCTGTGTCTACTGATACATAACAACACTTAGCGACGTTATTTCTGCTGTATTGATGAGCAAGCAGACTTTGGTGTTTCAGCCAGTGCTGCTGGTTTGCAGGCCCCTCTCCCCCACCCAGCTGTGTGTTGTTCCCTGCAGGTCCGAGTGGAAGGGTTCAACTACGTGGGCATGGGCAACTCCACCAACAAGAAGGACGCGCAGAGCAACGCTGCCCGTGACTTCATCAACTACCTGGTGCGGGTGAACGAGATGAAGAAGGATGAAGTCCCTGCTTTTGGAGTAAGCTGCTCTTCCTCCTTGCCAAAGCCTGACCTTTCTTGGCAGTGGGATGCTCCCAGTTGTGTTTCACTCAGGAGTTCAGTCCCCTGTACGACGATGAGGATTGAGTGTGAGGGACTTGTGCTCGCAGTGCTGGAAAGCTGGGATACATGCAGAATATCAGGGTGGAAAAGATCCTTAAGACCATTGAGTCCAGCTGAATGTTGTGGGATGATCTGGTCCATACAGCTGTGTGTTAAGCTGCAAAGCTGATGAGGCTGGAAAGAACTCAGAGTCCCTGTGAGGTGCAGCCTGACTTTAAAAGTGCTGAGTACTCACACCTGACACTGGGAATTGTTTTAGATATATATTATTATATATATATATGCACAATCCTGTGTACTTAAAAAAAATTACAACAAAAAATAATAATCACAGATACCTCAAACCAGACGTTGAAAATTTGGCATTTTTTTAAACCATAACTGCTTGCAGCCCCAGCTCCTCAGGTATGTGACAGGATCTCTGCTTTTTATGATGTTGTATGAACCATCAGCAGTGACTAGCACATAAAGGCTGAGGAGGAGGGTAACTCTGTCATTGCAGCAATTTTAGACAAAAAAATAAAGTAAATAAAGCATGAAGTTTTGTGTTATCTGTTGGGAAGGAAGAGAATAATTCTGTTTTCTCAGCCTTCTTGCCTCTTTAGCCTGGGTGAAACCCAGAGTGGGAACAGAACTGATATTTAGGTTTTGATGTGCCAGTTAGTTCATGGCAATTCAGTGTTCAAACACCCACAGTTGTGTTCCTTTCAGTTTTTAAAGGGTGTTACTACTGAGGTTGCTACTGGGTGGTAACTATTGCATATTTACTGGGGATAACTATTGTGTAATGTTGCCTGAGCTCTTTAAACTGCCTGACCAGTTTTGAGCTGAACAATAAAACTTACTCTGCACCAGTGTGGTGAGGTTTTCCTTCCTTCCCTTCTCTAGCCAGCCCCAGGTGACACCCCCGATGGAGCCCAGGAAGCAGCTAGAGATGTCACTGGTTCCAGTTCAGCTCTGGGAGGACCCCTTCCTCCACATTTGCTTATAAAAAGTGAAGTAGGTAAGGCTGAAAACTGTAATTTGTGTGTATTTGGATGTATTTGGGTGGTGATTTTTCTCCCAAATACTCTGCAGACAGGAGATGTAGTTTTGGGGCAGAGGCGTGAATGACTGTGAGATCTGAGGGACTGTGAGATTGCCAGGAAGTGCCTCTCCATTGCTGAGAGCATGTCTTGGGGGGGTTATTTTATTTTTGGTTTTGTCTATGTGATAGGCAATGGCCCAGGTGCAGCACCTGGAAACTGTGGCAGTCATGGAGCTCAGTGGGATCGGGGTGCGAATTTGCAAGATTATTATTCAAAGAAAGAGGAGCAAGAAGGTCAGGAGGTAAGTCCTGCTATGGAATTCTCCAGGTATCTGTTTCACCCCCTTTAATTTGTTATTTGCATTTGTAATCAAACTTGGAGTTTTCATTTGATATTTTGCTGTTGATTTTAACTTAAACTGCAGATTTACTCTCTGGCTTTTAACAAAGGTAATTTGCTTAAGCTAGGAACAAAATAAATCACTCTGGATACTGTGAGCATCCAAGTGTTTGTACAGACATTTTGTTGTGAAAATAAGGAATTACTGAGGACTCTCTAGCATTTTCTGTAATGCCTCAATTATTTTATAGAATCTGGGTGAGTTATTTGAAGACTTGTTGTAAGAATGTTTAAAACTAGTAAATGATACTCTTCTTTTCCATATTAGACCTCAGAGTCAGAAGTGGACTTAAATGCTGACCTTCATGGGGGTTGGACCTTGGAAAATGCCAAGGCACGTCTGAACCAGTTTTTCCAAAAGGAGAAGATCCAGGAGGAATATAAATACACTGAAATGGGGCCTGATCACAACAGGTTTGGTGGTTTTAGTCACTGTCTGTGTACAAAGGGTTTGGTGACAGTGGCTGTTCACACTTATTTTTAGTGCTCCACAGTGTTCTTAGCCAGGACCAACAACATCCCTAAATTTGCTTATGTAGAAATGTGCTTTAAGGACATTTTATTTCTCTTTGTATTACAGTTAACTTTTTGACACTGGAATCTTCTACTGGAAAAATTAGTTTGGCAGAATCTTCCCAAAGGGTTTCACTTGAGACCAGCTGGATATTACTCTTTCTTGACTTCCAGCCCATTCCATCAGAGAATTTGCATGTGTTTCCCCAAATGGAAATAACTCATAGCAGATTGTGCATAAAGAATTGATGGTTTTTATTACTTTACCCCTGGAAACAGTCTCTACAAATCATCAAAACTTCAGGACATTGTATTTCTGGTGAAATATGGTGATGCTTTGTGGCCAGAAACAATGGCACGCTGCTGCTGCTGGATTCTCCTGGCTGGGTTCAGGGTTGGGTTTTTTGCATTGTATAAACTTGTGTTCTATGAGAGTTGATGTTTTTAGAAAGACAAGAGAATTTTCTTATTACAGCCTTTCACGAGAGTCTCACTTGCAGGACTTCTGGTATTCTTTTGTTGAGACTTCCAAGCATTTAGAATATCTAAAATGTTTGTATCGGTGCAGAAAGCTGTAAATTCTCCTTTAAAACCTGTCTTCAAGTCACTTCATCTCCATTTATGTCTCTCAGGCAAGGCCATGTCTTTCCCTTAAATGTGACATAAAAAGTTAGTTTGTGCAGTGCTAGGAATTCAAAATATGCTTGTTGTAGGCTTAATTTCTGAGCATTTCTTTTCTCCTGTAGCTTAGGGAATTTTTGTGCAGCTCGTTTTGTTGCACATTGTGCAGGTAGAGGCATGAAAGCCCGTGTATTTTAATTAGATAGTCTGGAGCAGAATGAGATGACTACAGATGACAGTATGTTTCTCAGCCTGGCTATTGTTCTTCCAGAGGGCATTTCAGAGTTTCCTGTTTACTGTTTATCCAGGGAAGGTTGTGTGAGTTTCCCTGGACGGAATGGCAGAAGGGGGAATTCACTACCTGCTGTAACATCTAATTAACAATCCTAATGTGTTCTAGGGCTTGTTAAGAGAGAGCAAACTGTTGGAGTCAATCCTTTTGGGTGTGTGCAACAGGAGAGGGATAACTTCAGGTGTTTTTGGAGTTTTGAGGATGGTTATATAGTTTAGGTAGTTTTTTTTTTAAGAAATACCAGTTGCCATGCATCCTGCCAGTCTGGTTTTGGGCTTTTTGAGTAATGATCAGAGATGTTAATTACAAAAGAATTATAACAGATCTGTCAGCCTTGCTCTCAGACATTTGTGGTCAGTTAATCACATTCATGGTCTAAGAACTTAGTAATAACTGGGAAATTTGGATTCAGAAACTTTAATAATGTCAGGAGGGTATGTGTTGTAAATCTAAACATGGCTCTCCTAAAACACAAAGCAAGAACTCAACATTAAGGGGTGGGATGTGGCTCCTCCATGTTGGGATTCCATCAGAAGCGTGGGATGCCTTTGCCTCCTCCCGTTCCTGCTGGAGAGCGACACCACAGATCTGTGCCACGCTCAGGAGGCTGGACTAGGGAATCACGTGGGACCCTGCTGCAAACTGATTTCTGGTGTTGCTGTTCTCCCCTCAGGTGGAGGAGAATGAGATTGAATGCTGACTGTAGGCCTGGCTGAGAAACATACTGTCATCGGTGTCTTAGGTGGCCGTTGTGTCCCTGAGAGCCAGTGGCCTTCGACCCCTGAAGCCACTGTGCCTGAAGGTCAGTTCGCTGGTAGCACAGGAAGGAGCTCTAACCTGAAATTTAAATCACTCACTTAACCTTTCTTATTGTTTGTTTGCAGCAAGAAATGAAGGACACGGGTGCAAGGCTCTGCCTGCAGCTGGGCAAGTGCCAAAGGCCTAGTTTCCAAAGAGGATCTCAGTCCAATAAAGCCCAGTTCCATGTCTTGAGTCACGTTTGCCAGGTTAAATCCTGTCTTACAAGAATTTGGCTTTTAATTTTTCATCTGGCAAACACAGGCTTAGGTCTGGGGTTCTTAAAAACACGAATCTGGTTTCCATCCTCCTCTGTTGAAGATTGTTTTTCTTTAAGCCTAAATTCTTTACTCAGAGGCTGGTGAGGCCCTGGCACAGGTTGCCCAGAGAAGCTCTGGCTGCCCCATCCCTGCAAGTGTCCAAGGCCAGGTTGGACAGGGCTTGGAGCAACCTGGGCTAGTGGAAGGTGTCCCTGTCCATGGCAGGGGGTGGGACTGGATGAGCTTTAAGGTCTCATCCCACCCAAACTATTCCATGATCCTCTGATTCTGTGATCAGTGTACCAGTTAACCTTTAAACAAACTGGTCCCATGCCTGCTAAGCAAACTATTAGGTTTGCTACGCAGAGCTACCTTGAGGAACTCTGTTACTCGAGTAACAAGTTGCTCAGTAAGTTAAAGTTCTGCTGTTCCCAGATTATGGCAATAAGGGAATGGAAATTCATGCAAATTCAAGTATTCTGTCTCCTCCTGTGCAGATAAGTTCAGTGATCTGTGACTGAATGACCTGGTTTGGTTTTGGCTG
Organism: Neopelma chrysocephalum; assembly: GCF_003984885.1. Classification (NCBI taxonomy): domain Eukaryota; kingdom Metazoa; phylum Chordata; class Aves; order Passeriformes; family Pipridae; genus Neopelma; species Neopelma chrysocephalum. Next base: position 228,616 of record NW_020897761.1, on the reverse strand, counting down.
TGCTCTGGGCTGGCCAATCGTGTGGTAAAAAGCAGAGTAGCTGTATCAAATGGTGCATCTGAGTTGTGAAACACAGGTTACTAGTGGGTTACTAGTGTTATACTAGTATCCAATCACTAGTGTGATTAGTGATTAGATCTAATCTAATAATCGTGTGATTAGATCATCTAATCACTAATGTGGGATACAGTTAATGGTGCACTAATGTCCTACCTGCTTTATAATAGTTTCCTTAAAATTGGACAGCTCAGAACATATTTCCTAATAATAAGGCTTTAAATTTCAATGCTGAACAGTGGCATTTGCAGGATTCTTCTTATCAAATCTACTGGTTCTATTGATGGCAGGTGTGTTACAGACTAATTTGGGGTTAAAGGGACTAAAAGCAGTAATATTTTACCTTGGTCACTGATGAGTTGACAGTTTCTAACTGAGAACAGAGGTGTCTTTGCCTAGAAATATTGGAAAGAGTGAATATATTTGCAGTGTCAGCTATTGGTAATTGTACCTTTGTGTTGTTTCTCTTGCAGGAGCTTTAATGCAGAAATGACCATTTATGTGAAGCAACTGGGCAGAAGTAAGTGTTCCTATTTAGTTTTTAACTTACCAAGAGGCAGGTTTTGCTACAGAGGAATGTTTATGGGTACAGACTTTATCATAGTTATGTGTTGGAGCCACTTCCAGAGGTGAGGGATCCTCTGTGTGGTGTTGGATAATCACACACTCTGAGTGCAGGAAGAGTTCATGGGACTTGTCAGTAAGTAACATCACACAGCCAGTGTGAGGCAGCTGCTGGAGGGGGCTGTTGGATTTTAGGTTGAAACTCTGGATTTATCAAGATTTGAAACTTGCCTGTGTGTGCAATCAGAGAGTTTGTTTCAGAGTAGTATCTTCTGTGGAAGCTGCATGACTGATGGGCTCCTGCAGCTCTGACTTGTGTGTGCCACAGGGATCTTCAGCCGCGAGCACGGGTCCAACAAAAAGCTGGCAGCACAGTCCTGTGCCCTCTCCCTGGTCAGGCAGCTCTACCACCTCGGGGTCATCGAGCCTTACTCTGGGCAGACAAAGAAGAAAGGAGAGTCGGTGAGTTTGGGAGGAGGGGCTGGAATTACTGCTTTCCTTTCCTGACACAGCAGCACTGCCATAAACACGAGTGAGTTAGAGTCTGCTCTCCATATTTAACATCTTACAAGTTATTGATTTGGTTTCTTTAGTTTAGCAGCTGTTTCTGTTCTGGCCAGTGATTTGGATCAGAAATATAACTTCATGGGTATGCGAATGGAGCAGTAACTAATTTTAAATGAAAAAGTATTTGTAACAAACACTTTTTTCAGTAAAATGTCTCTACAAACTTAAGTGTTTCTGTTTATGCACAGCTGTTTGGATTCATTCTCTGACACATGAGCATTTGCTGAGTATTCAGATCTGTCTCTCTCTCTATATATACACACACACCAAATAATATGTATTTGAGAATGTGTTCCTCTGAAATGAAATTCAAATATTTAAAAATAATCTACAGGTTCTTATTTGATGAAAAGTCACCAAAACATTTCAAGATCGTGAATTTTGAACTGATGATACTCTTTGGCCCTGTTTGATGGTTCAGCCCACAGTTCTGGCTCCCACTGTCTGTCTTTTTGTGTATATTGACGTGTAGTTTGTCAATATTTCCTAGCTGGAACCCTATGAGGTGTCACTGTCTCCTGAATTAGAAAATCAGCTGCAAAAGACTGTCCGGGAGCTGTCCCTGGAGGTTGTGCCTTTGGTGAGTGTGTGGCTGAGACACTCCAGTGTGTAACATCACACCTGCTCCTTTAATGCATTCACCTGTCTTTGCCCTCTCTGCTTTTGGAATTATAGCCTGAAGATCCCAGTGATCCAGTTCTGATCAACGTTGGAAAGTTGGCCCATTTTGAGCCATCACAGAGACAAAGTCACATGGGAGTTGTTCCCTGGTCACCACCTCATTCCAACTGGAACCCTTGGACTGGCTGCAATATTGATGAGGGTCCTCTGGCAAATGTAAGGTTAACTTAAAAAATTGATTTGTTGATTGTTTTCCCTGTGCTTCCAGAACTTTTAAATGCTTTTCCCCTCAGGATTTAAAGTATAAGCTATTCCAAAGGAGAAAACAGTCCACTGATAAAATTTCTTCCCCTTTTGACCTGGAGGCAGGGAATTCTTTGTGTTTACTTTGTGTTTCACTAGGTATTGAGCAGCAGTGTCTTGAGTGTCCCAATTCTCTGCTCTGTTTCACTTTTTACTTCCCATTGTGCAGCCCATACAAAGCTTAAAATTGAAATTACAAGGTAAGATCATGGACATGTCATTTATAATTCCTTAGCTTCTCTTTCCCATATTTCCATGCTCGGACTTTTTTCTGGGAGAAGAAACTGCTCCATGCCAAGTGTCATTACACAATCAGCCAAATTTCCTATTTTTTGTCATTTCTAGTCCCATTCAGCACAGAACAAATGAAAAGCAACAATGGGGCATGGTAGAATGAGGGAGAAGGGGAAAATTGCTGGGTTGTCAAATTCAGAGGGTAATTTGGTCTGGCTGGTATAACCTGGTAAGAAAAGACTCTCAGGGGAGGAACTTGAGTTTCCTACAACAGAGAATCAGAGTGCATATGGCCAAACCAGTAATTTATTACTTTCTTTCACTCGATAAATGACATCAATTTAACATTGATCATTATGTATTGATTTTTAAGAAATACGGAGCTGATGTAGATTTGGGTGTTGTTGTTTTAAACACATAAGCAGGATATGTGTGGACATTGCAAATTGAGCTGACTTCAAATCTCATCAGTGCTAGTCGTGGTGCACAAACTTAGTTGCAGCAAAAGCAATTGGCCCTTTGGTAACAAATTTGAATTTCTTTGCAATTCTTTGGTAGTTGAAATACAGGAGTTGCCTGATGAATTTCCCTCTCTGTTCACTTTTCCCTTTTCAGCTGCTGTTCTGTGGGTGGTTTTGTGCTTACATTAGTTCATTCCTTACATTAAAAACTCCTGTCTGAATGATCATCTCATTGGCTTCCTGCTGACTAGAGTGTGTTTTTCAAGCAGTTAAAGTGTTTCAATTTAAGCAATTGCTCTTTTTCAGTGTTTTGGATCTTTTTGAGAAACTTCTTTGAGGAAGAATGTTTAATTTTTAATATACTGGAATGAATGACATTAAATAGCTCATCGGTGTAACTGACTTCAGGGAGTTATGTAGGAAATGATGACATTTGGGATCATTACGTTGGAGTGCCTGATTTGATATTGAAGTTAGGATGTAGATAAGGAGTCAAAAAGCCTCCAAACAATGTCTTGTACTTACAGCTCACTCCAGAGCAAATAAGCATGGATCTGAAAAGTGATTTCATGTACCGTCTGGAGCAGGATCAGGAATTACAGAGGGTAAGTGTGCTTCCTGTGACATGCTGTGCTTGCACTAGTCTCTTTTTCTTCCAGAAGGGGTTGAACATAATGTCTACAAAGCGTGTAAGGCTGGATTTCAGCAGAAATACACGTTTTCAGAAGGACTGGATGTTCCACTGGGAGGGGTGTGGGGATGTGTTGTGCTGTGTCAGGAAAAAAATACAAACTGTTATCTGTTCTTCCACAGTTTTTCCTTTGTATAAGGCAAAAGTGTAGAAAAGGGAGACAGGGTATGGATGTGGAGCAGAACAGGTTGATTTTTGGAGATTTTGGAAACGTGCTGGATTTCTTTTTCCAGATCCAAGAAGAGAGAGAGGCCTTACCTCTGAAGAATTTTGAGAGTGAAATTCTGG
>NW_020897761.1:193352-224820 GCF_003984885.1 Neopelma chrysocephalum | reverse complement strand
TGAAAGAGTCTTTCAGGTGGTAATGCTTCATGCCCTTGCTGTCACTTGTACAGATGAAGGCCTGGCAATTAGAGATGGGTTGGAAAAGGGGCTGGGCAGCCTGCACACTTCCTGGTTTTTAAACCAGGGGCTGAGAGGGGGAAGCTTGCTCTGTTACAGGAACATTTACCTGCTGTGGCTTTTTCAGGTGTTCTTCTGAGAAAGGTGGAGACTGGGATCCGCGGCATTAGCCACGTTATTGTTGATGAGATCCACGAGAGAGACATTAATGTGAGTGAGCTGCTGATGCAGTCCTGATCTCTCTGTGCTACTGTTTAACTTGTGGATGTGTTTGTGTGTGGTAGCCAAGGTGTGAGAGCAAACTGTGTCTTACTAAGGGACACATATGTCAGTTTTCCATCCTCAATAATGTTTTTAGAAGCTCTTAATTACTCCTTACCTGATTAGCAGAGCAAGGACTTGTGTTCCTTGCTGCCCTCTTTTTTCCTGTTAGCATCTCCAGTGTCCTGGTCCCCTCTGGAGGACAGAACACCACGGCACAAGCACATCTTGTCCAAATAGGGGAGCACACTGAATGGCACTGTTACTCTGCAGTTCTGTTCCTACTGACAGTGTTGTATTACTGGTGATATTTTACAGACCCTGCAGTAGAAGTAGGGGAGGGATTGAATGTCATTTAAGAAATGGAAAACGTTTTCTGTCCCCTTGATTATTCTGTATCATTTTCAGCCTTGCCACGACAAGAGTGAGAGCAAGCACAAAGTTCTGACAGGATATTTAAGCTTGTTTGGACAGAATTTGGGGTCTCCTTTGGGTGGAATTGCAACACACATTTTTCTCTTCATCAATTAATTTTATGTTAATGATGTAAAATACAAGTTTTGAAATTTTGGCTGGGATAGGAATTATACCTTTGGAACTAAGGGCCTGCCTAACTGCATGGCAAAACTAAATAAATGTCATGTTTAAACAGAACCATAAACTTCACATACACCTGCACATTTTTATTTATTTATGAACTGTGGCTACTTTACATGTAAACCAAGTTTATAAAGACCAGAGGTTGTAATGTATTGTTAGGAAGGAAGCAGATTACTTTTAGACTACCTTCTTTACACTGGAAATCCTAAAATTCACTTACCCCAGGAATTGCAATAATTTCAAAACAAGGCACCGACAACAGTTTCTGGTTACAGAATGCTTTTATGCTACTTGTTACTTCTCTTGTCCAGTAAAACTCCTGTTCAATAGATGTGTATGTCTGTGTAGTTCCTTCTGGTCTCTTGGGAAGATATTGCTTTTTATGAGTAGCAAGTTAATGACTCTTTTATTCTCCTTGTGTGCAGACTGACTTCCTTTTGGTGGTGCTGAGGGATGTCATTCAGGCCTACCCTGAAATCAGGGTCGTGCTCATGTCTGCCACCATTGACACCAGTATGTTCTGTGAATACTTCTTCAACTGTCCCATCATCGAGGTCTATGGCAGAACCTTTCCTGTCCAAGGTAAACCATGGGTTGCACCTCCAGCAACTGCTTTACTTTGTGTTTTGTTCATACTCTGAGACATCCCAGTTACATCAGGAGACTCTGGAGAGATGATGAGAAGAATTATGAGACAGGTTTCTGGTAGTCAGTCCTGATCTCCTGTCTGTCCTTGCAGATTATTTTCTGGAAGATTGTATTCAGATGACTCAGTTTGTTCCTCCACCAAAGGAGAAGAAAAAGAAAGAGAAGGATGAAGAAGGTGGTGAAGATGATGATGTATGTTTGACCTTTTTCCATGTGAAAAATTGAACAACTGCCAGTTTTAGGGCTCTAACTCAAGTGTAATTCATGTGGCATTGTTGAACTAAAACACTTGTTCCTATTTTTAATCTCTGAGATTGCTGTTAACTTCAGCAATACAACTTAGTTTTCCCATTGCCCTTCTAAACTGAAGAATTTCTTTTTCATTGAAGCCAAAGTTCTAGTGTTTTGTCAATCTACTTCTCTTTAAAGCTAGAACTGAAATGCTTCTGAAAATGAAAAGATTGGTGACCTTGGAAGAAGAAACAGGGGAGCATGAGCTTGGTGATACCTTTTCAGGGTGAAAATGTAGATTCTTTCCCTTCTTCGCTTGCAGTTGATATTGTCAGTACTCACATGCATTGTCAAGAAACTTCTATAGCTTTTAATTTGTAGATTTGAAACTTCTCTTTAGGCCAGTCATTTGAAATTTTTAAAAGATGGCCAGTTTTTCTTGAGAGACAACTACCCACATATCTCATTTTCCTGTGTGCCTGGCCAGCCATTCTCTGTAGTTTGAGTAAATTAATTTATATGATTTTTTTTTTTTGGTAGGCCAATTGCAACCTTATTTGCAGTGATGAATATGGCCCAGAAACAAAGCACTCCATGGCTCAGCTGAACGAGAGAGAAACCTCTTTTGAGCTCATTGAGGCCCTGCTGATTTATATCAAGACTCTGAATGTCCCAGGAGCTGTCCTTGTTTTCTTGCCTGGCTGGAACTTGATCTATACAATGCAGAAGCATCTAGAAATGAACCCACGCTTTGGTATAAGCAGCTGTTTTATTATATTTCATCTTTTCCAAAGGAAACCATTGGCTGTGTGAGGATGGGAGTTGGATGAGAGGCTTAGGGAGCTAATTTGTTGTGGAAGTGAATGAGCAGAAATTTTTATGTTGTGCAAAGAAGAAATGAGAGTCACATAGTAGTAGTTACCAACCTTCTTGTATTCCTGTTGTAGGAGGCCACCAGTACAGGATTTTACCTCTGCATTCCCAAATTCCTCTGGAAGAACAGCGTCGAGTGTTTGATCCCGTGCCTCCCGGAGTGACCAAAGTAAGGGAGCCTTCTCTGTGTGCAGCTCTGGGCTTTTGGGGAATGTACTGCTGAATTTTTTATTCAAGTTCTGTAGTTTATTTGGCTGTTCATCCTCAGCTATTCCAGACCAATAACATCACTTTGCAATTCCTGGTTTTTACAGGTTATTTTATCCACCAGCATCGCCGAGACCAGCATTACCATCAACGACGTGGTCTTTGTTATCGACTCCTGCAAGTGAGTTCATGAAGCAGCTTTTTGTTTTGTAAATCCTACCCCTGGGAATGCAGGAAACGTTCTGGGAGCACACAGAGGTGCCTTGTGTTCCCATGCTCCCAGAGCTGTGCTTGAGGACTCTAACTCAGGACAAATTAGCATTGTCTTCAGCCGGTCAGCACGGTGACACACCACGCTGGCATCTCAGTGGGCTGGGTTCGTCATGCTGGCACTATTCATGTGAGGTGTCAGTGGGTCTCCACGCCAATTTGATGGATGCCATCTGCCAGCTGAGTGTTACAAACCCTCAGTGTCTGCCTGACGGAAAAGAGGGAAGATTTTTGTAGTCTCCTGCAGATCCTGCCTTGCTGGGCATGTCCTCTGAGCAAAGTGCACCCGGGGAGCTCATGATTTTAGGATAATTTTAAGCTTTTGAGGCAGTTGTGAGAACATCATTCTGTGTATTGCTTGGGGCATTGCTTTATAAAGAGTGATGCTTTAGCTTCCACATCCATGCCTAACTAACCAAAGCTCAGCTACTCAGACAGGGTGGCTGGCTTCTTAAGCAATGTGACTTCAAGCAATAAAATAAGAACTGATTTGGCAGGACATAAGGTGAAGAACTTCTGATCTTAAGTGATTTTTTTTCCCCCTGGAACAGGCAAAAAGTGAAGCTGTTCACGGCTCACAACAACATGACAAACTATGCCACGGTCTGGGCATCCAAAACCAATCTGGAGCAGCGCAAAGGCAGAGCCGGGCGCGTGCGGGCCGGGTTCTGCTTCCACCTGTGCAGCAGAGCTCGCTTTGAGAGGTGAGGCCGTGCTCTGCAGGGACAAAATACCCCCAGACTGCTGTGTGCTGCTCTGGTCACACTGGAGAAATCACCGCAGAAGGCACAGAGAGATGTGTGATGTCAGCTCACACTGAAATATCGCAGTTCTCTGGCTAAAAAATGTACCTGTGTCAAAATGCTTTCACCCATAGTATGAGGTGGATAAGTAGCTGATGATTTTACCAGTAAGAGCTTCACTGCAACCTACAGAACCTCTCAGGGGAAAAATAATACTGCTTGGGAATTGAGGCGAGGCAGAAAAGAGCTTTGTAGTGAGGATGAGGCTCTAGTCTGCCTGCAAACATTGAGGGCACCTGGCCTCTCCACATAACAGTCAATTCTGTCATGGAACTGGCAAAAAGCAGGGAAAGCAGATGTTGCTTTTCTCTGCATCCCCTTCCATGGCCAGGAAGCCCCTTCATGCTCCTCTAGCACCTTCCCTGCAGCTGAAACTTTTGACCTCTTCTCTCTGCCAAGCTGTTTCTCCGTTACTAGAGCCATGGAAATCTCTTTGCTGGTTGGAAAAGTCTACACAGCTGTTACACTCTGTGTTTGATCTCCCTCATGAAAGTTCCAGTGCCCCTTTCTCTGGCTGTTAGAGCATAACTGTTTTGATGTTCAACTTTATGTAATAACCTCTGAAAGCATCAGTTGATCAAAAGCTCTCCTTGAATTGCTCAAATTTATTTAGATTTGCTGTCAAGTACAGTGGGGTGATTTTAATTAACAATTTTTGACAGGGACCCAATTTTGGGCTACTGAAGTAATCATGGGACTTCATGATTTTAAAGTTACCTTCCTTGAAAGAATATTAACCCAAAATATACTAGTTCCATGGTGCCTCAGAAAGGGTTTGTGGACTTGTGAAGATAATCTTTTGAGAGATACCATCTAAATCTGGTGCCAGCTGAACCTGGATATCTGTTCAAGGTGTTTGAAACCTTTTCTAGCTGCCTGTTGCTGAGTGCAGTCATTCCCTGGACTTCATATTTCAACCGGCAAGCTGAAGGATCACAAAGGATCACTGTGCCAAAGACTTGAGAGCTCTGTGTGTTTCCATCAGGTCTTTTTTCCTACCAAAAAATTACCTTTGGAAAACATCCAGCGGAAATACTTAATCATTTTAGTGATCAGAGAAGTGTGTGCAGGAGGAGTGGGTGGTTTGGAGTTGATGGGACAGGTAGAGAAGTTCTTGTACAAAAGGGCTGCAAGCAGGTTGTCTCTCAGGAGTGGAAGAGAAGATGATGGTAAGGGATGTATAGGGCTGGACACATCCATGCTGGGAATGGGGCTCCAGCCATGCAGGCTCCGTGTGGTCAGCTCGTGGGAGAAGCCACAGTGGGCAGTGGGGATGTGAGGGCTACACCCTGTGTGCATTCCCAGTGCAGATTCAGCCCAGAGGAGAATGGAGAAGCATGGAATTCCCTGGTAGAAGGGCCCAGGCTCCAGGAGCACAGAGAGAGCCGTGGGTTGGCTCGGGGGCTTTGGAGGGCAGTAGTTTGTGCTGGTGCAATGACCTCTCGTGGTGATCAAAGCCTGTGCTCGGAGAAACGTGCCCTTCTTTGTTCTCTTCTCATCGCAGGCTGCAGACTCACATGACACCCGAAATGTTTCGGACGCCACTGCACGAGATCGCTCTGAGCATCAAACTGCTGCGGCTGGGCGGCATCGGGCAGTTCCTGGCCAAGGCCATCGAGCCCCCGCCCCTGGACGCGGTGATCGAGGCGGAGCGAACGCTCAGAGGTACCTGGGCTGCCCTCGGGCTGTTCCTGGAGCTGTGTTCCCTGCGTCCCAGTGCTTTTCCGTGTCCCTGCTCACCGGCCAAGGCTGCACCTCCCCCGGTGGGCTGTGTGAGCCGCACACGCTGTGGGACACTCCGAGGTGTTTCCTGGAGGCACCGTGTGGGTGGCAGTGGCTTGTGCAGCTGAAGAAATACTTGAATTCCCAAGTGGAGGGTCATTCCTTTGAGAAACTTGAGCCTTCAAACTCGAGGCTTGTTTTTTTGTTTCACCAGTAACTTGTGTTAGCTTCTAGCTTCCTGTTTTCCAGCTGTGGCACTGCTGTGTGCAGCACAGACTCAGTCCAGTGCCTGAGGCATTCACAAAGCTGCTGGAAAAGCACTGAAAAAGAGAGGTTGCTAGTTCATTGTATAATTACTGCTTTGTACAGTTTGCTGACCCAAGATCCGATTTTCTCAGGTAATTAAATCTCCAGTTTATAAATCTGCATAAAAAGCCAGGAGAAACTGAGGTGGGAGTTGAGCTGTCTCCCCACTTTTTTTGAGGAACTAACTAGAATATGAATAAAATGGGGCAGGGAGGAACCTTAAATTTATGCTTTAGATGTAAAGCAGTGATGTCAAACCTCAGCACACTTTACCAATGTCAGTAAATAAACACTTCTTAAAATTTTTAACAACCAGAATATCTGATTGATTGTATACAGGGGGGAGACCAGAATGAAGAAGAGAGCTGGGGATAGGTATTCAAGTTTAATGACTTTCTGGTCTAAAAATTGTTAGTGCTTTTCTCACTGTGCAGATAAGAAGTGCAGAGCCAGGGGAAAAGGCAAATGTTTTCAGCTCTAACACCAAGTAGCTGTTTCTGCAGGTGCCTCCCTCTCCTGGATGACCTGTGATTTTTCAGTGCAGGTACACTGCTAGTGCATTTTCAGGAAGGTGAGATGTTACTCTTCAAAGTATTCTTTAGGCTTTTGGGTTCAGTAGGTACCAAGAAAAAAAATGGATTTGATGGTGGCTAAGGAGTCCTTTATGTGTTTCCTTTCCTGTTTAATTGCTGAGGCTACAAAGCTTTTTTTTTTTTTAATGTAAAAAAACTCCTGATAGCTTTGAGGATGAATACAGGTGATGATTTTTAGGTAATGGAAGGGGGGAAAGGCAGGTAAAGCCTCATGGAAGAGAGAGTTTGTGGTGGTCTCTTTTTGAGGAAGAGAATTCTGTGATCTGGCAGCAGCAATGAAGACTCCACAGTTGGCTGTGATTAGATCAAATATAGGGACTTGAAGCAAGTTTAGCAATGTAATGGTGGTTTGTACAGAAACAAACTAAAAAAGGAATGGAAAAACATGTATGTGAATTAAATAGTGATTATTTTAGCTGTGGAGGAGGTAGTAAAACTTCTGTAAAGCTAAAGTAAAATCTACCTGACCTCAGTCCAGTTTGGAAAATCAGGTTGGCAATATTGTAAACAGCATTAAACTTAAGTACAGGTGGGGTTCTATTTAAACACACAGAAACTCTGCATTTCTTATCTAAGGCTTTCTGGGACTAGTTAACCCCCTTTGATCAGAAGGCATCTTGTTTCAGAGCTGGATGCCCTGGATTCCAACGATGAGTTGACACCTCTTGGAAGAATCCTGGCCAAGCTTCCCATTGAGCCTCGTCTGGGCAAGATGATGATCATGGGCTGCATTTTTTAGTAAGTTGAGCACTCATCTCAGTGTCTTGTTCTTGTTTTTCTGAGTTCCTGAGCCTCTTGACATGCACTGTATGAGAGAAAAAACAATATATCTAGATGAGCAATAAGTGCTGCAGCTGGGGAGAGCAGACTGAATATTCATGGGAGCAGAGGAGAAATAACTTCCAGTGTAGGGAATGAAGTAGTTATGAAACTGAGAGTTCACTGCAACAGATCAGTGGAGCCTGAATATTTATGAATTAAGAGTGGGACTGGAAACACTTCAGTATAACCGTGAGCTAGAGGTGGGGAGACATGGAATTTGACACTGAGGTAAGGATTAAAATGAATCCCCAGGTTTTGCTTTGTCATTGTGATGGCTGCAGGGTCCTTTTCACCAGGAGAAGGTGGTGTGTGGATGGGGAGGAGGGGAGGGAAGATAGACCTGATTTAACCTCCACTTCCAGAGAAGTGTTTCAGTGAAGAACTCTGGTAGATAAGGGCGAGGTTACTAAGATTTGTAGCAGAGAAGCTGCACTGCTGCCAGCAGCCTGCAGCAGGTGCTGCAGCAGGAACTGAATGACCCTGATCCCTTCTGTGGCTCCTTTCAGCGTGGGAGATGCTGTTTGTACCATCTCTGCTGCCACCTGTTTCCCTGAGCCCTTCATCAACGAGGGCAAACGCCTGGGTTATGTCCATAGGAACTTTGCTGGGACCAGGTACTCGGATCACGTGGCTTTGCTCTCTGTCTTCCAGGCCTGGGACGATGCCAGGTACGTTGTCTGGCGCAGCAGCTGAGGGGGAGTTGTGGGTAACACAGTGGGAGCTTTCCCCTTCCCTGACCAGACTTGTAATTCCCTCTGTTTGCTTTTCAGAATGGGTGGTGAAGAAGCAGAGAAGAGGTTTTGTGAGCACAAAAGACTCAGCATGGCCACTCTCAGAATGACTTGGGAAGCAAAAGTCCAGCTGAAAGACATACTTATTAGTTCTGGCTTCCCTGAAGGTGATTCTGCTTGGACACAGTAATTTAAGAATTTGCATTTTTCATTCTGAGATGATAAATAAATAAGCAGGATAATCTGTGTTGAACACACAAGCACAGAGGGTTTAGTGGATTTGCCATAACACTGCTCTGCTTTTAGATGGATTTTAGTGCTGTCTCCTAAAGCAGAGAAGCTGTGATGGGTGTGGGGCAACACAGGTTGGCTTTGGAGGCTGAGGTTAGGGCTGCAGGATTGAAAATCTATTAAGCAGCTGTCCTTGGAGTGTTACCTCCCTGGTTTTCTTTCTCCTTCCCTTTTACATCTCCAAAACGTGCTGTACTTCTCCCCTCCTTTCCTTTAGCCTGAGCAGGGAGTCTGTGTGAGCTGAACAGTGTTGAGCTGAACCCTGTGACTCCTGCTGCAGGAGGGATGTGCAGCAGTGTGCCAAATTATTCCATTTTCTAGGAAAAAATAAAATAAAATTCTTAAACTTGACCAGGTTCTGAATTGGCCAAATGTTGCTGAGGATCTCAGTGAAATGGTTTGTCTGGCTGGATTGAGTAGATGTTTATCTCCCCTTCTTTTCCTTTTTGGTTTTTTTTTCTTTAAATTCCTTTAATTTTTTTTCTCCTCACGCTGCTAGGATCACTGCTGTATTTACCCTTAACTTTCTTTCTGGGCAAGATGACCTGAAAACAAGCTCCCAGAGACTCTGGGGAGGTTTGTAACAAATAAACTAATAAAAGCATCCATTCTGACCTCCCCCTGAAGTTCTGTCTCCAGAACAAATGACAGTAAACACACTGTGGTACAGCACATTCTGGGCAACCCCCTCTCTCCTTGTTTATGAAGAGTTTGGGAAAGAAAAATACCTCCTTGTTAGCAGTATTTTTCAGCTTTTTGCTCTCCATTAAGAAATTCAAAGTTGAATGTAGAGCTGGAATGCTCTGAGCACAGAGGTCATTGGGGAGCAGATGCACCTCTACCAGTGGACTGAATCAGAAAATGCACTGGTCCAGGATCCTAAACAACCCTGCTCTGATCCAGGATCCTAAACAGCTCTGCTGTGCTCTCCTCCATGCCCTGTGGGTTTGAGCCACTCCTCTGTTCTCTGCCAACAGAGTGTTTGATGACTCAGCCGTTCAACAACACGGGCCCAGACAATAACCTGGATGTTGTCATCTCCCTGCTGGCTTTTGGGGTCTACCCCAACGTCTGCTACCACAAGGAGAAAAGGAAAATTCTTACCACGGAGGGGCACAACGCTCTCATCCACAAATCATCTGTCAACTGCCCTTTCAGCAGCCAGGACATCAAGTATCCATCACCCTTCTTCGTTTTTGGAGAAAAGGTAAAGCTTTTGGGTTTGTTCTTGATCACGTGCTGCCAGATTGTTCAAGAGGCTCTTCTTGGTAAAGAAGCCATAAGGAAAAAACCTGACTGTGCAATATTTAGCTTGTTTTTTGGGGAGGGGCTGTTGGTTGGTTGGTTTGCTTTCCAGAAAGTGAACTTTATGTGGTCCTGGTGTCACTCAGCCTCCCAGGAGCTTCGAGTCAACCACATCCAGTAGAAAGTCCCTGTGAGTTTTGTGACAACAGCCAGATCACAGAGAGGAATCTAAACCATTATCTTCTTTCAGAGTTTGTTTTGGGAGCTCTTCCTTGCTCATCAGGCACCAGAGAATTTTTACCCTTATCACTTCTGCTACTTATGAATCAGGGAGAAAAGAGGGGTGTGGAATATGGCAGTGGGGTGCTCCTGTTTCAGCCTGAAGGTAGTTTGTCATCTGCCGAGGGCAATTCCCATTTCCCAAACATCTCTCATGAACCCCAGGATGCTTTCCCCAGGGTCCCCAGGATGTGCTCCTCCATCCCCTGGATCTGGTGTACTCAGCACGTACCTACATGTCTCTGGAAGCCCTGGGAGATCTCCTGTGCTCCACTGATGGCCTCCATGAGCTCAGCTGCTCCTGCTCACCCGTATTTGCAGGAGCAAACAAAGGCAATGCTTTTATGTTTGGTAATAAATGGAATTTTAAACCCTTTGGGCACTGGCTGGGATCTTGCCCTGATAATGTGGATTCTCACATCCATAGTTCAGAGCTGTGGTGAGGCTTTGCCCCTCTTCACTCTCTGTGTCAGGATCCCGGGAGGGTCAGACCTTCAATCCCCCTCAACCATCTCTCTAAATTGAGCTTCCCTGAAAACACCAAAAGACTTTTGAGCTCAAAAAGCTTTGCTTTGAGGACAAACAAGTACAACAGATTCTGCTGTGTGAAAGAAGGAGGGAGAGAGGAGCTGTCAGGGTGGGAGGCTGAAATCCAAAGTGCTGCTCTTCTGTTCCTCTTTAAAGTGAGGGGCAGGAGCTGGGTAGTCAGGGCTGTTATCTCTGGCTCAGGTCAGAAATCCAAGTGCTCACTTTGAGTTCAAGCTTAAGGTCTTGTTTCTATTAAATGAGAAAGCAGGCTGGCACACTTGCATGAGTAGGACTCTACTGAAGCAGCTTTTCATCACAGCCCCAGCAATGCAAAAGGTGGGAAGATAATTCAGCTGTGCCTTGGTCATTTTTAGGCTGGCAAAGCATGAAATGGCTCTTGCTAAACCCCAGCTGCATAACTGCAGACACAGAAGATGAGTATTTCTAAATAGCTGTTGGGTTTTGATGGGTTTTTTTACACCAGCCAGTACAGAAACACTCCAAACATCAGCCTGGCATTAAATTTTGTTTGTGCACGTGCTCTTGTAATCTCCTAACATTATACTTAGATTTTTTAGTGTGTTGTTGGGTGGGGTTTTTTTCACAAAACTCTCCAGTTTCAGTGTCCAGAGGAAGGTAAGGATCCGTTTTCCATTTCAAGAGTTGTTTTCCTCTCTCACCTGCAGATTCGAACACGAGCCATCTCTGCCAAAACCATGACCTTGGTGAGCCCACTGCAGCTGCTCCTCTTTGCCTCCAAGAAAGTCCTGTCAGATGGGGAGCTCATTCTGGTGGATGACTGGTATGGACCTCCTTGGTGCTCAGAATCGTGGAATCATGGAATGGTTTGGGTTGGAAGGGACCTTAAATCCCATCCAGTTCCAAGCCCCCTGACTGAGGGGGAGTGTCAGTTCTGTGGACACAAATATCCCTAGAACAGGGACCCCAGAGCAGGCCCTGCACCACAGGTGTGTTGGGAAGGCATCACCTTTGTTTCCTGGGAGGAAGGGAGGGGTTTATTAGAGCTCTGTTCCATGCAGATTATCTGCTTCAGCTGAAAACAGGACACCAGGCAGTTTCCATAAAAACTGCTGGGTTTTTCCCCTTTAACTGGAAGGTGAATAAGAGGTATTAGGAGTTTTGGGCCTCCACTTCAGACAGAGGCTGAGGAAACCTTGTTTTCAAGTCTTGGAAACAGCTTGAGGAGAGCAGTGATTGCCTCTGGCCGTGTAAATGTTGTGGCCATGACCAAATACCATCTGGGTGTCTTTTTGTTCTTTTATTTTTTTCCCCCTGGTTGGTGAAATGGAGGCAAAGAAATGCTTAACCTTAGTTCACTAGTATTTTTGAGGGTGGCCTGGGGCTTTCAAAATCTTGGAGCCTCATGTTCTTAGTTCACTTTTTATTTTTGTATCTTTCTGTTTTGATGCAAGAAGTTACATATTGATATTATCTGAGTATAGAATGACAGAGTCCCAGAATGATTTGGGTTGGAAGGGACTTTAAAGCTCATCTCAGGTGGACACCTTCCACTAGCCCAGGTTGCTCCAAGCCCCATCCAACCTGGCCTTGGACACTTCTAAGGATGGGGCAGCCACAGCTTCTCTGGGCAACCTGTGCCAGGGCCTCCCCACCCTCCCAGGGAAGGATTTCTTCCAATATCCCATGTAACCCTGCCCTCTGGCAGCTTGATACCATTCCACCTTGTCCTGTAACTATCTGCCCGCATAAAAAGTCCCTCTTCCTCCTTTTTATAAGCCCTATTTAGGCACTGGAAGGGGCTCTAAGGTCTCCCTGGAGCCTGAGAAACTCCAGCTCTCCCAGCCTGTTTCCAGAGCAGAGGGGCTCCAGCCCTTGGAGCATCTCCACGGCCCTGTTTTAATTCAAGATCAAATTTCGACAGAAGAATAGTTACATTTTAGCAATGTCAAATTTTAGGGATCTTTCAAATCTGGCCCTTCAGTGGGGCCAATCTGCCCCAAATTAAAACTTCAAAGATGAGCCTGGAGGTTTCTGGCTCAAGGAGGAGCCGCTCCCCGGGGCATCTCGGTGCCGGGCAGTGGGGGTGGCTCTGACCCTCCTGTGTGCCGCAGGATCGGGCAGTGGGGGTGGCTCTGACCCTCCTGTGTGCCGCAGGATCGGGCAGTGGGGGTGGCTCTGACCCTGCTCTGTGCCGCAGGATCAAGCTGCGGATGCCGCACGCACAGGCCGCCTGCATCACGGCCCTGCGCGCCGCCGTGGAGGCCCTGGTGGTGGAGGTTTCCAAGGATCCCGGCATCATCCGGCAGCTGGACCCGGCGCAGGAGCGCATGCTGACCGTCATCCGGCAGCTCTCCAGGCCGGCGGCCGCGGGCATGGCCCTCCTGGCTGCCAACACAAGGTGAGGAGCCGGGGGGCGGCGCAGGAGCCGCAGGCTTTGGCTCTTGGGGGTGTGGAATGCTCCCTGCAAAGCCTGGGGGGGGCAGAGCACCGCCTGTTTCCACAGGAAGGACGCACGGATCTCAGCAATAAAAGCTTGTCGTCACCTCTTTGCAAAACACCGTGACTTTTTAAAGAAAAGATAATTCAGATTTATTTTGGGCAAACCTATTTGTGGAAATAAATATTTGGCTGGGCTTGCACCCCTCGGTCGCCCCTTGTTTTCGTGCCTTGCTTCTGAAGCAGAGGAAAGCTTCCGAAGTGGAAAAGGTGTGGTTCCAACACTGATCTGTTACAGAACCCAGAGGTGGCTCAGCTGGGGATCTTGGCAGTTCCTGCAGCCTTTAGGAAGCGGGATTTGTGAGGCTGCCTCAAGGCTCTGCTGTTTGTCCTTGCAGGTTCGGGGACGGCCCCCGGCCCCCCAAGATGACTCGCTACGACAACGGCGGCTCCAGGGGCTGGGGAGCCCCCCCCAGGGGCCGAGGGTACGGCGGGTACGGATACTCTGGATACTCCGGATACTCCGGCCGGCGCTCCAGAGCACGAGGATACTCAGGGAGCCCCTACGGAGGTGGGGGCGGCTATAGAGGAGGAGGAGGAGGAGGAGGGGGGTACCGAGGAGCGGGCGGGGGCTACCGGGGAGGCTACGGGGCTGGGTGGTAGTGGTGGAAGTGCAGTGAAGTCTTTCCAGGGACTTCCTCTCCCAAATTCCTCTCTTCCTCTTCCCAGTCTGTTGCCGTTTTGGTTCCTTAGTACCAGTACAGCTCTGCAATATATCATGCCTTTAGGGAACTTCCTGCAAGTTGTATGATTTTGTTCTTAATAAAGAGTTTGTTTGTAAAGACTTACATGCCATATGTTTGATTTTGGGTTTGGGTTTTGGAGCCTTCTGTTGTTAATTGTGGTTGTTGGAGATATGAGGCAATCTGAGGAAACCTTTTCAGTTTCTAAAACCATTCTCTGCCAAGCAGATTCCAAATTGCAGCTTGGGCTCAGTGGGGATTTCTCTTTGTTGTCTAATAAGCTGTGCAAATAGCATTGCTGCAGTGGTTTTCCAACCATGTCAGGCAGCACTTGGTTCCTTTGCAGGCAGCCATGCTGTTACCCTTCCTGGGGAGCTCTTTGGCTGATCCAGGTCACGTGGGAGCATGGAATACCTTCCCCGAGACTGATGTAATGCTGCTGGTCTCTGCACAACTTGGAGTGGTCTCAGAAGCATGAACTGCTCCCTTCATCCAAGGCAGTGTGCATTGCCACTGCTTCTCCCAAACATTCCTGCACATCCATGTGGAGGAGAGCAGTTCCTTTATGGGAATGCACTGATTGCAGCCTGTGGATTCCAGACAGTGGAAACTCACCGTCTCCCCATTAATCCCACTGTGGGAGATGGTGGTGGGTGAAGTTTAAACAGGAGGCAAGAGATGGGTGCACAGTGAGGAAGGTGAAACAGGGTCCCAGGGGTTATTAGATATAGGTACAATATTCTGTGATATTAGCAAAAAATTGTTTTAGGGGGGGTATTTCAGTGTTGTCCCAGCTAAAGGAATTCCCTTTTTAGAGTAAAGTTGATGTTTGTCAGGTCTATTGACAAAAATTAACTTGTAACTATAAAGCTATTATTAACTATTACTGGGGAAACAAGACAAAAAAGGTTACCATTAATGCCCCCCTGGCTGTGCTGGTTCTGGTACTGTTGCAGTGATGAATTCTGTAGCTCCCCAAGGTGTCTGTGCCTCTTGGGCACAGCTCAACACCACAGCCCCATTCATCAACACGGAGATTAAATCTCCTTGGTGTGATTCTTCGGGTGTCCTGTGCAGGGCCAGGACTTGGGCTCGATGATCCCTGTAGGTGCCTTCTATCTCAGGACATTCCGTGATTCTAATTTCATGTTGCTTGTAAGATTTGTTAAGAAAGTTAACGGGTACTTAGGGAACAGGCAGGTGTAATAAATGGAAGTGTGCAGGTCACAGGCTGTGGAGGGGGAAGATGCTGTGCACTTTTTAGCATCTACAAATGGCAGCTTATGGTTTTATCTGTGTGCTTAGTGTTTTACATATTAAGGAGTGTCGAGCATGAAAGTACTGCTTAACAACATTCAGTCTGGTTTTTAGTATCTAATCCACCAGGCCCAGTTAAGTGGGGAAGCAATAATCCTTGCCTACACTTGGTGAATAGCACAGTCTAAACAAGGATTGACATGCTAATGAGGAGCTTAAGCAGCCGGGGTACAGAAACCCGAAAATTAACCTGAAATGACATGTACGTTTTCACAGTAAAAACGGAGCTTGCAGTGAGTTTACTGTGTCAGTGCACGGATCTGTGCTCTGCCTCAAAAAGCCAAAGTGTCAGAACACTCACAGCTCCTGTGCAGCACATTTAATTATTGGAATTCAAGAGGAAAGAACTCCCTGAGCTCTGCTGTACCCACCTGAGGTGTGCTGGGTTTGGATATCACATGTATCATGTATCTGTTGGCTTTTGATATCACAGAGTTCTAAGGGGATTTGGAGACAATCACAATTTCTACTGCTTTTCCAGTTCCAAGTGGAAAAGGACAAAAATAATATTAATAGTGTCAAAACCGTAGTCTGAAGGATAACACTTGGTAGTTACTTGAATTTTTATCTTGCAGATTAGCATGGGGATTAGCTAACTGATCTCTTTTTCTGCCTCCAAGTGAAATGAGGAATGCCAGCCAGAGGAAAGCTCATGTCACAGGTACAACTGATCAAGGTGAGTGGCTTATTTGTCTCTGAAAGCTGAAGGATTTCGATGACCCCCCCTAATGTGGAACTGGTCTGCTCACCCAGAGCTTTGATGGGAAAAGGTCTGGAAAAGGCTGCCTGGAAGCAGTTTGTCAGCTCAAACACTGTCTGTCCTGCCCTTATGTTATAGGGAACTGATTGGTCACTCAGTTCCTACTCTACTGTATCCCAGTGGCACAGGATTTTTTCCCCTAGACAGTAGTTGATAAATTCTCCTCTGCTGTTTATTTGCTCACTGAAAGTCTTTAATGGCATTAAAAGCCCCGGGGAATTTACTGTTCCCTATCATTTGCTGGGAACCATTAATCAGGGCTGCTTTGAGCTACGGTTCATAAAGGTAAATTAGAAGAGAACACAGTACTAAGGCCCAATAATAATGTGTTTAGTGAACAGGGATAAGTTTACAGCCTCTTGTTCTCCTGGGAAAACGACCTCATGGTGTTCAAATTACCACGTTGGTGAAATGGAGGGTCCACAGAAAAATCCTTCACCACACAGGAAAGAGTGAGCACTGCTTCCTACACTGAGCAGCTCAAAACCCAGCAAAGTTTCCAATTTAAGAGCAATCTATAACTCTGCCCTGCTCTGTTTCCTGCAGTCACTTCCTTTTGCAGAGGGTTTTTAGATACCAGGACTGTATTATGGAATTCCAAGTTTTCCTCC
This sequence comes from Neopelma chrysocephalum, assembly GCF_003984885.1. NCBI lineage: Eukaryota > Metazoa > Chordata > Aves > Passeriformes > Pipridae > Neopelma > Neopelma chrysocephalum. The sequence goes on along the minus strand of NW_020897761.1, from coordinate 208,501 downwards.
CACGCTGCCATCTGCAAAGGGAGGTTCAAAAGGACCATACTGGAAAATACATGAAGAACTGGGAGTTTTTTGCCATAATTCGACTCCTGACCTACAGCCAGTGCCTGGCACGTAACTCCTCACTGTTCCTCTTACCTTTGTTAAAGGAATTAGTAGGCAGGTAGGGGGGCAGGGGAGTAAGATCTGACTCAAGGATTCCAAGGAGGAAGAAAAGATCCCTCAAGTGTTGGGGTTTTTTTTGATGATGTTACATGTTGTAAAGCATTTTCAAAGCTAATTCCTCTCAGAACTGGCTGCCCAATGGATAATTCTAGTGCAACAACCACTTCAGCTGTTATTCATTTTGTGCTCAGCTGCTCCTTTGTTTGACAAAGAGACAGGGCCAAAGCTCTTTGATGGAGTTGGAGTGTCCTGTAACCCAGATCCCCACGGCACGGTGGGTTTGTTGTAGGTTCAGTTCTACGCTTTCTCACACAGGAACTCTGCCTCATTCCATGCACTGATAAGAAGTGACATTCCTGAAGATGTTTTCTACATCTGTTTCCTGCTTGCCCTCCACTTTTCCACCCTTTGCTCTGCAGGCCTGAGCAGTTCTGGGATTTGGTGGCAAGGAAGAATTTGAAGAGTTGGGTCGATCCAAAGTTGGCCTGGTGGGAACTGTACAGGCATTGGTCTGCTGGATGGTCTCAGAACAGGAAACTTCTGTGAGAAACTCCCAGTGATGTCATAGTTTCCAAGGCACCATTATAAACTTGAATTTTTTTAAAACCTTGGAGTGACTCAGAAATCTGGCACTGTCCGAAGTACGAGCTTGGCTGGTTTGGGCTGAGCATCTGCAGTGGGAGGAAGGACATTAGGAGTCCTCCTAATCCAGCTGAAGATGAATTTAAGGCACCAAGGTGGAAGAAAGAATCCATAAATGCCAGGTGCTGGATCAGAGCTCAGAAGTTTTATAACAACTAAAGGCCATGGATATAAAAGTTAGGATCAAAACACATTATGTGATGTAATATTATGGTAAAAAGCAAAAAAATCTTCATTATACTGTGCCACACGCTAAATAGAATATTTTGCTTATATATTTCTGCCCCACAACCCCTCTTAAAATATAAAATATTTCTGGTATATAATCACTAAAGCATAATTAAGGAATTTATATGCTCATTTACGTAAGAAGAGATTTTTCTCCCTGACACTGCCAGATTTCCCGTCATTCCCAACAGATTTAATCCAGTTGCCAATTCATTGTACATCCTTTATATTCTGCGTGCAAGGTGCAAGGCACCTGCCTGTTATCCCATGGATATGCAGGCAAGGGAAACTGCAGTTCCAGAGTACTTACAAAGTGCTGAATAACCTGGAAAACAAGCCCCAGGCTATTCAACCAAAACAGTCTTCTTTCCCCCTGGAACAATTGATACCTTAATAATAAGGGTAACAACTACTTACAATAAGAAAACTAAGCACAGCAATGGAAACTGCTTGGTTTTGTTCTTAGGAGAAGCCAGATGGGAAGATCCCTGACTGTGAAACAACTGTAGGCTTTTAGATATTTATAATCTCCTGAAATGCCCCCATATTTATAAATGAACAAAGCAAGCCCCAAAAGCCCCGGGCCTTGTGTGGATTTATGCAGGAAAGACAGAATGTGCATTTTAAGACAAAGGTTTTCAAGTGTTACAGGTCTTGAGACCCATCTCAATTAGAATAACCAGTCTCAAACTAGATGGAACAAACCCAAATTAATCAACCAAGTTTTGCTAATTCTCTAGTTTGTAACCTGAACCTGGCAGAGCCAGGAGAGAGCTTTGAAACACTTGTTCCTGTGCAGACCATGCTCACATCCAGAGTGCCTGGATCACTGGGACAGCAGCTGAGCAGCAGTGCTGGTGTTTACTGCGTGACCTTTTACAGCTGCCACAAAATGGCTCATCCCGCTCCCTTAGGGCCAGTTCAGACATTTGGTTTGGCTAGTGGAGCTGGCAGGAGGCTCAGGAATGCTTCAGGAATGCAATTTGGCTTTGCTCATCCTTTGGGCAGGGCAGCAGACAGAGGAGAAGGGGAAGAGGGGTTAAAAAATCCCATCCCTGTGTCTGTAGAGGCCAGATGTGGTGCAGTCAGGTAGGAGAGATGCTCCTGTAGGAGCCCAGCAGAGCCCCAGAGCCCTGCTGTGCTGGTGAGGACGAGCAGGGGCAGTGAAGCACCAGATGGGCTAAGCCAGGCTGAGCAAAGAGAACACACCAAAACAGAGAGCCGTGGGTCAGTGCCCTTATCCTGCACCAATCCTGCCCTCACTGCAGAGAAACAGTGCCTGGTGAAGGGCTTGCTAACAACTCCCAACTTTTCCAGCCCAGGAGAGGCACTGGGGAGGCCCTCAGCCTCAGGACCATCTCCAGTGCATCAGTTAGAGAAGATAACTCTTATATGTGTACACACAGAGATAACTTTGCTTCCAAAGAGCTTTCCTTGTTTGCTGTAGGAGTGCCCGTGTTCGTGTGGTTACAGTGGTAACTCCTCACAAAGCACCTCCAGGAGGATGTGGATTTTCGGTAGAAGTTGAAGGTGCAACACACACTGATGCTGGTGTGATGTAAATCAGGATAAATCATGTTCCTCTGCATATGCTGATGACTGCTACAGATCACCACCATCGCTGGAACACGGGAGAACCAGAGCGAGTCTCCCCCTTTAATTCCAGTTTGTTCCCAAAATTCACAGTAAACAGCAACAACTGTCTATTAAACAGATGAACAGAGGATGCTCAGAGGGCCCTCATATTCTCTGCTGTGGGGTTTTGCAGTTTTTCAAGCTGGCTGTAATATGCAGTGTGAGGAAAACAAAGTCAAACCCTGAGGAGAAAAGTCAGCTTACGAATTGCAGGTGCCATTTGATAATCTTTATTCTGAGGGTGCAGCACCAATAACAAAGTAAAACAAGTCAACAGCTAAATGTGAAAGCATTTTCATATTTGCAGACTCTCGAGAGCTTCAGATTAAGATTTCTTTTTCTTCCCTCATTCAGGATGAAGTCCAAGACTTAAGTTTTTCAAAACTCAGAAATTTTATCTTTGAGTGTTTCAAATTGCATTTACTCAACAAAGTTTTAAAAGAATTTAGTCTTAATTTTTTCCAAAGAAAAATCTCTGGGATTCAGACTGATTGTGTCACTTTAAAAGTGACTTTAAAGTGACTTTGAAGTGTCACTTTAAATTTATCACTGGGAACAAAGACAATGTTACAACAACTTTATCTCCCTGAATGGTTCTCAATCACAAGAGTCATCAGGATCCAGCCAATGTTGCCTACTTGACATTTTTGACCAAAAAGGTGTTTTGAAATGTCCTGTCAGCTCTCCAGATAAATTGCTACAGCCTTAAAAACTCTGTGCACTGAGAATAGTGAAGCAACATGGAACAATGCCTCTGGAATAACAAGAAGAAGGTGGGAGGAGGACACACAGCTGGAGTGAGGAGACAGAGATTTCTGTAGAGCCAAGGATGGGGCAATTAGAAGCTGATAGACATTTCTATACGAGGTCAACTGAGCCAGAGAAGCTTCCAAGCAACGTGACTTTGGCCTCACATGCACGTGAAGAACCAGAGAGATGGATGTACCTGTGTATCTTGTGATTCAGCTCACAAAGCTACTTAAATAAATGGTCTATAACTTAAACTGAAAATCAGCATTTGTGAGAACACCATCTTATCCTCCTGCAATTCTTTCCAGGCAGAATAACTTTCCAGGCTCAAAACTATTAAAAAAACATACATTAAAAAGAATGGCTACATCAGGTAGCCACAGTAACCAACATTTACAAGTGAGCAACAGAGGAGTATGGAGGCTGTCCCAAATCCTGGTTTCTGAATTTACATTTTAAAGGATGGCTCCTTCCCTCGTTGCCTGTGACTCATATATATACAAAGTTGTCTAAACAATTCAAGTAGCTTAGTGGACTTTCCCACACTATGTAACTTTGAGTTGCTCCCATGGAGCCTTCGCTTTCAGACTGAAGCTTTCCATGTTCACCCTTGGTAAACGGGACCTTCAAACTGAGTGGAGGCTCTCCAGAAAAGACCCATGGAGGAGGAGTTACACACAACTTAATTATGGACTCAGGTCTGGCTTGTTTTGTTCCAAGTAAATGATCTTTGTCAGGAAAGCAAGTTTAGTAAAACCAGATCTGCAGAAAGCATTCTCTAAAGAGGACTTAAAAATCACTGTAAATAAATAAGGGAAGAAAAAGAGGTGAACACATGGTGGCTGCAAAGATGTGTGCATAAGAACATGTATGTTAGTTCTGCATATCCTAATGGAAAGATTACTTCTAAAATGTACCCAATTCTCACATCCAGCATTTTTACACTGTTAAAAATTTGGAGAGAGTTCAAAGCGATCACAAAGTGTCCGAGGCCAAAAATAGGCCTAAGGAAAAGACTTCAGCCTTGGTAACTTATCCAAGAGAAGGCTGGGAACTGAATCTTGAGCTGAAAGTGTTTACATAACAGAAGTCTTAAAAGAAAGCATTAGTTGTCTTTCTAAGAAAAAAGACTTTCTAATCACAACACCCTGTGCTTAGTAATGCTTGTTTTATCCCAGGGAATGATTGAGAGAGACCCTTGGTGAAATCCTGTTCTATTAAATACAGCATACAGGTCATTAGCCTACTGATCTCAAGAGCTTTCATGGATCATCAGGATACATATCATCATGGATTGCATCGAGGATACATGGGAGAGAGCCAGAGAAGTTACCTCCACAAGTGCTCCACTCTGCTCTTGTGTTAACCAGGTGGTACCTCCCTATTTAAAGCCTGGTACAAAGGTGGGTTCTGCCCCTTGATGGCTCTGGGACTGCACGTGCCTAACAAGGGGGCTTGTGCTGTGCCACCCCTAGTAATCTTTCCTCAAACTAGCCATTTATTCCAACTCTCCCAGCTCCAGGAAATGTAAAAACCCAAGAAGTTATGCTGTAGGGAAACTCTAACGTGCTTAGAAGTGTCTTGGTGGCACTATACAGCCTCATGGTTTGAAAGAGCATTATGGTTTAGGCTGGGACAACAACAACAGAGACAACTGGTTATTGGCCTTGTGAGGGCTGGAAATCATCCTGTCCAGTTCCAGACAGCACAAGGGTGATGTGGCTTTGACACAACCCATCTCTCAGCTCATCTCCTTGTTCCTTTTCTAAGCTGCTCTATTTATTCCACAACACACACCAAATTTTCATTGCTCGAGATATTCAGCTGAATAATATCAGCTGTTATCAGCTGATATCAGTACAGTTCATCAAATGTTTCCTTTCCACTACAACCCTATTACAATTGTCCTGGAATGTCTCAGAATAAACATGTACATGTCTTATCTATCAAAGAACTTTGCTGTTGAGCCCACAAATCAGTTTAGAGAGAACTAGCACTGACAAGTCTGTAAGTGCCCCAAATAGACAGCAAAAAAAATTATTGGCATGTTCATAACCTAATAATGAGTAGGAAATATTTTTTCCCAGTGGTCCTCCAGCCATGCAGGGCAGCAGGAGGAATCTGTACTGATAGCAACTGCGAGCACCTCTTGCTTTGTGCCACCAGGTCTGCTCCTCACCCCTTCACACTGCAGCTCCCCCAAGCAGGAGACCAAGAGAACTGTAAAATTACCTCACCTAGTGGGATGAACAATTGCTCCATTGAGCTGATCCTTACTCCGAATAAATTGGCAATCCCCCACCACAGGATACAAGGAGAGCAACACACTGGGAGAACATCTGCCATCCCAACTGTGACCTGGAAGGGAACACGAGTGTGAGTGTTTGGGTTCAGTATGAGAAAAATGCTGTGTCTGTGTTGTATTTCAGTGGGGACTAACGAAGCCATGTGTCATCTGTGCCGCGTTATTCCTTCTGTTTTCTCTGCTTGGAAAGCCAGATGTTGCTAAACTGGGACCTGGCCATGTGGCTTCCAGTGAGGGAATGGCTGTTATTGCCTCTTGCCCTGCGAGATGGGATTTGTTAAAACCAGGGGCACCTGTACTTGTCCACAGGGGAGCTGGAGATGAAGTGAACATGAGTAAAAGCTTTCAAGCCTGACTTCTACAGGATAACAAATCAGGAAAAGCTCTTGCTGCTTGTTTCCTTTGGGACTTACAGCCTCACTTCCAGGGAGGGCAAGGAATGGCTGGAAGACATAAACATGAGGTAAGGAAAAAAAAAAAAAGAAAATAACTTTAAATATTTTCATAAAATCCCAGAATGGTTTGGGTTGGAAGGGACCTTGAAGCTCACCTTGTTCCAACTTCCTGCCATGGGCAGGGACACCTTCCACTATCCCAGGTTGCTCCAAGCCCTGTCCAACCTGGTCTTGGACACTTCCCAAATGAAGGTGAGCTGAAAAGAACTCTTGGTGATTATCTGGAAGGTTATGATGCTTTCAGGTACTGTGTGGGAAATTAGGTTTATATTTGTGTAAATGAATTGGAAGGGAGTGTCCCTGAGGGATACCCATCTGGCAAAACCCATTAAACCCAATTTACCTGTTGTGCAACAAACTTCACTGTGAGAAGAAACACAGGAGGTTCAGTAAAATGAAAGAGAAGCTGAATAGGTCTGTGGGTTTGTAAAGCCCTCAAACAAGGGAATACAATTAATAAAAATGGTATCTGGTGGGATCTGCTGAATCGGAAACATTCTGATTTTTGAGCCTTCCCTGCTCATGGACACATCCAGGGATATGTCTGATTTTTAACCACAGGAAAACGCAGGAGCGAACAAACACATGTAAAATTCCCAATATAATTTTGGAGCTTTGGGAGCCTCACTGAAGTGTTGATGCCAATGGTATGCCAGGTATGCATTGCTGCATAAAGATGTTTATGTTCTGGAGCCTTTGTGTTTTCTTAACCTTTGAAATCAAACAGTTTGGGTAGCAAAAACTCGGTTGCCACAAGCCAGAGGCTGATGGGGAGGTGTGAAATGTGTTTTGAGAATGACTCAAGCCCAAAAGTAGACCAAGAAAAACTACATTCTAGGTTAAAGAAACATTGGGCAGTCACATCAAGGTGCTATTTTAAAGAGCATTCTGTGATTTCAAATGGTATCTAAATCTCTAATGTCAATTCAATGCTAATTAAAATACCTTTCACTGACAGGAATCTGAATCTTTGTGAGAAAACAGGAGCAGGAGGGATTGACATTACCATCCTGTAAAGATGCAGTCTATCCTCTGCACCCTCCTCTGGTGTTTATTGTAGGTTAACTCCATCACAAACAATTACAATTCATTGTTTAAGAAATCAACATGCTAAATCTCGATTTTTAACTTCTTCACACGACTTTAAAATAATGTGCTTATAGTTGGAGGCAAATCAACGTGTCAAAGATGAACCACCAGATAAATGCGGCAGTTGATCTACTCCGATAAATGCTTTACATATTAATTAAATTCTCTGATGTAATAATTTTCCTGAGCTCCAAAATGGAAGAAATGAATACCAGTTGCAGAATTCCTATTCTTTAAAGATCTGATGAGTCAAAGAACAGGATGCAGGGTTCAGAATTTCCCATCCCTTTGCAATCACTCCATTTTGCTGAACACTTGGCTTTGTCCCTCTGGTATTTCTATGACCTGAGTGTCATGAAAATGGGAGTATGTTGAGGATCCCAGAAAGCAAAATGTGGCTTACAGCTATAAAAACTACAGTTTTTCTTGCCTATGGAGTTATTACTTTAATATGTTTTCAAATCTCCTCCCTAGGTAGCTTGCTACTGGACCTTCAAAAAGAAAAAGTATGAGATTTTAGCAGGAAACAGTCTATTTATAAAGCATTTTATACATTTTCCCATTGTTTATGGTATCCAGTGATGAGTTTAAAAATATCATTTCCTTCCCTAACAATCTTGATTTTCCTCTTTGCTTTGATAATCCATAAGTAGCTGTGTGAGTGTTTACACAGCACGCTTCAAACTAGGAGGATAAATTCTCTTATTATTCAAAAAAATATGGACACAGAAAGAAACAGGAATTCAGTTCCTCATAATGAATGAGGTTCCAATGTTCTGTCTTGTGGATTGGGTTGATGGTAAATTAGGTGCCTTTTTTTTTTAATTTGCAAGCACAACTTATATCAAAGCCACTGCATGTATTTCATGGTGACTCTCTGTTCTTTCTGAAGAGCAGATCAAGGGATTGATGTTCGATAGAGGAGTGGTCTTGATGTCAAAAATAAGCTTTTAGTGTTCTTGCAAGCATCTACCTAAGGATGTCAGAGTTACAAACCTCTTGAAAACTGTAGCTGCTGTATGCTTGGTAGCTTTGCAGAGACTCTGTAGAGCTAATAGCTATATTTTCTGTTCATTCCAAGTATTCCAAGTATTTTTTTTTATTTTGCTTCTTGGCTACAGTGACTGAAAAGATTTTCCCTGAATGGCTTCTTTTGTCCATTTAGTCTTTGGTGGCAGGGGGGCTTTTAGTACAGAGAATGTCTCTTCTGTCCTCTCAGCTGGTCATTGTCTGGCCATCAGCAGAGGCACAGGCGATGCAGGGGAGGATGAAGCGAGCTGGGGGTACCAAGAGTAGAGATGGGGCACGCTGACAGACAGCCAGGGACACGGGCAAGTATCCCAGAAGCAGCTCTGTGGTCAGATTCCTTGAAGCTCCTCACCCTCCACTGTGTCCTCCCAGCCACGTGGCAGAGAAGCAGCTCTGCCTTAACTCCAGTCTAGGTGGGAGCAGGAGACAAGTTGATGAGGAGCTTTAGGGGGAGAACAAGCAGTTGGGGGAGATCAGTGATCTCCATATCCCAAAGTTACATGTTCCCAGCCTGAGGCTGGGCAGCTAGGTTCAACTCTTCTGGCGTAACAGCAAACCCAACTGCAGCTTGCTTGTCAAGACAAACTATTTATTTAGCAGGAGAAACACGAGCTCTGCTCATTCAAAACCCATCATCCGAAAGACTGGCCTTCTCGACCGACTGTCACAGGAGCACAGGATGGTTTGGGTTGGAAGAGAGCTTTAAAGGTCACCCAGTCCTACCCCCTGCAGTGAGCAGGGACGCCTTCCACTAGACCAGGTTGCTCAGAGCCCCATCCAACCTGAACCTTGAATGTTTCCTTGAAAGTCTCCTCCATTAGGTGGTTGATCCGACCTTGGATGAGCCTAAGGGCTAAGGAAGACCTTAGGTTAAGAGCATACAGCATGCAAAGCGCTACAGGTTTGTACAGGAAAAAGAAAGATCTAAAAGGTGGACTTCCTTAGAGAGACTGTACTTTTTACTTTTTGAAAAGCAAAGGAAAGTTCATGAAAGTTAGGCTTAAAGAACATCAGATTTACGAAGGTGAGCTCTTACAATGAGGGAGACACTTGAATCAAGGTTGTTCTGAGTAGCCATCTTTTATGAAGAAACAAAGGGGTTTACAAATGATAAAACAGATACACTATTTACTATTAATAAAATAATGGTCATGGCAAGACTGATTGGCAGATGGTGCTATGAAAAGAGAGGCTGTGACCATAAGTTATAAAGAACTAACTGGGAAGAAAATTTCAGCCCTGTTGGCACTGGGCAAAAGAAGTTATCTAGGTCTCTGTAGAAAACAATCTTGGGAATTATTCTGGAAGGTCAGGAAGGATATTTGTTAAACAACTTCACTGTGGTCACACAGGTCAACACCCTACATGGTGAGACACCTATGGCCACCCCCAACACACACACTACATTTTATCAGGCTTGGAAGATAGTTCCACTGGGAATGTTTTAGTGTAAACAGCCTCAGCTGCTGCATGGGAAGGATTTACACAGCTATGCAAGTCACTGAAGAACAGGACTCAGGCATGATCCAAGGGGATCTGGGTAAATGAGTCCTGCTCTTTATAGAGAGAATTTCACTGACGTATTGAAAACCTAATTATTGCTGGGTTTTTTTGGTGGCAGAGCATCCATCAGTGGACCCTGTAGTGCAAAGGTGAAGGTGGCTAAATTCCCAGAGAATTTAGCATCTCTCTACTGTAAATTTAATGCCCTAGAGAAATAAATCTAATCCATTCCTCCGGCACACTTTCATCCATGCAGAGCTGGTGTACTGACTGAGAAGGGGAGGGAGAAGGGAAGTGAAGTGCTGGGGAACCTCCCTTCTCCACGAGACCCACTGGATGTTTCCAGGCTGAATGCACTCATCCATGCATGGCCCTTTCCCAGCGGGAAAGATGTGAGACAGGCAAGGGGAGTGCTTGGAGAAGGGAAGGAAGTCCAATTTGGTCTGGCTCAGGTCCCTCTGATGTTACTGCCATGGTCTAACACAGACTGCAAGATGTGGGTTGTTAAATTCAGCACAGAGCTACACCACAGAATAAAAAGAGTGAAGATAATGTATACAAATCTTATCTGCCAGGAATAAAAGATTACAAATTCAGCTCATATACATGAAAAAAGTTAAAAGGATGGGCTGTGTTTGAATCCACCATAGGAAGATGAAAAGCTGCACAGCCTTTCATGTTCTATTTTTGTTTTAGCATATTTTTTCCCAACATTACAGTATTAATGAGAGAAAATGAGGCAACATCCCAGACCCATTTCAGAAAAGAGATAAAATAATCAGCTTATGTCTCTTATTTCTCCTGGGTTTGTGGAAACTTTTAAGATGCAGATTACCTCACATGAAGAGATTCAGAGGTAGATTTTTATTCACTTTTACAGCAACTACCCATGGTTGCTGTACAAGATTATTTAGGATAATATGCAAAAGAGTGACTAAGAAAGTCAAAGTTAAATAAACCATTTTATGAAACACCTTCTGATTTCATGGCTCTCTTTTTCGGTTCTATTTATAAGATTACAGTAACTTTCTGCTTCCATAAAATCACAATATAGATATAAATCTTTAGTAGCCAGTAAGATTCTGTGACTCATTCTGTACTTGAACTGATAACAGATGCCTCAGGTGTTTACCAAGTGATTTCACATAGTGTGCACACCTGTCCTTGGCTTTGGAAGAATTTCTCTAAGCAGGATGGCTTTGAGCCCTATTTTAATACAGAACTGCATCTCTGATGCATTGTGACACCAATCCTACGCTGCGTTTGTCCCCCAGTGCACTGCTGGAGACTGTGGAGGGGTTTCTGTTCACATCCTGTAAAAGCATCTGAGTTTTGCCAACCAGCCTTTTTGAATTTGGATCTGAACTGTGTCAACCAAGCCTTTCTGAATTTTGACTCTTCTGCACTGACTCTTTGGTGGATCTGCTGACTCATTTGCTTTCTTTTTAGTCTTTTTGGCTATTTGGTGGCCGGGGAGTGGATGTCTGCTGCGATTACTGTTGTTTGGATTGTGTCTGCAGTGAGAACAGCAGTGGGGCTGGTGGGAAGCCCCTGCATGACAAAGAGCAGGGCAGGAAGCTGCTGGAAACTTCTTCTTAGGTTGCCCAAACCAGCCTGATTGTGACAAGTGACATTTCCTAAGCTTGCTTGGGTGGCTTCCCTATTTTAATTAAATTGACACACATGGAGCCACGAAGCTCTGATATCCCAGGCTGAAACTTCTGAGCAGTTTTCCTTAGCATTTTCCTTTCCCAAATGCACAAATGTTGTCTGTGAACAAATGCTGGTGCTAAATAACTATGGGAAGACTGAAATTTAAAGTGAGTGCTGCCCTGTGACTCTTACTAAAACCACTCTGGACCTCCTAAGACCCTAATGGGTCAAATATCTTGGTGCATAGGTGTGCTAGTGCTTGGTTTGAGCTGCTGTAGAAGGACAGAGACCAATGGTGCTCTTAAGTTGTAATTTCCACTTGCCTTGTGGGCACTCACCACACCGTTGCAATTTTTTTTTTATCAAAAGGAAAGAAAACACTGCTTTTCTCATTCCTTTTTTTTTCCTAAAAGAGGTCTATTCTAAGAGTGAGACTGCCAACCTTGGGAGTTCTGGCCTTCTGAGAGCTGACAGAATTTCCTGTAAGAGTTGCTTTTATAAAAGCTGTTTCCTTTTTGTTGCTTTTCCTTTGTTGCAATTCTTCTGTTTGTTCTTACTGTCTCCCCACTTGTTCTTACTCATTTAACCTGCTCTGTACACTTATAAAAGAGCAGAAAGTAATAACATACTGATTTCTACAGTTAACTTACAGTAACTATTAATTTATAGTTAATATCTGTGGATAAGGTTCATGACTGTGCTGTCTAAGCCCAGCACAGACATGAACCTTATACACAAATATTCCTATTCAACATCTGGTTAACTGTAGGTGCCCATCCTATCAAACAGTCCTTCCTTCCTTTCATACCACTCCTGCCATGCAGGATGACTCACTCTGCTTCCTGGGATTTTCCAGTTGTAACAATTTATTGACCAAGACATTTTTATAATTATTCACCCCATAAGCATTGCAAAGTCACAGAAGTTCTCCAGGTTCTGTGCTTTCAAGGCATAATTATTTTACATGAGGATGCTTTTTTCTGTCTTGGGAAGGAAGTGGGTGTGTGGGGAATATGCTGCAACAGATTTGCAATATGCTTTGACAGATTATTTTAGTAGGTAAGATATTAAAAGGAAAGCACAAGTCATGTATTTATAGGGATATGAGGCTTAATTCTAGTTTTAGTTAAATGAGTGTAGGTTTACCAATTGAAATATAACTGCATCACTTGATTGGAGTGCTTTAAGTATATGTGTCAAGGTGAAATTGCATTAGGAGTATGGAGTGGATTTTAATGGCAAATATTAAATAGCAGCAGATATATTTTTCTCAGGTTTTGTTAGAATCAGTACCCTGGAAATGACCGGGATGACTTCACATAAACTGTTGAGGATGGCCCTACATATGTGCTTTGAAATGCTGGGAAATTATTAGTTAAAAAAAAAAATCAAGAAAGTTATTTGATTTCAGATAAGAAAACTATCTTTAAACCCAAGAATTTTGCACGAGGCTGAATTTTTCCCATTGTCTACGGGGACCTCTCACACATGGACAGACATCCCGTTGCTCCACTGAGTGGGATTTGTGGCAACACCCTTTGATCCCACTCAGAGTCCTTGCCCGCTTCTCACCTCTATCCTAATCCTTCCTTCCTTCACCATGAGCTGCTCCATGTGCAGCCTGTCCTGCTGTGTCCACTCCCAAGCAGACAGGCTGTTATTGAACCCGAGGAACATCAGCACGTCGTTCCCAGAGCTTCTGCCCTGATGGCATCGGCTCAGCGCCGCTTTCACAGCAGCTGGCTTGTTTTCAGAAACTAAGGAAAACTGGGGGAAGTGGTGGAAATCAGACTTTCCACTGGAGATGTGCCATCCCAGCCTGAACAACAGCGATGCAGCGCTGACTGTAATGCACCACGTCCCTTCTGCTGGCGCTGGGGGTGTCTGGGGAGCCCGCGGCACAGACACTCATCACGGCCACGTTAATGCTGCATCGAGGAGGCAAAAAGAGGAACCACCACGCTGGATGTGTGGCACCAAATGTAATAACATCATCTCCCAGCAGCAGGATAATTTCCAGGTGTGCTCACCAGTACATGCTGTGCAGACCTTGTGAACAGTCCGGCACAGGCTCTTAGGGCAACAAGCGAAGGGTTGACTTCTGTAGGATACGTGTGTTTACTTTAAAACAACAAAGTGCATTTTTTCCCAGAAGAAATATAGACTGTACTTTTTTCAGTTCTTTTGGCTACATGCTGTATTCAAGCCTTCCCAGGATATAACCAAGTTTACAAAGCCTTTCCTTGACTCCCCTATCAATTTCTATCTCAAGGAGTAGTTTCCTGTTTCCTGAGCAGCCTTCTGGAGGCACTTTCTCCTGTAAAAGCAGCTTTATAGAATCACAGAATGGTTTGGGTTTTAATGAACCTTTTAAAGGCCATCGAGTCCAAGCCCTTGCCATGGGCAGGGATATTTTGACTTTACAGGATTCCTGGGATTTTACACAATCATTATACAGTTCCTCAACCTGAAAAGTGACAGGAAGATCTGATGACAGCTAAAAGCCATAATGCAGTCTTTGGCCAGGTCTGACTGTACCGATGCCTCTCAGCAGCCTGGAGATCTGGGTTTAGGTAAGGTAATAACCAAAAGTTCATTAAAAATTACAGCAGCTGAAGTGGGTCCCCTCACACTCACTTCACTTCATGCCCATGGATGGCACAAACCATCCAGGTTCGGCACAATCTGGCTGGCGAAGCACAACCAGTTTTCCAACATTTCTCAAGAAACAATTTTTTTTTCCTATGAAAAGCATTTAAATGAAAGAAAGGACCTGGGGGTGCCAGTCGACAGCTGGTTGAACATGAGACCACCGTGTGCCCATGTGGGCAAGAAGGTCACTGGTGGTGAGGCCACACCTCGAGTGCTGTGTCCAGTTCTGGGCCCCTCAATTCAGGGAGGACATTGAGGAGCTGGAGCAAGTCCAGAGAAGGGCAACGGAGCTGGAGAAGGAGCTGGAGCACAAGTGTGATGAGGAGCGGCTGAGAGAGCTGAGGGGGCTCAGCCTGGAGGAGGCTCAGGGGGGACCTTCTCATTGTCCACAACTCCCTGACAGGAGGTGTAGCCAGGTGGGATTGGCCTCTTTCCCAGGCAACCAGTGACAGGACATAGTCTCAAGCTGTGGCAGGGGAGGTTTAGGTTGGACATCAGGAAGAATTTCTTCACAGAAAGGGTGATTAGACGTTGGAATGGGCTACCCAGGGAGGTGGTGCAGTCACCGTCCCTGGAGGTGTTTAAGGAAAGACTGGGCATGACGCTCAGTGCTCTGGGCTAGTTGGCAAGGTGGCCATGGGTCACGGGTTGGACTCGATAATCTCGGTCCTTTTGTCGACGATCTCGATGATGGAGGTCTTTTTCAACCAAAATGACCGTGTGCCAGGGGCAGGCTTGCGAGGGCACTCCCGCCGCCACGGGCGGTGCCCGCGCTGCCCTGAGGGCGATCCCTCCCTCAGCCCCTCGCAGGGCCACCGCCGAGGGCGGGAAGGCGCCCCGCGCTCCCGCGGGCCCCACCGCCGCCATCGCCGCTTTAAGGCGGCGCATTCCGGGCGGTGGGGGTGGCCCCGCTCCGCCGCGGGACTCCGCTCCCGGCCTGCCCCGCGCCCGCCCCGCCTCGCCTCGCCGGGCCTCGCCCGGCCTCGCCCGTCCCAGCCCGCGGCCGGCGCGGAGCGGCGGCACCCGGCGAGCGAGCGACCCCCCCT
>NW_020897761.1:137918-192952 GCF_003984885.1 Neopelma chrysocephalum | reverse complement strand
CCCCGCCGGTCCCGCGGCCCCGCCATGGGCGGCGGCGGCGGCGGCGGCGGCGAGCGCCGGGCGCTGTGGCTGTGGGTGCTGTGGCTGTGGGTGCCCGCGCGGTGCGGCGGCGCCATGGACGAGTGCGCGGAGGAGCGGAGCGGGCGGGCGCAGCGCTGCATGCCCGAGTTCGTGAACGCGGCGTTCAACGCCACGGTGCTGGCCACGCACACGTGCGGGGCGCCGGCCGAGGAGTACTGCGTGCAGACCGGGGTCACCGGCGTCACACAGTCCTGCCACCTCTGCGACGCCGCCCAGCCGCACCTGAGCCACGGGGCCGCCTTCCTCACCGACTACAACAGCCCGGCCGACGCGACCTGGTGGCAGAGCCGCACGATGCTGGCCGGCGTGCAGCACCCCACCGCCGTCAACCTCACCCTGCACCTGGGTAAGGGCGGGGAGGGGGCACGGGCAGGGTGCTGCGCCTGGGGGGAGTAACCCTGGGCACCGGTAGGGCTGGGGGTGACCCGCTGCGGGGAGGGAGCTGCGGGTCCTGGTGGCCAGTGGGATCCTGGGGCGCATCAGGAAGAGCAGGTCAGGGAGGGGATCCTGCCCCTCTGTCCAGCCCTGTGAGGCACATCTGCAGTGCTGGGACCAGCTCTGGGCTCCTCAGGACAGGAGGGACAAGAGCTCCCGGAGCGGGTCCAGCAGAGGCTGTGAGGATGCTGAAGGGATGGTGCAGGAAAGGCTGAGGGAGCTGGGGCTGCTCAGCCTCGAGAAGAGACACTGAGAGGGCATCTCATTAATGTGTATTGGTATCCAAAGGGAAGGTGTCAGAGGTCGGCCCAGGCTCTGCTCAGGGGGCCCGGCAATGGGCAGGAACTGATGCCCAGGAAGTTCCACCTGGACATGAGAAAGAACTTTGCTGTGCAGTGACCCAGCACTGGAACACAGAGAGGGTGTGGAGTCTCCTCCCTGGGGATATTCCAGACCCTTCTGGACACAACCTATGCCATGTGCTCTGGGATGACCCTGCTGGAGCAGGGAGGTGGGACCAGATGAGCCACTGTGGTCCCTTCCAGCCTGACCCATTCTGTGATTCTGTGCTGAGTGGCAGCCCCATTCATGGGGCACCTCCAGGACAGGGTTCAGGGGGTGTAAGCAGATCCTCACTCTGCAGGTCCCCAGCTGTGTTCACCTGGTGTAAGTCAATGGTTCCTGCATCCCCGAGCTGTGTCAGGGGTGCCCTCAGCTGAGGGTCTGGCCCTGCACTGGCTCTTCACCCCTTGGCTGATGGTGTACTCACAGCTGCCCAACAGTGCTAGGTAAAGTTTATTTTCAGCCTTCCCCAATGAATATTACAGGGAATGCTCCACTGCAGTCTGCATTGGATGTGCTCTTGATTTGTGAGAGGAGCAGCCTGTGCTGCCAGAGGCAGTTGGCAGTGGTGTGCTCGCAGTGATCATGTGCTGCCCCATGCACCGGGAATCATTGAGTTATTTAGATTGGAATAGTATCAGGAAGAAATTCTTCCCTGTGAGGGTGGGGAGGCCCTGGCACAGGTTGCCCAGAGAAGCTGTGGCTGTTCCATCCCTGGAAGTGTCCAAGGCCAGGTTGGATGGGGCTTGGAGCAACCTGGGCTAGTGGAAGGTGTCCCTGCCCATGGCAGGGGATGGAACTGGTTGAGCTTTAAGGTCCCTTCCAACCCAGGCCATTCCAGGATTCTATGACAAGACTTTTAAGATCATCGAGTTCAACCCAGCACTGCCAAGCCCCAGGCTGGATCCTGGAGTGTTCCAGGCAGCAGGCTTGTGGTTCAGGTGGGAGATGTTGGTTTGAAAAGTGGTGAGCACTGTGGAACATCGCGTGTGTGTGAGGGCACATCTGCTCTGTATCCTCTTATCCCCAGGGCAGTGTTTTCCTGTAATTGCTGGGTGGATTAGGTGTGTCAGCAGTCAGCATTGCTGAGGAACCCATCACAGCGAGTCAAAAAAGGAAGGTGGATTTTCTGTTTAATTTACCTTCCCAGAGATTCCTTTGGGATAAAGTATTGTAGCCTTTGCCTTGGTTTGTGGACAAGCTTTTCTTTTCTTCTCTTCATTAATTTATTCAAGCTGTTGTGACATGGAGAAGGGGTAATGGTTTAGAACTAGAAGATGAGCCAGCCAATGGCAAGTTGAAACCACAGCTTATATCCTCATGTCATTAAATCGAGGAAAAATTAAAGAATGCCCCACTGCAACCATTCACAGCTTCTAATCAAGAGCAGCTGTTGAGCCTTAAGTTTAGCATTGATAACAACATAATTCAGAGAGAAAAAAATTACGTTAGGGCTTGGGGAGCTGGGTCTTGGGTTTCACAATCTGAGGATGGGTTGTATGAAAGCTCCCACCTGCGTTTGTGAGATGATGACACTGAGCCCTGTACCCGGGGTCACCTGGTGACCACATTGATGTGCCCCAGTAGCCTGGAGTGCCTCACTGCCCTGAAGTGTTTCTTTGTGTTAGGAGCTTCAAAATAAATATACCGTGTAAGTATGTCTTGTCGATCAGATAAGGGGAGGTAGTTATTAAAGCCTTGTTATCTTCTTTGTTTCTTTGTACAATGGGAATGTTTTATTCAGGACTCCTGGAAAAACTGGTAAGCTGAGATTTGATCTCAAGTTCTTTTTTAATAGAAATCATAATTCTCGTTATCAAGGCAAAATTTCATGGACATATCTGTATTGCTGCTGTCTTATGTGCACCTGTGTGTGTATGGGTGTTCTTTGAAAAACAGCAGTATTTTTCCAGTGTACTGGAGCAAACAGCATGCTGTGTCCTGGGCTTTGAAGAAATGTGCACAGTTCTTTGATGAAAAAATTGCATCTTTGAAATATTGTAGTATTGCCACACAGTCCCTTGGGTTCTGGATTTGTTTGCGGGCCCTTGCAGCTTTGTGGATTGGCTCTGCCTTGTTTTTCGACTAGAGTACAACTTTTAAGCAAAGCTGCCTGGCTGACTTCCACATATTTGAGGGGGATTTTTTTTAACCTGTTTTTTCCCAGTTAGGTTTTTGGGTGGGGTGTTTGTAGTGTGAAGCCTTTTAAGAATCAGAAGCTTGCTGAGGGCATGGTGGTGGTGGCAGGAGTTAGTTTTATGATGACTAAGAGCGGAGCATTAAGCTCTCTGTGCACGTGCTGTAAATATTCCTGTACAACTCTGTATGTGTTGCTGAGTTCATGGCAAGTTGAAGAGCTGTCAAGTACTGAAAGTGCAGTTTTAGACTGAAGTGCCCCAAAATCTTTTGCAGCGTTGCTCTGCTCTACTTCTGCGACATCAAACCATCTTTCTTTGCGTGAGCTGTTGGGTGCCCACCGGCACCATGGTCTTTGAGACACTTAATTATTGACATCACTAAGAGAAGGAGGCAAAGAGCTTGACAAGTGTTTATGTACTTGGTAGGACGTAAAGGCATTCTGGGACACAAAGCCCTTCTCTGCAGTTAGTTGTGCCTGGTTTTCGAGGATTAAGCTCTGTGCTCAGACCCGTATCCTTGTTTGATGCTGCAGTTGCCTTCATTTCTAGAAGCACTGGTGTCCTGAGTGGTCGTGCTGCATTGCACCCATTGGGGACCAGCAGTGTTAGTGTGCACATGCTGCCCTGTGCTGAGGTTTTTGACCGTCTGAGATGTCTTGATTAACATCCAGTGATGTTCAGTCCGCGTAGAACAGCCTCAGCATTTCAGAGGAGCCTGTGGAAGGTCAGTAAGAGCTGCGGGTCTGTTGCCAGCATGGAAACGTGGGTTTCTTTAAACTTGTTTTAAACTGGGAGTTGTAAGAAGATTCAAAAACCTTTAGTTTTGAGACTGGATGCCAGCAAATAGCCTGATACAGAAAGTGCAACACATATCACTACTGCTGAGAGTTAAAGGCTTGGATCCTTGGAATTGCTTGGAAAGGAAATATGTGCCCAGAAATGAAGGTGTTCCCTGTGGAGAGGGGAATTGGGGTAATTACCAGTCCCTGCACCAGGAACATCTGGAGTTATAAAAGCTGTTTCTCTTTGTACTAGAGGGTATTAAGACCCCCTGAGTAAGATTCCCCCCCCCAAGAGGCCTAGAGACTTGAGTTTGCAGCTGTAAATCAGGAGAAGGGGGGAGCTGAACCCATTCACAGGGTGGTGTCTGGATAATTAGGTTAGTGGATGAGAGGAGAGGGGAGCACTGCTGTGTCCCTTCTTCCACTTTTCTCAAAAGTATCCCTTGGCTTACCCCGTTTTACAGTTCCTCAAGTTGAATCATTTCTGATTTAGACTTGACCCAGCCAGTCACTTTTTTCCTCCAACGCTGCCCTCCTGCCGTGTTCCCATATATTCCTGAAATAAGGGACTTTGGGGCAGCAGTGCCCCAAGTAGATGAAAGCCAAGGCATTACTGGTATGTAGTTAGTTGTCTGCCTTTTTTTTTTTCTTTTTTTTTGGTGAAGTCACATTATTTTTACAGTGTGTGCTGTTCACCTGTCCTGGGAGCATTGGGATAGTTCTGGCATCTCTCCACACTTGGAGCACAGCTTTGCTGTTTAGACCCCTAACACACCAAAACAAAGCCATGTGTTAAAGTTGCTCCTTAGAACATGAAAGAAGAGGAAAAGAAACAGCATGGAGGTACATGGAGTACTTGTGGTGGGCAAAGGTTTGCGTTTTTTTCAGATGCTGTATGATTTTCCAGAGCAGTTTCTCACTTTTTCTTTCTGCAGCTCTAATTTCCATGTGCTGTTTCTACTCTTTCTACACCTTTTTTATCCACTTCTGTGTGTGCCTTGGCATTCCCTTCCCAACTGGCCCCGCCAGAGCCACCTCTCATTTTTCCCCACCACTTTTACCCTCTGGCTGCATGTGCTCGATTTCAGCTTTCGTGATCCCAGTGTTTTGTTCCTCGGACAAAGAGGCAGCGTCCTCAGCATGCTGGTGGCTGTTCCGTGCTGGGGTGACCCCATCTCCACTGAGAGCAGCCGTGCTTTTATCCGCAGCCTGCGAGCCAGGAGTGGTCTGACCTGGCGTTCCCAGTGTGGGTGACTGCCCACTGCATGTCAGCGGGGACAGTGCCCAGGAGATGCGCTTGGCTGATGGTGCTGGTGGCCTCAGCTGTGAATCCAGGACCATCTGTAGCAGGAAAGACCAATTCCAACCTCTTCTCTCATTTGCCTGGGAAGAGGAGCTGGTGTTCAGTCCTGGAAGCAGCCCTCTGCTAACTTGCCTTTCACAAGGAGAGAGATGAAATTGCTGGTTGCCTGTGTTAAAAGCATGTTGGCTCCTGAAATCCCTAAAGTAGACCAGCCTAGAAACCCATGTTGCTGAGCTGGGTGGTGTCTTGTGTGTATAAAATAAAGAAAAACCTATGAAGCTATCTGTTGTTGGAGAAATGGGCTGCCTGTCTCCTTTGCCTCCCCCTTCTCTACCCGCTCAGTCCTTTATTTGGCTTTGAGGAGAGTGATGATGCCTGGTTATATATACTTTGTCTGGAAGCGTGGTTTGGGGCATGACTGCCATTTGAAGGCATTTACAAGGAAACACAGGCGAGGTGCCAGTTCTTGTGCTCAACCCTGGCTTGATTCGCCTGTTGTTTGTAGCAGATGAGACTTTTTTTTTTTGAGTTAGTACAGAAAACCAGCTTCTTTTTTTTTTTTTTTTTTTTTCAAAAGAGAGGGCTATAAAACGTGCCTTAAATCAAGTAGGTAGCTTATACCACCGGGATGCAGTTGCTTTGTTTCATTCAGCAGAGCCATGCCCTTGGTTTGCCGGTTATCCCATTAAAACTTTACGAGGCTGCGGTTCGCTGCCTACCTCAGGGAACCACCGTGGTGCAGGCAGGATGTACGCACGTGAAGCTCTCTGCCTGGCACAGCTGCAATTTAAAAACTTGGAGAAATGGTAATTAAGGCGTGGAGGAGGGAGCTTTTCCGGCGCCCGGGCTGGTGTTTTGGGGTGTGTCGGGAAGCCCTGGCAGGCGTGTGGAGCCCAGGTTGGGAAGGGCCGGCCCTGCGCCCTCAGCGGCTTCGCCGTGGTATTTGTGGAGCCCTGGGGGTGACTCTATTTTAGTTGGCCTCCAAAAGGCTTGATTTACATTTTGCAGGTTTCAACACGAGCAGTGAAGAGATCAGGGCTTTTAATGGCCAGCAGTTGTTCAGTGAAGTTATATAAAGGGGCTTTAAAGCTCTTTATCGCTTCCTGCATACCCTTTAAATTCCCAGGTTTTCTCCTGCTCTGCCTTGGGATGCTGATGCCACTGCGTGACGCCTTTGGGAATACTATACAAGGGAGAGTGCATGTTTTGGGAGGTGGAGAGAGTTGGAACCGCGTGGTATTTTGCTGCAAAACCAGCTGCTATTTGTGGTGCTTGCCCTGAGTTGGTAGAAGGATTCATCGCTGGTTTTCAAACACTCAGATAGTTCCTCCTGTAGGTTTAAACCTTGGAAACTGTTCTTTGCTGCTCAGAATTGTTGGCGTGCCAGAAAACTTCTGGCTTATTAGGTAGCATTTCTCTTGTAGCCCGAGGCTTCAGGAGGCTCTCCTGGGCTCTCTGAGCCTACAAGTGAAAATCCCAGGCTGCTGCTTCCCACGGAAATGAAAAACATGATTGCTCTGCAAACAACACGAAGAGAAAAGAATTTCCAGCGCAGATGGATGGGATAGGAAACTCGAACCTCGGTTCACCATCATTCTTAAAAACAGAACCATGAGCATTGTCCTTAATTGTGAAACTTCTGTCAGGCTGAGACCTCCTGCTTGTGTCCTGGGGCCTTAATTCATCATTTGCCACCACTGGGGAGGGCGTGCTGAGTATTTTCCTGCAGGATCACTGTGTGCCTCTGTCTTGTACCTGTGGGATATGAGGTCTGGTGTGTCAAACTGAGCAACTCGCATCACTGTGTCTGGTCTGTAATAACCTTTGGAAGCTCAGCCAGGGTCTGCCTCCCTCCATGTGAGCTCCTGTCTGGGAAGAACCATATCAGCCTGCTTTTACACATCTCTTAACCACGAGATCTTGCTTATTGGTGGCCACCATGGTGTGTTTTGATTAGAAAATAACATGAGTTTCATGATTTCCCAGTAAATCACAGGAATCTTGCTGGGTCTGTTGTCCCACCACACAAAAAGGAATATATTGTTTCCCCCCCCCCAGGTACAGAGTAGCCCTGTGTGTCTCAAATCACACTTTACAGGCTTTAAATGAGGGATGAGTGTGGCTGCTTGTGTTGACAATGTGACATCCCCCAGCTGCGTTTGGAACTCTTTGTAATATCAGGATTAGCCATTTCCAAAGGATGTACTTGGGATTGCTCTTATTGTCCATAGTATTCCTCGAGTAATGTTGGATTTTAGCAGTGTGCTGGTGCTGTTGGCTGTCACACCAGCATTGATGAGAGCTTCAGGACAGCTGCTAATGAAGCAACTGTCCTGTGAGATTAGAGAGCTGCTGCTGGTAGACATGTGCAGTTGTCAAATAGGACCAGGAGTACTGAGAGGAGAAGCTGCCTTTTGTAGCCTGCCAATTGGAGGTGCAAGCTGCTCTTAGCCTTGGTGGGGGTTTAGGTACTTTTGAGGTAAAACTTAATGATTTCTAGGAATTTTTCTCACGTAGAAGCTTGGAAAACTCATCAACTGTAAAAGGATATGAAATGGCAAGGTAATTTTATTTAAATTTAAAAAAAACCCCTCAGTCTTTAATCTTTTTCTACCGGTCCAGCCCTATTTGGGAGATCTTTTACCAAAAAAAACCCCCAAACCCCAACCAACCCCATTAATATATTATTCAGTGATCTTCAGCATTTTGTTTTGAAACTGGGTGGCAAAGCAGTTTTTGTTTCCATGCTTCTACTTGTTTTAGATATTCCTGTGTGATAGTCATCAAAGAGCTGTTTCCAGTGGTAATCATGCCTGCAGTTCTGACACAACACAGCTGTGTTCGGCAATGGAGAATTTCAAAATTTCCTCTTTTAGAAACAGTGTCCAAAAACTATTATTGGATTTTTTTTTTTCCCTTTGGTAGGCAAGCTAGTACCATCTTGTACATGGGAGGTTTGCTTCCAGGGAGCTTGGGGGCTTATTTGTCCAGTTGGTTTGGGGGGGTTGGTGTTTTTGTGGGGGAAGGGGAAGGCTTTTAAGGTGTTTGTAGAGATGATATATTGAGATCTTGCGAAGACACAGGGTTTGTGGGTTCTCAGCTCAGTGTTCTGTAATGTTCTTGTTTCTCTTGTAGACTTTGGTGTATTTGGAGAGCTGCTTACCTGACTTGGCATTGTAGTGGGTCCTGTGTTTTGCAGGAGGACAGAGTAAATCTCTAATTCATCCTTGGGGGCCTGAGGTGCTCCTGGGGGAAGATCAGGGTGCAGAATTGTTAAGCAGCTTCAGGAGTGGCACCTGGCCCCTACTCACGGCCTGAAGTGGAAAGGAGGAAAACTGCCCTTGGATTGCTCTTAACTCTTTGTAATGGAAAGATCACCTCTTAAAAACCACCCCAAACTCCCTAAAACCTACTCAACATCAAAACCTGCTGGAAAACAGGGGTTCTTCAGCACATACGTGTTGAAGTGGGCAGTGGCTGGCTGTATGTGGTAGCCCTTGCCTTGCCAGTGGGTTGCCCAAAATGCTTGTTCCTTCGGGTGCTCCAAGGCTGAGGGAGTGCTGTGGAGTTTGCAGTTGGCACCAGCCCAGTTTTAAGTACTCTGCTTTTATCTTGAAAGGTTGTTTTTTTCAAGGTCTGCTTTATAGCTCAGCCCACTCAGCATCAGAAAAAAACCTTGTTCCCAACTCAGTGAGCCGTTGCTTTTGCAGTGTGTTGCCCTTGGGCTGGTTTGGGTTTATTTTGGTGGTGGGGAAAATACCAGGGATGCTGAACAGGTTGCTTTTTGCCTTTTCATGAATATATTCTTTCCCTTCCCTGTATATTTTGTTTCAGGAAGGTGAATCTTTCTAATCTTTGAATTAAAAGATAGTGTGTCTTGGAATCTTTAAACAAATTGTTGCCTCGAACCTCTTGAAGAAGGATGTTTTCTTGGTGCTTTCTTATGCTGTGCTTATAAGGTTGTGGAGTATAAGCTACATGCTTTGAAAGGCTCAGATTGCTTTGGGAGTATCTCTTACAGAGATTAGTGGAATGAAAAATCAGTCCCTTCTGGAAAAAGTACCATCAGATGCTTCTCGGTATCACAGTGTTAAGTGGGACTGCTTGACTGAGCGAAAAGAAAATGTTCTTGTCCTGGGACTTCTGTGGTCGGCTCTGATTATGATGATTATTTATAGTCCTTTCATCTGCAGTCCTTTGCATGCTCCCATCTGGTGGGATTTTGCAATGGGATTTACTTCCCGGCAGCTTGCAGGGTTGGTCCCTGGGGAGCAGCCCTGGACAGGCTGCCCTGCCTGCTGCTCTTCCCTCCCAGCTCCTGAAAAACACGGTTTATGTGGCGTCTCCCTCTGCCCTGCTCCTGGCTGCGGCTGTCGCCGTGCAGGGCTTGGCCCAGCCAACCTGCTTTTATTGTGTTTCAGCAGCTGATGCTTCCTTTCCCTTCCAGCTGCTGCTTCCTCAGCTTTCACTGGCTGCCTTCCTGGGCCTTGTGGGTCCTGCTTTCCTGGCCGGAGTAACGTAGGATGAGGGATTTCTCAACACTGAATCAGCTTAATGAACTAGTTGAGAAACTGTTGCTTGTCTGCAGCTGTTCTAAGCTTGCAGACCTCCTGCTTGATTTACTTGTGTTTGATGGCCCCTCTCTCCCTTTCTTCTCCTTTCTGAAGCTCGTTGCAGCCTGCCTGGGCTTCACCTCCCTCCTGCTCCAGTTTCCCTGGTACTGAGATGTTCCTGGGCTGTGCAGTTTGGGAAGGTTCCCCTCTCTCCAGGATGAGGTTATTCAGCTGAGATCTCCCTGCACTTCTGGTCCCAGCAGCCACCTCAGCCTGCCTGGGTAGCATTGCCACTGCCCTTGAACACTTGCTTTATATATGCCTACAGACAAGGTGCTGGTGGTTTCATTTTGGTCAGACTGAGGAGTACAGTGGGAGTTCAGAATCATTAAGTGCTCACTATTGTTCTGTGGTTTCTCCTCTTGCACGCGTTAGGGATCGGAGTGGAGTGGACACCCCTTATCCAAGGGCAGTTACAAGTTTTCCTGAGTTGAAGCCAGGATGAAACATTCAAAAATGAGTGTTTGTCACTGCTGATTCCCAGCAGGGTTGTGAAGAAGAGCTCGGAGCAAAGAGATTTGGGGCTGCAGGGATGGGGCAGCTGCTACGGCGGAGCAGAGTGAACTGGAACTCTTAATGAAGCGAGATCCTGCCATCGTCGTGCGGTGTCTTTTTAATGAAACCTGGTTTTCTCCCTGCTTTCCCTCCCAGCCTGCTCCTTCCCTGTCCCACTCTCCTGGGATTGCTGGCAGAGCTGGGAGGGCTGCTCGGCTCTGCTATGGCTCTCCAGTCCCCTCCATCCATGCTCTGCAGGCATGAGTTAACTGATTAAATTACCGGCATTACACGAGTCACCGCTCTTGTGCTTTCTAAGCAGAGTGACTCTGCACACATCCGTGGGTGTGCTGCCCCTTTCTCACACCCTCCCTCCCAACAGCCGGCCCTGATTGCTGGGAGGCTGAGCAGGGCCAGCCCAGGGGCAGCTAAACCCCATTTCCTTATGAAACAAAGCACAGATTATTTTGGAAGTAAGGATGCAGAGATGAGCTTTTCCAAAAGCTTCATAGCACTTGAGGTGTGTTTGCTGTGCTGCAGATTTCCTCATAGCCTAACTGTCCTGCACTTCTGTTCCTTTAAGATGTAGGAGCTGTGTCAGGAGAAGCCTGTAACTTTCTTGGAAGGTGCTGGAAAGGCTGTAAATTCTAAACTTGGGGCACCTCTTGCAACCCAGGTTGGTTCTCTCCATTCCCTGGCAGACTGCCATCAGTCTTTATTTGAGTACAGAGCATACAATTTCATAAAAAAGTAATCTAAGAAGCACTCTTAAAAGATCTTTAATTTGGAATCCAGAGATTCCTAGAAGTCTCTAGGAAAATGCATGTCTGTGGCTCCGCAAGTACATGGGTAGCCCTGGGGAAGAACATCAGAAGATTCCCAAAGTCGGGTTTGTTGCCTTTCTGAGCTTTGATTCTCTGCAAGTTCAAGCAAAAACACGGCAGTAACATGGTTTTTTGATGACAAGTCATGTTTTACTCATAATTCATAGCACCATGATGTCCAAAAATCACTTGGAGCAGCTGTGGTGCAGCTGTGGCACTGGCTGCTCATGAGCACTGTGGTCGCCAGCAGTGGTTGAGAGCTTTGGGTACAGCTCTTGTAAAACTCTTGTGTCAGGGAAGGCACTGGGCTGGTTTTCTGGTGCACTTGAAGTAGTTGGCTCTGATCTCGTTGTGCTTATTCACCAAAAAAATGGTTAATTAACCGAGGGTTTGGATGTGGAGTTACAGCAGTGCTGTGGTCTGGGCTGCTGGCACTGACAGTGTCACCAGCTATTCCATGGAGGAGGTTAAAAATGCTCACAGGGATCTCAGTTCTTCCTGCTGCGAAACCTCGTGCTGAATGTGTCTCCTCTTTAATTTGTCTGTGAATTTATCACCTTTTTCATGTCAGCCATTCAGTCTGGTTTGCAACTCCAGGGCTGTGGCACGTTCTTTTGTGAGCTGCGTGGTACAACATTAACATGCTGCTCTGGTGGCTGGGAGGGACCCTGTCTCCCAGCCCTTCTGTCCCCACAAATGTTGATTTTCTTTATTGCTCTCACCCATAAAAAGTTGACATTAACTTGAAAACAGTGGGAGGGAATGAGATGTGTTTTGAAAGGGTGATCCATCGAGGGGAGCGGTATTGAATGCTTATACAGGGTACAGAGAGGGGTTGTGGGAAGAGAGGTGGTTCAGCCAAAAGGACAGAGTTTGGAATTGTTAATCTGCGTCATTAGTGCTGTGTAGCAGAAAGTTTGAACTGTGCCGGGCTAAATCGCATGAGGCTTTGAAATTCCCAGCAGTGCTGGCAGCCCTGCTGGCTTTTGTCCTTCCTGCAAACACACAGCTGCTGGGGCTGGGCATCCCCGGGCCTTCCTGAGCTGCTCCAGGCTTGGGGGAACCCGCGGGAGCCCGGCTGGAAGAAACCTCAAGAAATTGAGTTGGTGTTGTCGTTGGACTCGCAGAGGATGTGAAAGTGTGGAGAGTTCACCTCCCATCTCTGCTCTCTGTGTGTGATGAGCGTAACAGGGGAAACGTTCTCTGTCACCCTCTCTGAGCAGTGACACATGTCCAGACTTGCTTAAGAAATGTGCTGGGAATAGCCAAAAATGCGAGTGGAGAGCTGGAGTGTGTGTTCCCCTAGCAGTCTGTGGTCTTGCTTTGTTCAGGTACCTGTGCTGGCTGCTCAAGGGAAGCTCACTTGAAACGTACGGTTAAAATCTATCAGCTTTTGCTTTTTCTCCTGTTGGTGTCCTAAAGCTGAAACAGCAGAGGTAACTCTGCAGAAAAGGTAATGGACTGTGAAAGGTTTTGACTGGAAAGTAGGCATGGAACCTCTGAAAGGTGTTTTATGTGTAGCAGTTCTTCATCAGGTTACGTGATGCCTTTTGGGAAAGAAGTGGTAGTTCCTTCAGTGGTACTACAGGGTGTCTTGCCAGGTGTAAAATAAGGACAGACTCAAAAAGAAATAAAAAAAAATTCCGTGCTGGCTTTCTGCCTGTCCTGCTTCCTGAGGTAGATGCTGAAACCACTTCTTTTTTTTCTTGCATCTGCCTACAGAGAGGAAAGAGCCTTCAGGACAAGTGATGATGGTGTTGCAGAGTGGAACATCGTACTCCTTCTGTCATAGAGTTAATGATTAATTAATTAAGTTCGAGCAGCAGAGGCCTGCTTTGAAGTGTAAACAAGCATTTGTAGTTAAGAGCCTGTAACTGCTGGGTCTGTGTGGTTTTTTTGCATCCTTGAGAAAGGCATGTTGAAAGATTTTGAAGGGGAAGATTCTTACCCTGTTGGAAAAGGTTAGTGGTCATTCTGAATCGGTGGTTAAAAAGGGATTCATAAATTGGCAAGGCATTCCTGGAGCATCTTCTGTCTACAGTGCCTAAAAGGCACACACCAGTGTTTCTCTGAAGTATGTTGCCAAGATAAAACAATCAAATCATCGTTAAACTTCTTCATTTTGATACTTAAAGGGTTGAAAAAGGTGGGGACAAACTTTTTAGCAGAGCCTGTAGCGATAGGACAAGGGGTGATGGTTTTGAACTGAGGGAGGGTAGATTGAAACTAGATATAGGAAAAAAATGTTTTTTACAATGAGGGTGTTTAGGCCCTGGCACAGGTTGCCCAGAGAAGCTGTGGCTGCCCCATCCCTGCAGGTGTCCAAGGCTGGGTTGGATGGGGCGTGGAGCAACCTGGGCTAGTGGAAGGTGTCCCTGTTCATTGCAGGGGGTTGGATTGGTGACCTTTTGAAGTCCCTTCTAACCCAAACCATCCTATAATGCTCCAGAACAAAGTATAAGCCATGAGGATGAGCTGTAGGAAGCTTGGGCTTTCTGTCAGGATCGGCTCCAATACTTGCCATGTATCTCTGTACTGTATCTCCACACAGTTTTTATCCTACACATCTGCTGCTTCCCCCATTTCCTCTTCCACCACCCCAAGGCTTTCATGCTGACAGTCAACCTTTGTGTTCAGTTGCTGTGACAACAGAGTACAAGGCAGAGGCATTTTGTGTGCCTGAATGGTGCCTGTCCTTGCAGAATAGCTGTCCTGGGGCTCGGTGGGGTGCTTCAAATCTGGGAGGGAAGGAATGCAGGTGTGGCTTCACGGTCTCTCAAGGTACATTGGCATCTCTCAGCCCTGCCCTCCCTCACTGCAGCTGGGGGCAAGGAATCACACAGGCCTTGGCTGCTTGATCAACTTGTTTGATTAAGGCCAGCAGTTAATTTGATGGAAAGATAACCTTCTGGTGGCCTTGGTGATACCAGAGTGTATCTGGGGCCACGTAAGTTCTGCCTGGTGGGAAGGAGGCACCAGGGAGGCACAGCTCAGGGATGGGGGACAGACTTGTACCAGTGGTAGCCAGTTTTGAAAACACCCTAAAACTTTTTTCAGAAGGATCCTTGTGATAATTTAAGGAAGAAATTCCTCTCTGTGAGGGTGGTGAGGCCCTGGCACAGAGAAGCTGTGGCTGCCCCATCCCTGGAAGTGTTCCAGGCCAGGTTGGACAGGGCTTGGAGCAACCTGCAATAGTGGAAGGTGTCCCTGCCCATGGCAGGGGGTGGAGTGAGGTGGTTTTTAAGGTCCCTTCTAACCTAACCCAGACCATTCTGGGATTCTGTGATTCTAAGATGAACTCAAAAGTGGGGACTTTGGATTATGGGGAAGCTGCTGTGAGCTTTGAAAGCTCAACTTCTGTAAAAGGAAGGAAACGAGCAATTTGAAAATTCCACTTTTGTGCCTTGCAGCTCATTAGTTGAAGCAAAAAACCAGAGAAAAAGGTTGGGAGAGAGATCAGAGAGCATTTCTGGGGGAGGGTTTTAATAGAAAAGATATTCACGTCTGTGTTAAAGTTAAAAAACTGAATTCTTGTAGAGTTTTACTTCATGCAAAACCTCTTTATTGGAGATTCAGCTGTCCTAGCTTGTTTTAGCAGACTTTGCATAAGCAGTAATAATGAGATTTTTTGAAATTAATAACCCACTAAAATAAGTGGGCAAAGTGATATTTATGCAGCTGCTTGACTATCCTGGAGGCAGATTCAAGGGCAACAGACTGATCTAGAGTGGAAAAATCACTTGATAAACAGTCCACTTGTTTGTCTTTTTAAAACTTTCTACAACAAAGAATTATTAAAACAAATAATCAGTGTGAAACTAAATATTTTTCACAAATGATGCTGAAGATGGACATAGTGTATCCCAATGCAATTTAAATTTATAGGCTTATTCATTTTAGAATTAATAACACCACGATGACTTGCTTTTCTCTTTATGAGCTTGGAGTTCCCGTGGTGATGGAGAAGAGCCCATGAAGGATTCTTGTACTGCTGATATTCATGGCATATCTAAGAGTTAAATATAAGGAGAGAAGGAGGCTGGAGTGATTTGGGTTAATTACTAGAACAGCTCTTGTGTTACGTCAGCATTTCTTTTCATCTCTTGGGAAGCTTTTAAACTAAAGTTGGCAAATGTGCCTTCTTAGGAGGAGGTTTTCCTGCAAGTCATCTGCCACCTGTACAGAGCTGTAGAGCAGCTCTTCCAGCAACCAGAGCCAGCCAATGAAGGGTGATAAATCTTTGTAGATTATAGATTTAAAAGTGATTATGCCTTCCCTTTTTTGGGGACCAAAAAAGTGCTCTTTGATCCTGCAAATTCACTACTCCTAAGTGGGTTTTTTTTGTTTTTTTTTTTTTAATGCAACTTTCACCTACTAGCTTAATGTGCCTGGAGGAATGGAAAACGAGTTTAGCATACCTGAGGGCCTTTCTTACTGAGGTTTCCCTTTAGTACACGTCCTGCCCACACAGAGATAAAGATGAGCAAGAAAACCCCTAGAGCCACGGATTTTTGCATGGGTATGCAGCAGTTCCTGCCCAGACGACTCTTGCTGGGAGGATCCAGCCCATCTGACTCTTGCTGGAAGTATCCAGCCCATCTGCTGGCCTGGGGCTGCCTCTGATGTGCTGAGAAGAGGTACTGGGGTCACTGGTGGGGTGTTCAGGTTGTGGGGGTGCTTTGCACAGTGTGCACCAAGGTAATTCCTGGTTCGTTCCTGCTTGGAACAGAGCATGGGGACAGATATTTCTTCTGTCACATCAAGGAAAGCTCCTTTGCAAGGGCAGGCACAGCGTTGTAGTGCAACTTCATCCTTTCCCCTTCCCCCATTCAGGGGAAAGGTGGCGAACAGGCATCTCCCTCCACCCCAGATAATGCTTGAAAGTTGTCAGAAGTGGGCTTGGTTTCAAAAGCAGCGTGAAGTCACAGGGGTACGTAAGCTGCAGCGTCCTGCTGGGGCTTTTGGAGTGCTCAGCCCTTCCTTCCTGCTGGGAGAGACTGAAGAACCTCCGGGTCACTTTATTTTTGATGCTGAATGCATAGTTTCCTTCCAACTCAGCGAGTTTGTGACTGTTTGGAGCAGGGTGTCTCCAACCCGGGCACAAGCTGAATCCTGCCAGCCGGGCAAGCAAGGGCTTGTTGGCTAAAGATAGTGTGCACACGTGTACATAGGCCAGGGGGCTCACTGGGAGTGTTCAGATTTACAGTGTGATCCTTGGCATCCGAAGGAAAATTAAGGGGATTATATGCATCCAATTAATAACAAGCTATTTAAGGTCAGCTTTATCCTTTGTAGCACCTCTTCTCCATGGCAGCCAAAGCACAAGGCACTTACGCCCACACATGAGCATCCACTTTTGCATCAAATTCAACTCCATCAGGTGCTGCTGTGCCACCTCCACTTTTGCATCAAATTCAACTCCATCAGGTGCTGTTGTGCCACCTCCACTTTTGCATCAAATTCAACTCCATCAGGTGCTGTTGTGCCCCCAGGTGGTTGGGCAGTTTTGCTCTCTCTGCTCTCTCTGAGGCCAGTATGTGTTTGTAATTCAGTAATCCCTGCAAGGCATTTGGGCTGCCCACGGGCATGGCTTGTGCTCCTGTGAATCAGGCTGGCCCTGAAAAAAGTTCTGTTCAAGTCTCTCATTTTGGTTCTGCTTCCTTTAGATTTACTAAATAGTTGTCCTTTGCGTGGATGGAAAATGTTAAAAATAGAGTGCTCGAGGCAGGGCCATTGTGTTGGTGTTGACAGGTTCGCTGGAAGCTGGAGCATGTCTTGTATTTTAAGAAGCACCAGGTTTTGGAAGGAGTTGTGCTCACTGATGTCCTCTTGACCCTGAACTGAGGAGCTGCTTTTCTGAGCCAAGGAGAGACTGCCTTTTTGATAAATTGGGTTTTTAGTGTGCTACCATTCACTAGGCCTTGTGATTATTGTAAGTAATAGATTGAGTCTGGGATTTCTGAACAATTGGGGTTTTGCCTTGTCACATTGCTGTGCAGGCAACCAATATATAAATAATATATATAATAAATATATATAGTATATTGATAATAATATATATATTAGGGAATAAAGCACAAGTGATGATACAGAGGAAAGAGTGACAGTGTACTGATCTGTACCATGCAGCAAATACATAAGTTTCTGCAATTTCCCTCTCCCCAGTAGCTGTAACCGGTGAGAAAACCAAATAACTTGTTTTCAGGAGCCTCAACTTTGCTGAGCTTACCCCAAACCAAAGCCAGGCTTTTCAGACGAGGAGTTAAAGGCAGGCAGGGTCTTTATTTGGTGGGATTCTTTAACTGTGAAGTTGTGTCCCCAAACTAAACCTAAACCGTGAGCATCTCTGGCCGTTGTGGTTGCAGAGACAAGATTCCAGATGTAAATAGTGCATGGAATGATGGAGAGCAATTTCCTGGGCCTCCTGTCTCAGGCTGGTTTCTTTATAGCAGCAGTCAGCTGTTGGTGTCTGCATTTTGTCATAGTGGATATCCAGCAGTGACCACACAACTTTTATTGCCCCGTGTCTGATGGTGTGAGCAGACACACGGGCTTATCTCGAGCCCGCCAGGTATTATCCTGTATCCATCTGTCTCTTGTGCAGCTGTGAAAGTCATCCATGACATGTGTGGAATTGCAGTTCTGCGGGAAACTGGGACATAGGACAAACATAAGGGAAAGGTAACAAGCTGTGGGGTTGCTTTTTGTTGTTGTTGTTGTTGTTTTTCTTTCCTTTTTTTTTTTTAGCTTTCCTAAAATGGTAAGAATAAAGGGAGGTTTTCTGACATTCAAGTCTTCACAACGTAGCGATTATTCCCTCCTTCCTTCTGCTGCACTGCACAGATTTCTTTTCTGCCTCCTCTCGTGATGAGGATTCCCCCTGTTTTAGTCGGATCATCTTATCTTCCAAGTCCCAGCTCAGCAGGGGAATGTGTATTTTGATAAGGAGCAGTTAATGGTGTTTCCCCACCCAGACTCAGAAGGATCCCAAAACCGACCCTACGTCATAAGGAGGATGCTCCTTTCCACGCAGCTCTGTGACTTGTGCAACGGGTGCTCCTAGGAATATAAAGAGATCTTAAAAATTGCACATTAAAAAGCTTCATAAAGAGAACTGGGTTACTTCACATCACTTACTGGTTTATTCCTTTCTTGGCTGTGGGTTGGTACATGGCAGGGCTGGGGCTGGAGCTACTGGGAAGTGCTGCTCCTTGACTTCACGTGGAGCACAGCTAAATCTCTTCTGAGCGAGTGCACACCTGTACTTTCCCTCTTCAGAAAATAATTGTAAGATGATTTTAATATATCTGGAGTGTTTTAGTTGAAGAACAGTAGTAACTTTCAACTTCCTTTAAAAAAATAATGGAGAGTATAGATTTTTTTTTTTTGATGAGAAAATGCTGTTCTGTTCTGAGGCTTGTTTGGAATTCAGATGAGTAGCGTGCTTCTGTAAGCCTTTTTTTAAAGCTTCTATTTATCCTTATGGTTGTAAGTTATGAAATATTTGCTGTCATAGGTCACAGTACTTCTGTGCTAAATTTGGGAATATAGCTGGCGGCTTGCTTTTTCCCTGGGAACTTTCTTGTCAGGTTGGTACAGAAAGCTTTAGCTCCTTAGCTCTTGGGAGAAAGAGGTTCTTGGGTTCATTCTTTTTTCCTTTTTTATTTTTTTTGTTCTTTTTTGTTTCCGCTGCGTTTGTGTTCCCTGACTTTCCCCCTGTCATGGAAGAAATGGAGACTGGAAGTGGCTGAGCTGTCGCAGCCACTTGGTTTTCATTGTTATGTTTGTCTTGCCTCTCGTGTGCGAGGCTCCCTTTCCTCTTTGTGGCTTCTCACTGCGTTTTGCCAAAGCCCTGTACTGCAGAGCTGCTTCCTGCTTGTGGCTTTGTACCAGCTTGGGAATCTCCACATAATTGTTCTTTACTTTGGTGTGTGGTAGAAGCACAACTGTGCGGGGTGTGAAAGTGTAGAAAGCGATGAAAATCTGTGAAAGAGATCCAGAGGTTTTCTGTGTTTCTTTCCAGCGTTTTGCATATAATCATTTTACATTTAAAACCCAACAAATAACACTACTTTAAAATTTTTTTTTTCCCCCTGTGCTTCTGACTAGAGGGATTGTTCAACACAACAAAGTATGTGTCCCACTAGGTCTGTAGCTTATCTGCCCTTTAGGCAGAGGCGGTGCAGGACACCTGGTGACCAGCTTCCAGCTGGGACGTGTTAGAGGTGACACATGGTCCATCCACAAGTGACCTGGGAAGCTCGAGCACGAGATCTTTTCAAGGGTACTTAGGTGAGAAGAGTAGAAATGGCTCCCGACCAGCACGAAACCTCAAGGCAGGTCCATGCTCTGAGTGGATGGCGAGTGGAAAACCATCATCTCTGGCTTGGTGCCCGAACTGCAGCGTGTTGGGAGCTCAAGTGCACTGCAAGAATTCCCTGATATGCTTTACCTATTCCTGGGCTTTACCAAGCTGTCATCTTTCGGCTGCTGCCAGCACTGGGATGTGCACCTGAACAAAGAGCACCCAAACCCCCACTTTATCCATGGTGACATCAGAAGTGCTGGCCCTGCAAGCTGGAATAGCCCTTCCCAGGTTAAACACGGCCCTCAGAAGCTTGCAGGGTAGGTGTTCCAAGAGTCTGCTCTCCAGCCCAGCTGCCCTGTGATACTCCAGCACACTGTTGGAAGCTAATATGCTTTTCCAGAGGATTTCTTAAGCACATAGGCATTAAAATTCTTGCCAAGAGCACAGGGAAACAATTAGTGGTAAAACCCAGAAAAGGAACCTGGCTGGTCCTATTGTTTCTGGGGTCTGCAGCTTTCCTGTTTACTCAGCCTGGCTTTCAAATATTTATCCTGCTCCTTAGAATTACAGTGCAACCAAAACCAGTATTTAGTTCCTTCTCCTATTTTCCTAACTGTTTATGTCCTAAGTGCAGCACAGTCTCTTGAAATGAGGGTTTGCAGAGGTGGAAATTGCCAGCTGCTGGTTGTTGCTGTGCTTCTCTGATGGAGACTTGGTGCCTTTGAGGTGGATTAAAAGATTTCAAAAATCACATAATTATGAAATTATGAAGTCTTCTATATGTATATATTGGGAATTGACCTACAGTGTCATTGCCTGTTGTGCTCTGAAGAAGTTTAGTGTCTGATGGAGAAGTAGAAGAGTAAAGGGACAGATGTGTTGGGTGTGGTGTGGAGGCAGGGATCCAACCCACGTTGTCACCTGGATTTATCTGCCCTGCAGAGAAATGGGAAGCAGAGACAGGAGACCCTGTGTGGGGCCTGTGCTTGGCAGCACAGCTGTGCTGCTGCCTTTGTGAATGCAGTGGTGTTTCCTGTGACCTGAGGAGTCAGGAATCCCACTGGGATTTGGGGGAAGCTGAGGTGGCAATTCCTGACTGCTTCTTTCACACAGCATCCCAGTCTCTGTAGCACCCTTTTCCTTTTTGTCTTCTGTCCGTCTGCCTGAAACCTGGAACCTGAAACCCTGTGCATGTGTGAACCTCTGGAGGTGGGAGGGGGGAATTTTTCTGTTGCTCCAGGTGTGGGTTTTAGCAGAAGAGGGGGGCGTGGGATGCCTTTAGGGCTGTCTAGTAACTCAACATCAGAATGGCCTTTACAGGTCTGTTCCACTCAGTCTGTGTGGGCAAGGAGGAGGTTGTGATGTCTGGGGAGCTGGGGGTGGCAGGCATCTCTGTTTTGGGAAAGAAAAGCCCACATCCCTTTGTTGGGAATTCTCTGTGAAGCTGCCACAGGGCGATGTGCTTGTGCTGTTCCACGTGGGCTTGTGGCAGGAGGAGCTGCCTCAGGGGGCTTTTGATGGTCCTGCCTGCTGCGGTGACATGGGCCCGGGGTGAAGGTTTCTGTGTTCCTCTGAGGTGGTGTGTGCAGCTTCCTCTACAGCACTCTTTGCTCTGAAGTGGAATTCTTCTTCAGCTGGGGGCTCTCAGCTAGATGCTTCCTTCCTAACCTCTCGAGCAGAGGACTCTGAGCTAAATGAAGTTTTGCCAAAATAAGCATTCTTACTTAGGGCAGTATATCACCAGGAATGCTTCTGCCTCTAAAGCTTTAGGAAGAGAAGCTGGTCTGGACACTGTAAGCTTGATAACATTTTCATGTATTTATGGTCTTAAAGCACGAGCCTGGATTGCAGAGACAGGGTTTCAAGTTCTTGATCTGAAGTGAACTGGTAGGGAAGTTGCAAAATTATCCTTCTGGAGTGAGAAATGTTTTGTACCTTTACCCAGCCTACTCATGGGATGCTGCCCCTGGAAGGAGCAAGGTGCTGATCTCCAGCTCTCATAACTAATTACAGTTTTGTTTCTGAAAAATGTCAGGGACATTTTGTTTCTGTCCCGAAAAAAGAACAGAAACAAACTTCCAAACCTTGGAGGTTGCTATGAAACAGAAGTGTCTTCCCCTTGGCTCTATTAATAAAGCCTTTAAATACACTCAGTGCTGAGTTGCCTTGCCATTGCTGGGGGGCAACGGTGTCATGTATGGCTGGTGGGTACTTCTCTTGTCACCAGACATTTTAATTGCTGTGGATTCAGGCAGAATTAGGGTGCTGTGTGCTGCCTGTCCTGTGGTGTTGGTACAGAGCAGGATGGTTTTCTGCTCCTACTTGGTGCAGGTGGAGGAAAATGATCTCAATCTTTCAGTCCTTCAACATTTTTTGAAAATATACTTACTTTAGAGAATTCAGCTCTCCTGCACACAACACTTTTGGGTATTATTTTTTCCCCTCTGGCTTTCAGTTTCCTTAAAAGGGTTTCTGATCTCTTAGTGACTTCCCTAAAGAAAACTCTCAGTGGTGGATGCTTAGGTGTCGCTTTTGGTCAGTGAGAGGTCTTCATTTGACAGTCTTGATGTCCATATTAGTGTGGTTGATCTCCAGAGTCTCCTGCCTACTTTGACCTAGGTGCCACTGACTATCATGAGAGGTCAGTCACGTATATTCTGAATTTATTTGTCAAAAACCTGGATCTGAATCCCATTCTGCTTCTGTTTGTGGAAGAAGTGAGTTTGGAAGGGACCTTAGGACCTCTAGTCCAGACTCCTGCTTGGAGCAGGATTGATGTTGAATTCAGACCGGGTTACCTAGGTCTAGTTTGGAAAACTTCCAAGTCCTCTTCATGATGTTTCTGGATGCAGTGATACAGTTCCTCGCTGCTTTGGTGCTGATATGGAGGGTGTCTTGCTGTGCAGGTGTGCCTGGTGGGATTTGCACGATTTCTTGCTCATGACAGTCGTGGTTTTCCAGGTAGCAATGACAAAGCAGACTGCTGAGCCCCTGCTTGTTAACCATCGACTATAAGATGACTTTTCAGAATTGACTGTCTTGGGTCCTTGCATCCATTTAACATGGAGACAATGCTCTAAAAAAAACACTAAGCAACTGGAAAGAAGAAAAAGGGGAAGCTGAATTGGTGAACTCTCTGCTGGGTCACTCATTTCTGTGGCTGACAACTTGGCAACTTCTTATTCAGTGGTCATACAAAGCATGTGCTGGGCGGGATCAAGGGATGGCTTGTTGCCCCTGCTTGTCCCCTTGGTGGCACGTGCTTGCATTGAAGTTATGTGGACTTGATGCTTCTTTTCCTGTAGACTTTCTTGTTAATTTATGTTTTCTGCAGAACTTTGTACTCTCTTTCAAGGAGCTGAGCTTTGGGAATCATAGAATCAACTGGGTTGGAGAAGATCTCAGAGATCATCAAGTCCAGCCCTTGTTCCAACCCCACCGTGGTTCCCAGCCCATGGCACTGATGCCACTGATCCACATCCAATCTCACCTTAAACACCTCCAGGGATGGTGACTCCACCCCCTCCCTGGGCAGCCCATTCCAATGGCTGATCACTCTCTCTGGAAAAAATTTCTTCCCAATATCCAGCCTAAACCTCCCCTGGCACAGCTGAAGACCGAGCCCTCTTGTCCTACTGCTGGTTGCTGGGGAGGAGAGCCTGACCCCCACCTGGCTACAACCTCCTGCCAGGGAGTTGTAGAGAGTGAGGAGGTCTCCCGTGAGCCTCCTCTTCTCCAGGCTGAACAACTCCAGCTCCCTGAGCCTCTCCTCACAGCACTTGTGCTTGAGAAGCACCTAAGGAGAGGAACACTTCTTGTTTCTTAAACCTTAAACCGTGGCTTTGTAATCTCATCAGTTTGGTGTTTGCTCCTTGAAAGAGAGTGTGCATGAAGGTGAGGGTGATGCAGATGGCAGCTCTCCACTCCACATCGCTGAAGCCCGGTTCAAAGAGCTCATCTGAGCTGGAAAGGAGGGCCAGGGCAGCCAGGAGGGACAGATGGTGCCTATTTCTGAATTTGCAGTGTTTTCTCCTCTGCCCCCGCCCTCTGAATTATTTTATTAATTCCAGAGACTTCTGTAAACAGAATGTGTAAATACATATAAACATCTGCCTGAGCTGCTCTGGTGTGCATGTCTGGAAGCAGTGGTTTACAAAACTTGCTCCCAGCCTCTGGGCAGAGGAGGAGGAGTGGGAGAGGGAGCTCAGGTGTGGATCACTTCTTATCTTCACTGGAGTCCAGCTCCTCTGGAGCAGCACCCTGAGCTTGCTACACGGAGCAGGGTGCCCTTGGCCATTTCAGCTGGGCTAGGAGGCTTAAAGCCCATCTGCCTTTTTGGAGCCTGGAACAAAATGAGCTGTTTTGTTGGGGGGGGAATGCACCTTGGTCGTGGTTTCATCTGCCATCTTACATCTCTAGGACGGATCACCGTGTGCTTGTCTCCCTTTCCGGGGCACCATCCTTATTTTTACTGATACTTTATTTATAGCTGGTGATGCTGAGCTCGTGAAGGGTTGATGTCATCAGTTAAGTGGGTTTCTGCCACTGGACACTGGAAGTGTTGGGAGGAGCCCCACCAGGCACAATGTTGGGTCACTTTGATGACCATCTAGTTGGAGATTTGACTTGGTAAAGCAAGTAACACAAAAGCATTTTTCTGCTCTTCATTGCTGAGCTCCAGGTGGCAGATTTTGCCAGGTGCCAGGGAGGGCACTCACTGCTTCTCCTAACAGGGTTTGGGTGGAGTTGTCCATTCTGGGACAGCAGCAGCATCTCCTCAAACCAAGGGCAAGCTGTGGGTATAGGAGCTTAGCCATGAGGTGGTTGAGCTAATAATGAATACTTCAAGCTCTGGAGTTGTTTTTCCAGTGGTCTTAAGGCCTTTTAAAATGAAAGATAAAAAAAGCCCTGTTCCTAATCCCCATCTGCAGCCAAGAGGATATTTTGGTGATCAAGTTAGGGGAGAGAGAGGGAAGAGGCTCATGGTTGAGTTGGAGTGGGTATAAGGTATAGGGCAGATTGGTGCAGTGGTGCTCTTAAGCTCGCCCCTTTTCAGTGAAAGAAAAAAAGAAGTTGTCTAAGGTGTGTTTTGGGACTAAAAAAAATTACAAGAGCACTTGGTACAGCTTGGGGTAGGCTTGGAAAGCTTTTACACTCCAGGATTTGCTTGTGGTGAGGAGGGAAAAATAAGGTGCAGTCACTCTTCATCAGAGGTTAGAAATAGGTTTCTCAAGAACCTCTGCTGGCATCTGTGGTTTTCAGTCTCTGTGGAAAGTAAAGAGGTAATATCTTCAATGACACAGCTGCTGAAGTTACTGCTAATGAAGTTGGTTACGTGGTTTCTGAGGAACACAAAAGGCTGCAGCGAGGTCAGGTTATTCAGTAGCACCTGAGCAGATAAAACACCCCATGGATGTGTTTTGTGTGGCATGCTGGAAGGGAAATGTTGGAGCTATTCACTTCTGTTGATGAGATCTGAATTAACTCTGGGAGAAATACCATGCATTATTTGGTGTATCTCCACTGGCAGGTGGGATTAATGGTATCAAAGCTCACATTCCAAGTGAAAATGGGAATGTCCAGTGTCTCCTGTGACTGCTCCACAAGCCTTGTATGAAATCCGTAACTCTGGAGACCTCTCTGCTGGTTGGAATTGGTGATTGAATTGAAGAAGGTTTTTCGAGAAGGGAAGGGGCTGACAAACATGGTTTAAACTCAGAGAAGTTGAAAAAGGGGAGGAAAAATTAGAGAGGTGGGAAGACCTGAGATGGAAAAGTTGGTGTAGGAAGTGGCATCCACCACTGTAGGATGTTTTTGGGAATACCCCAGTGAGGTTGGATATCACTGCAGCCCCGCTGCTGGGATTATTGGGTTTGGTAGCATTTAGCAGGAGCACCTGGTGCAGAATTCATTGTGAATACTCATTCATTGTGAACTGCTGGAAATCATTTAAACTCTGCTGACTTTATGCTGAAGATCAGTTAAAGCTCTTTGGATTGATTTTTTTGAGAGATTATGTGCCTGTACAGTCTCAAAACTCCTTTCTACCTTTTTCTGGAATTGGAATGGAGTGGCTGGTAACCCACTGAAGGGAGCAAAATATCTTAAAATACTGAAGAGCTCCAAGTATTAATCCAACATCACAACACTTAATTTACTGCTGGTTGATGCCCTAATAAGTGTTATAGTTTCTGAATGGATACAAAGATCTTCCACTGATGTTTTTTTGGGGAGAGGGGGAAGGACAACACCACTACCCCTACAAACACTTATCCTCAAAGCAGTTGCCAAGAGGGCAAGGACAGAAATTTCTCTTGGCTGTCCTGCCACTCATCTCAGGAATGTGTGAGCCTGGAGCACACTCTGGATACAACTCTGGCTGTTTTCCTGTCCCTGATTCATAGCCTGAAATGGTTGCAGCTCCCTGTGTGGTTGGGAAGGACCTGCAAGAGGAAAAGGGAAGAAGCAGGTGCTTCTTGTGTGCAGGAGAGGGATGGGACGTGTGCTTCATGCTGACATCTGTTTCATTCAGTCCCCAAATTTGAAGCACAAGTGATTTGTCTGCACTTGGCAGCTGCCCTGTGAAATGCTGTCAGGATGGGTCCTGGACCCTTGGGTGGGAGCTCTGGACCTTGTGCTCAGTGAGGTGGGTTGGGCCGTGGCTGTGGAGCTCACACATGGGAGCGGAGGAGCTGGGTTTGCTCTACGTGCTGTTCCGCAACTCGCGGCCCGGTGGGGCTTCTGTGATGAGGAGGAGAGGCTTCCCGCTGCAGCTGCAAGTTTAAGGGATAAACAGGAGGAAAAACAAAAGTATTAGTACAGTTTGTGCTGGGTTGGGCTGTCCAGACTGCCAGTGATCAAAAGGGAGCAGATGTGGTGTGTCTGGGTGGACTTGGCAGCCCTCGTCCTGGAGCACAGCCCTTCCCTGGCCTTGCATGCTCAGCTGGATGCAGGACATTGTGCTTCTGCCTTTAAACCACGCTGTAAACCTGAATTGCATTCATTTCTTCCTAATTTCTTAATGCTTTTCTTTTGGGAGAACGGTGACTGTCTTGAGGAATGGTGGTCGTTTGTCTGAGCAGACCAAAGGTTAAACCAGCTCCTTGCCTGCAAGTTCCTTACCAAGCTTTCACTGTTTTATAATTTCCTTTTACATAGGTTTGGAGGTATTTCCCCCCCCATGATGTTTTGTTTGAGTACACTTTTAAGATCTGTGGTTAGTGGTGGGTATTAGGCTTGAGAGATTATCCGGGGAGCTGTTGGAGCACTTCATTGTTAGACTCGGAAGTGGGAACTGGGTGAATTAGTTGCTTTTAAAGGGATTTAAGAGCAGTGTGGGAAAAGGGAGAGCTGTGAGTTTTCTGTGTGCTGGCGCTCAGCATCCACCCAGGCTTGGAGAACAAGCTCAAAGATCTCATAAGCAGGACTTAATGTTACTTAATTTTTTTTTTTTTAGTTCAATGCTCATTTAAACACTATATGGGGACTATCCTGTACAAATGGACTTGGCACAACTCCATGCTGGTTTGCTATAGAGATACAAATATTTAGGGAAACTTTGCTTAGCACATACATGACTAAATCCCCCTTTTTCAGCTGTAAAAATGTCTGTGTTAGGGGGGCCTTGAAAGCTCAATATTTGGAGGGAAGGAGTTGAATCTTGAGAAGACTTAATTAAAAAAAAGATTACTTTCTGAATTGCAGTGTAATACATGACTTCAACCAGACAACACAATGATTTTCCTCTGCATCTCCGTGCTCACAGATTTACCCACTGAAGTTCATCTTATTTCCAAAGCTTATTGGTATGTCCATGAAAAGGCTGGGAACAGCCTGGCTTTGTTTTCCCATGAGCTGTGGGAGACTGAGCTGGGGGAACATAGATTACTCTTCAACCAGCGAGTCTGGGGGAGGATATGCTCATGTTAGGCAATGTGGTTTAAATTTGCAAGCTATTACTATCTGATCACTTGGTTAATGAAGCGGTGAATAATTTGTGTCCTTAATGTTCCTTGGAGGTTGAAATGCCCTTAAGAAGCCAATCTGTCCAACTGCCCTGGCTTTCTACAGCAAGAATAAAAATAAAAAGTAACCAGCCCTGGTTAGGTGACCAGCTCAGTAGTACCTGAGGAAATGAAGCAGGATGTGATCAGCATAGTGACTGTTTCTCTATCAGTGACCTTTACATGAGTAAAAAGTGCTTTGTATACAAATTTTTAGCTGCACTCTCTCCAACTTTCATATTTTGTGTTTTTTTAATTTTTTTTTTTAAATTTGTGGATTTTTTTCCTCCCTGTTCACGTTTACTCACCTTCAGTACTTAGGGGTTTGATAAAAGATGACTGGGAGGAGGAAGGAATTACACTCTTGCAGCTGAAGTGAGAGGTAGGAGGCTAAGCATGAATGCCTCCTAAAACTCCCTGAAGATCTCTTCCCAGGTCTCATCCAAAGGAAACTCTGCTTAGTCCAGCAGTATTTTACCAGAGTGATACTGCCTTGTGAAGGGTAGGGCAAGCTGCTCACTCACCCTCAGCAACATCAGCTATTCCAGGAAAATCCTCCCTGCTAAGTTGCCAACACTATCAACTTCTTATCCAGGATTGTACCTCATCTCCACCATCATCATCACTGTCCTTCAGAAATGGGGATTTCTTTAAACACTTCTTAAAAGAAATGTAAATGGCTGGGGTTTAATGGACTGAAAATTAGCTTTTTCCTCCTATCCTTAGCTTGACAAAAGATAATTAAGATAAAAGTTCAAATAACTCCTTGCAGAAGTATCCCAGCATGATCTGGAAGTGATTACATTATTGCTGGTATTGATTTAAGGCTTCTTATCATCTCTGTGAAATCTAGTGTATCTAATCATGGACCTATTGCTTTTTTTTTTTTTTCATAGCAGGGCCTTTCTTTCAATTGGCTTGTATAGACTTGAAATTAAACTATACTGTGTATACTTGAACATTTTTTTATGTGTTAAGAAAACTTAGCAGCTGTCTGAGTTAACATGCTGGTAGTGGAAATGTTGAATGAGCTTAATAATTACTTTTTTTCCTGACTTTTAAAAGGAAATAGAATATATATATTTTTAAAAAGTTGTGGGTTTTTTTTTTTTTCAAAAAAGTAAGATTTCTGTTGTAAT
This sequence comes from Neopelma chrysocephalum, assembly GCF_003984885.1. Classification (NCBI taxonomy): domain Eukaryota; kingdom Metazoa; phylum Chordata; class Aves; order Passeriformes; family Pipridae; genus Neopelma; species Neopelma chrysocephalum. The sequence continues at coordinate 164,489 of NW_020897761.1, read as the reverse complement.
GAAAATAATCTATAGCAAAATATAGGGTCACCAGGCCTTGGTGAAAGGAAGTCTGAGTGTATGTGCTACTTGTCCATGTGTTTGAAGCAATTCAAGTGTTATTCTTTTTTTGGGAGTAGAGCCATTGACTTAATCTGCTCTCCAAATCTTTGGAGGAGTGAGACATCCAAGGAGGTTATCACTGTCCATTTACTCATCCAGAGGGAGGTTGTTACATCTGATATTGCTGCATAACTTTGTATGTTCAAGCTTTTTTTCCTGAGAGTGCTGTGAGAGGCTCGTGGAGTTTTTTGCAGTGACTCAGGAAGGCATGGCTGTTCATTGACTCTTTGCAAACAAGAGGCAGTTGTGTTTCTCTTGCTGGAATGCATTGCCCTATGGAATTAACACTCCCCTAAGAATCTGGTCTGTGCCCTGTCATGTCCTACATAGTTTCTGAACCCTTTGCTCTTCTGCTTGGATGGGTAAAAGGAAGAAGCTCTCCACAATAATGACAGTTCTTGTTAATGCTATGGGAAATGAGGGATCTGGGATTAAAATATGCAACTTCATCTCTCGCAGCTTTTGGCTTCTGCAGTCGGATGTGACTCTGTTGTGGAGTTGAGCAGATGCAAGGCTTCCCTTCTAAGTCTCAGCCAAGAGGCTGGCACGTAGGAAGCCATATGTTATTAATTCCCCTGCTCCCAGGGCTCCTTCTGACCCACCCCTCATTTTTTAGCATTACCAGGAACTGTGTGTCACTTTGGGGGAAGTGGCTGCAAATGCCTCGCTTTACCCAGGCGGATCTTGGCAGCCCTTAGTTGTCCTTCTGCGTGTGTCCATCTGCTGCCTTGTGTTTAAGACCAGCAGTAAAGTCTTTTAATCTCTAGCAACTCCTATTTTCAATCTAAAAACACTATAGAGCAAGGTTTGGGTTTTTTTTTTTACTTTAGTGTGAAGTTCTGTAAGGAAGAGTTTGAGGGTAGAAGGCAGTGTTGATGCTGAACAAGAGTCCTTCCCCCACTGCTCCAATGCATTTGCAGCATTTTCTTAACATGGACAGATCCTGGGTTTGACTCATTGTCTCCTTTCAGGGACTCGTGTGACTGCTGAATCTCCTTTGGTAGAACATTTTGCCTCTTAATTTTATGTCATTGAAGTAGAGATCCAGCATGATTTGCATTGTGCCAGAAGACAACTCTCTACCGTGGCTGATGTGTGCTGCTATTGAGGGTTTAAAATTAGGGTTTTTTCTTGCCTATGACTGGCCCTATTAATTGCTTTTAAGGATAAGGACTGATATTCCTTTGGTATCAGAAGTTTACTGGGAAGTGGTAAACTTTTAAAAATTATTATCTTACCAGGCCATCAAGGAAACAAACCTCTAGAATTTGTACCATTTGGTATCTCCTGGATTTTGCTCCATTTCTATTGCACTGTTATATGAATCTTTTTTTGAAGTGATACTGTGAAGATTAACGTTTGGGCTTGTGTGGTGGCAGCTTCACGTGGCCTCTGAATGAGGTACCTGTCTAGGCAACAGAGTCATGGGAATACTGTGGGACTTGACAGTCTGAGAATACAAGAATTTAGTGAAAACAAAGCCTTGAGAGTGTTGTATTGTTTGAGATTTCACAAAGGCAGTGGCTTTACAGATGGGCTGAAGGGGCTGTTTCTTCCCCTTTCCACCCCAAAAATACTATCAAAAGTGTCAAAATACAAACTAAGGACTCTGAAGGCACGGGAAAGACTAATTGTCTTAGCCTTGTGCTGTGGGCTGCCACCAATGGGCAACAAATTATTTGAAGTTTTAATGTGTGGTAGTTTATATTACTGATTGAGTTATGAGAGTTATTATCTAACTTGAAAAAAAAAAGTACTTTTTTTTTCTTCAACTAGGGATTCAGTATTTTAAAAAGAATGTCACTACCTTAGCAGTGCTAATCAGAAAATGAATATTTAAGTTTCTCTCCTGAGAAAAATACCTTATTTCTTGTAGAGTTTGTTTTGGATTTGCAGCAGTGCAGTGTGCCTGAAGAAGATCTCGCCGTTCGGTGTTCAGTGCAGATGATTAAACTCACTTTTTGTGCAGTCACCGTCTTTTTAGGCAGTGCTGAGGAAATCCTGAGCTGTCCTTATGCTGCTGAAGAACCTGTGTGACCGGGGAGGATGTGGTGTGATCTAACAGATCATGGCACGTGCCCGGCACGGCACTTGGGGACGGGAGGTTTGTTTCCCCCTGTGCAAGATGCTTCTTGGGCTTTTGGTGGGAGGCTCTGAGCCATCTGGGAATGCAATGTGTGTATTTGTGCAGCTTCCACCAGGCTGCTCAGCCTGTTCTCCAGCACAGCTGCCTCGCTGCTCTGCTGCTAACCAGGTGAATAATTGCACATCTGGAATTACCAGGGTTCCGTTGCGTTCCTGCCGCTGGGAACCAGGCGCTGACATTTACCTTCGTCCCACGTGGTATGGGCTGTGTTTCAAGACCAGTACATAAACCCAACCAATTAGAAATTCCTGTGGAAGGTCTTTTAAATGCATTAATATTAAATTTTTTGTATCTGCTGGGGCTGTTGTAGGAAAACATGTTTTGCAGGAAACTCCTTTGATGTCACACTGTCTCAGCAGTATCCCAGGGGGGTGTTTGGTCCCACTTCAGTGGGGCAGCGACTCTGTCGGTACCTTCTTCGCAGTCCTTCCTTTACAAAGGAGCAGCACAGTAGTGCTGTCTCAGTCTGGACATCTCCCTCGTATACAAAATTGTGTGGAAAAGCTGTGCATGTACCTATTGTTTTGCTTTTTCACAGTTTCTCTGTTCCTGATGGGCAACCTTCCTGGGTGGAAGGAGTTTTGATCTGCAGGTAACTGTCCAAATGTAGGTTTGGTGTGGATACACTGAGGTGTTTCAGACCCTGATGCGAAGCAGATTTGGCTCTGTTCTAACCTGTCAATTAAACCAAGAGCTTCAGATTTTGCAGCTGGAAGTATTGAGAAGCCTGGAATTAGTATTACCTTTGAAGGGTCAGTGGGGAACATCCAATTTCATTTTCTTTGTTCGTGGTGTTCCAGAATAATCTTAGGGAGTTGCTTCTGTTGCTTCATGCTAAGCCATGCTGCCTTCTCAAGTACATGTAGTTTTCTGCTGAACTCTTTTCTTAGAAATAGCCTCTGCATGTAGTAGTGCTTTGCCCTTCATGTGTGTCCAGACAGGACGTGTGGATGAACATGAACTCACACGACCGTGTGTTTAATACACCTTTGTGACTTCCACGAGCGTTGCCAGTTTGTGTGGATTATTCTCCAGAGGCAGAGTTGAAGGCACATGCTGGCTGTTACTTGTGAGTCCGGAACTGGAGCGCAGTTCCTTCTCTGCTTCAGTAAAAATTTGGAAGAGCTTTGCTTCTGACTTTCCAAAACATATTTGAAACATAACTCAGTGGCAAGCTTTGTTTTGGAAATGGCCTCGCTCCAGCAATGGTTTTGTTGAGTGCTGTTTATCCCAATTCCTTCCCCGGCTTAATAGACTGAGAAAGTAAAACTGTTGTGTGGGTGGGTGGTTGAAAATGGGCCGTATGGATATTGCTGCAATTTGTGTTTCATAAATAGTGGTAGCTTGTGCGTAAGCCTGTAATTGACTGAAAATGCATTAAGAGATAGTACGAGGGCTTGTCAACTGCTGCTTAAAATCCATTGCTGGAGCCTCTTGGGAGGAGGGGGAGATGGGGAGAAGGGAGATATGCAAACTGTGCAGCGTTAAACGCTGTGATTCAACTGCGCTCCAAGTTAGTTTTCTTAAATGTTTACTGAAGAAGGCAAAACTTTAATACTCGAGAAAAGAAAGCTGTCAAGTCTGCAGTGGGCCAGGCAACAGTATTATTCCCAAATAGCAGTGGTGTTAATTATGGCCCGTGTCTGAAAAAAATCTGGGGCTGGCGAGTGGGAGATGGAAGAGCTGGAGGGAGATTAAACCATCAAAATTCCAGAGCAGTTAGTGTTTTGTGCAGGGAACGTTTCTGGCCTCTCCGTGGCTGTACAGCCAGCAGTGTTGGAGCTGGTCTGGAAGGTCGTCTTGCTCCCAGAGCTGCTGAACTTGCTGCTGCTCAGGGCACTCACTGTATATAGACCTGTCACTTAATTTGTCCTTAATTAGGCTCAACAATTGGAGCTGTGTGTTTTTGATATGTAATTCAGATAGGAGCAAAGCCAGGTGTTGGAGCTTTTGCAGGGTACTAGTGCGTGTGGGGGGTGAGTGGGGAAAGTGCTGCCTTTCAACAGGGGAAAAGGCTTCAAAATGTTATTTAATAGAAATTAGTGGCTGATGGAGCCATGGGACTGGGTCGAGTGACAACATTCCCGTGGGAGCTGGTGTACTCCCCTCTGGGAATGCTGGGCTGGAGCAAGGAGCATCTGACCCACACACACGGGCACCATCCAGGGTAACTTCCATGCTGCCTTTGGCCAGGATGTTTTTGACTCCGGTCAGTTGGGTTTGCTGAACTTGTTAAACTGAAATCTTGCCTGTGCTTTGACTTCAGGTGTGCTGGGTAAAAGTGTGTGTGCTGAGAGCAAGGGGAGGGCATCGACCTGCTGGAGGGTGAGGCTCCTGGGAGGGCTTGCAGAAGGAAAACAGACCTCAGGAAAACCTGTTAACATTCCTGCACTAACAACATTCACAAAATGCTTTTTGTTTAAATTCCCCCCCCCCCAAGTCAGTAAAATCCTAGTTGTCCTTTAAAGAAACAGTTTTGTAATTCTCACCAGATTATCTGATATTAAATTTGCTTTCAGGGTACAGCACTACAGTCCAATAAACTAATTTTCTTTTTACAAGAAGTCCTGTGTTTGCTAATTGGACAGATACCACATTTAAAGAAGCTGCAGCTTATTTCTTGTTGAGCTATTTAAACTTTTGGAGTTTGAAAGTCATTTTTAGTCTCTTTTTTCCCAGTCGTTCTTTGATCCCCACATCACCTCTGAAAAGCTACAGTTGGAAGTGAACATCAGGAACAGTCCCTCCTACTGTCAAATTAAAATTTCTGAGGGGGAATGATCCAAATGGGATTCACTGTTTAAGTTGAATACTATGAGAATGACTGGAAGGTGGGTGAGATTTGTTGCTTTCTTGTGATTCCTGTGGATATGTGGTCTTACACAGGAAACGTTCATGAGGGATGCCTTTCCGTGTTGCCAAGGTTGGGAAATGTCCAATTTGATGGAAAGCTTTTTGGTGACTCTCCTTTGGCCTCCAGCTGCCACCAGCTCTGATCTTCTAGGGGCTCTGTGGTGGTGGTTGCTTGCTTCAGTTTTTACTGGATGATAGTTGTATCTCCAACATGAGGAAAACTCTCATCTTGCTTGGACACCAAGGTCCTGCAGTGATTTGGAATGGGTGGGAACAGTCACTTTTAAAGGGTTGTTATTACTGTTGATGGTGTCATTATGGGCTGTTGGTGATGGAAGGATGATTTCTTGGTAATTGCTGTGCATTCTTCTGCTGAGAATAAAGGGCAAAAGACGACTCTTTTGTCTTTTCTGCATAAGGAAACTATTTTGATCAATTTTTTTTCTTTTTGTCTTTGCCTCTTGGGTAAAAGCCCCATTTTGGAAGAGTAAACCCCCATTTTCCTGTGCTCCTTCATTTGGGGGAGTGACCTGATTTCACCCATACCTGTGGTGTAGGGTCGTGCAGCAACTTCAGGATACAAGGAGATGAATTTTCCAAGGATCCCAACCCACTATAACCCCAATGCAGCTCATCTTGGTGCCGACACTGGTGACAGGAGGTAGCTTTGCAGTCCAGATATGTGAATGGAGCCCTCTCCAAAATGGCCCGTGGTGTCCTTGATCATCCAAGATCTGACTGCGCTTGCCAAGTCTAAAGTGCCTTTTTAAAACGAGCTTTTATCGTTTGTGCTGAAAAAGGACTTTGAGGCTTCCTGTTCAGATAGGACTTTTGTGCTGGATATGGGATCTTTCCAGTCCCCAGTGAATAAACACAGCTGGCTGTTTTGGGAAACAGACTTAACATCTTTGCATCAAAGCTGTACAAATAAGGCAGCAAGCTGTACCAAATTATTGGATAAGGTTTTCTGACTTTTACACCATCTTAAAAGTGATCAAATGGAAAAAAAAATGCATTTTTTACGAGGCTGCCTTCAGCCCGTGCAGGGGGAAATAAGCTTTTCCTCCTCCCCCCTTTGGAAACATGACTAAAACAAGCAGCCTCGATGACTTATCAATGTTGGATTATCATGCAATAATTTACTGGGCAGCCTCTTGCTGTCCAGAGCCGCCCACGCACAGGAGTCAATGGTGCCTTTGTTTGGGAGCGCTGGAAGAATGCATGATCTAATGGGGTGGTGGGAGTTCACCTTCGTTCCAGTGCACTCAGGGCTGTGCTCATTCCCCCAGCGTCCCAAACACGTTTCCTTCCTCTGTCCCCAGCTTACTACTTAAGGCTCCCAGAAAAAGCAATCCGTGTTTATGTCTCTGACAGGCTCTTTTAAAACCCAGGCACCCATCTGTGGAGGAGCTCCCCAAGCCAGAATCTTTGTTTTGGTGGAGCATGGTTTAAGAGAAGACTGTTAAAATCCTTCAGGCCTTTCTTGTTCGTGCTTTGTGTGCATAAATCTTCAGGCTCTTCATGTGAGAACAAGAAAATAAACCTAAGGTTTATTATTACTGGTTTGTGTTCCTCTGAGGGCCACAACTCAGCACTTGAGAGCTGTCATCCGTGCTCCTGTGTGGAGTTATTTCCCCAGTGGAGTTCATCAGAAAGTCAAAATCCTGCATTTTCTTTCTTCAGATGCTAGATATTCCATTTGCTTGTGCAATACCAGCGCGCTCATCTTCCTCCTCCTCCACAAATTTTCTCAGAAAAGCTGGGGAGTAGTTGTAAAGGACATTTGCTCTAGAACTACAGAAATGTCCTGCTTTCAGTCATAAGTTTGGCTTTTTCCTGCACATGTGATGCAAGCGACATAACTTCACGCTTACGTGTCTTGCAGGTGTTGGGCTGTTGTTTAATGAAACTACTTTATTCCAAAATAGCAAGTTTCTTAGGGTGTTTCTCACTCTCCTTCACTCCTTATAAACTCTGTCCTGCTCTCGTTGCCCATCTGCATGCTGGAAAATCCTATCCTGTTCTGTGGAACGGGGTAACTCATTCGCCTTAAAAATTCTTCTCTGTTGTGCAGCCCCTGTGATTCAGAAGGGAAGGCTCCAAGAGTGTTTCTAGCATGGAAAGCTGAGAACTTGGAATGGTTGGTTGGCTCAAGAAGTGATCAGTCTTGAACGAGATCATGTGAACTTGCTGGCCTCTGTCTACTGAGATCCAAGTTTCTGTCCCTTGCAAGGAACACGCTGCTCGTGTGAAGGTTCTGGAATCTGTGTTACTCATAGCTCTTGGTGGTGGGAGATGCTGCCTCCTGCTATGGCCAGTGGCTCTTTATTTGTCAGAAAGGAACAGATGAGTGTCTTGAAGCATCAGTCTGCTTATAGCTGTGTGGTGGGAGAGTTGATGGTTCAGGAAGGGTAGAGTTGAGGCAGGAGTAAGGGCAAATGGCATGGGCATGTTTCAGTCTGGGAAAGGTGACATCTCCTCCTGGGAGTGACAGGGAAACAGGTCTGATGAGCAAAATGAGATGCCAATGGTGTTTGCCCTGTAACTGCAAAATGGAAATGAAATCCAGTCAAAAAGCACTAAGTGGGCATTATTTGTTACTGGTTTCGCTTCAGTTCTTTTAACCTTTGCTAAGACGTGGGTTGTCAGCAGGTACCTGCATGAAAAAACTGCCCTGAAACAGGAGCCAACCAGAAGGGAAACCATTTCATTATTGCTCAGTGGATTTTGCTGAAAACAAATCTGCAAAGGCTTGGTTTGTTGCCCAGTACAGTCTTCTCAGGTGGATTAGTTTTCCCCTGGGCAGCAGAACTCAGTGGCTGTATTTTCAAGCTCGCTGCTGGGAGGATGCTTGGAGGGGCTGCAGGGAATGCAGGAGAGGTAGCGTGGATTCTTCCCACATGCAGGGGATTGAGTGGACCGACAATGAAGGAGGCAAGTGTCCAAGTGTCGTCTGGGCTTATCTCACCCGGGCATCTGCTCACAATTCAACACTTGTAGTCATTGTGCCAGCTGGCAGGACAGTTTTCCTGATGTAAATTATCCATCCGTTCTGAGGGGCCTGAATACAAGGAGACCTTTTGTGCGCAGGGACGAATTCCTGACTTGGGGGGAAAGGGAGGAATTTGTAAAGATCTAAATGGCATTTGCTTACATTTTTCTGGTCTATCTTTACGGTTTTCAGCATGGTGTGTTTCCTGGTGGACCTTGGGATACACAATTGGGCAATAACCCTGCTGAGGAAGGGCTGTAGTTGCTGGTGGCAGCATCTGGTCAAGCCTGACAATGTGAGCAGGTTGTTGGGGGAAGCATCCCCTGAATCAAACAACTCTAAATGTTTCCAAAGCTGCTGCTGCTGCCTCTCCAGACAGCCAGGACTTGCTCTGTTGAATCCATAATTGCAATACTGTCTTGAAGGCTTATAGATGTGCTTGCTTATTGTAGAGAAAGACATTAAAAGTTTTTTCTACGTCAGACTGAATTGCCAGAAGAGGCTGGTTATCTTGTCACCTTGTCACTTGCTGGTGAGCAGCTTCATGCCTTGGAAAAGATGCAGTTTTAAAATGCACAGCTCATGATTTTGAGCTCTGAACACTTTAAAGACAAGTCAGGTTGTGCTCGTGGTCACTGATTGCAGCATGTGGAGTTCTTCCTGCAAAACAGATCTGCCACTTCTCAGTACACAGAGGGAAATATTATCTGACATTTGACACTATCAGACACTTCTAAGTCAAACCGAGATCAAAATAATTACCAGCTTCTAGGAACAGGAGAACAATGACTTTTTGTCTTCTACACGAAATGTTTAAATGTTTAAACATTTAAATGTTTAAAACTGCCTTTCACCTGGTTATTGCTGTCACCATTTCTCAGCGTAATAGCTGCATATGTTTATTCAGCTCTGCAAGACTTGAAAGCAGCCTGGACTGCTTATCTTTGCTAGAAAAAGGCTCTGGAACCTCGAAGAGCTGCCAGGCTGCTAAGCACAGATTTTGTGTTCAGTGTGAACAGTGGGGAAACGTTTATTTCCACAGTGTGTCAGCTGGTCTTGGGTAAACCCCATTGTCCCAGCAGTATTTACCCACGGCGAGCTGCTCCGACCGCTGTCTGTGCATTAACTGCATTCCTCTGTAATGCCATTAACTGCACTTCCCAAGGAGTTACGTTCCCAGCTGCCATAAATGTCTTTTTCACCTGGATTGCTCAGTCGGGGGGGGGTTTGAACGTGTTTTCCTTGGCCTGTCGTGTAAAACTGGAGGTGAAAAAGGGAGGGTCCTTCACCGTTTAGCACAAGGAGTTCCTGTGAAGAACGTTTTCATGCTGCCCAGAGTGCAGCTGGCATGTGTTGTGCCTTTAGCTGAGCTGGGATTTTTGCAAGGAGCTGTGGGAGACCTTGTCTGGGAACACGGATTGTAATCCAGTTGTAGTGGAGCGGGATAAAAAGAGTTCTTTTCCGGGACATGCAGGCTGTGACCCAGCCTTTGGGCTAGAGCTGAAAGCTGTGTGTGAGGGAGAGCACGCGCCCGGCCCCCCCTTCATTCCCAGGATTCTTTTGAAGCATTTCCTCCCCAAAACCATCTTGATGAAGCCTAAACATGGGGGTTTTGCTTCACACCAGAGGAATGCAGTACTAGTGGAGGAAAACTAACCACTCCAAGTCAAAGGAGCAGGATATTCCTGACAATTCAGCTGACACAGCTTAATGGAGCGTTCTTCATTCTGTTGGCTCTGGCTTATTTTTTTTCCCCTCTTAACTCATGGAATGGCTGCTCTTGCCTGATGTCTTCGTTATTTTCACTTGTTGTGAAACTTGCCCAGAGAAATCCCACCAGAGCAGACTTTCAGCCTTATATTTTGCTTTATTTTAGCATGTGAGCTCAAAGAAAACTTTCTCATTAAGCTGTTGACAGTTTAACTGTTGATAAAACCATGATAGTAGGTCTGGTTTTTAGTTGCTGCCCATACAAGGTGTTGGGATAGGCTGGCAAAGTTGCAGGTCAACATGTACCCTGGGGGTTTCCTGCAGAAGAATGAGGAGGCATTTGTTTCTAGAGCTCCTTGCCTTTTCCTGGAAAAGATGGGGAGTAAATCCTGGATTTGTTTGGGATTTCTTTTTCATGGACCTGAAGAAGATATTTGTGCATGTCCAGCCTGTTGGCTTCTGTCATTTTTGAGTTTCTGCGTCTGCATGTTCTTTGCCTCTGAAGCATATTTTGCCTTCGGTGAGCAGCTCTCTTTTTGAGAAGAGACCATGTAGCAGGAGAAATAGGAGACCTGGGAGGAAGCACATGATGCCTGCTTCTTGCCTTGCACTGAGATTCATGAGAAAAATACTCCCAAATCCATGGAACAGGATTAATCCCTTGCACCAGGCAGCAAAGGGAGGATATTGCCTAAGCTACGTTAGTGCTGAGTGTTGATCCTTTGGAGTTTCGAACCTTTGTGGAAAGTGCCAGTTTGGCATTAATGCTGTGATTGCTTCTTGCTTGTCTTCTGTGTGTAAGAAGATCTCATTAAATAATCAACCCCAAACCAACAGTGAGCAAGTACTGAGCAAGAGCCACAGATTGTGAATGGTCTGGCTTCCAGTCTTGTGCTTAGGTCATCTGTAACCATGCACAAGATATAAATAGGGAAGGGTGTTCTGTGGGAAGTACTGGGGGGTTTGTATCCATCTAACACCCTAGCTGTCCTGTATGTCACACACAGACAGTACTTATTGATGGGTGGCTCTAAACACAAGATTGGTCTCTTTCTATCCTTGGGACAGGTAGTTTTTCAGGTGCTGTATGTCTTGATTTTTACTTTATTTTTTTTCCCGGCACACTGATTTCTGGACCCTTTGCAGTGCTTCTCCTGCTGCTTTGGTTCCTCGTGCCAGCCAGGCTGTGGGTGTGACATGCCTAGTCCCAATCTGGTGCACGACCTGGTTCCCTGCCGGCGGGCTGTGCGTGTGTGCCTGGAGGGGCAAGCTGTTCTCCTTGCCTGGTGCCCTCACGTCTGCTCTCACAAACACTTCAGCAGGGGCAAAGCCTCATGTTAAAATTTAACATGGCGGACTTCATTCATTTTACAAGCTGAGGTTAAATCCTTGTGACTCCTACAAGCTGAAAAAACCTGTTTCTCAATCAGCTGAAACTCTTCTAATAGCCTTTTTTTTTTTTTCTTTGAACCAGTGATGGCTTCAAGTTCTGCTTAGAGCAGTGTTTTTCTTGGAAGTGGTGGGAGCATAAAAGAGCGTGGCAGGGACTAAACACCCGAGGTTTTATTCCAAACAAACCTCACGTTGTTTTAGCAAGCTCCCTACGTGCTCTGGGGTGTCCTGATGGTACAGTCTGTTTGCCGAGGTGGAGCAAGAACAGCTGGCACACAGCTGTATGCCTCCTCCTGGGAACGTGCCCCTCCTCCAGCGGGAATGGTGGAGGAAGGTGGCTGAAGTGTGCTCTGGCTCTTGTCTCCTAAGGGGTTTTCTCAGGGCTGTGAGTCCCCTGGGCAGTTGGGGGTAGATGCTCAAGTCACTGGAGAAGAATCCATGAGGGAGAACAATGTGTTGACTTCTACAAGCCTGTTAGGGCAGGGAGGGCAGGGAGGTGCCTAGGAAACAGAGAACGTGGCTGGGTTGTAAATCATGGCACTCTGATCCAAAATGTGTCTTGATGACTTGAAATATACAGTCTGGGAAACTTAAACTTCGTTTTGGTTTTCCAGTGAGTAGAAGAGGTGTGTACTCAGTAATTCAGTGCTGGAAGAAAGGCTTTGTGAGTAATAGAATGAGTTTGAGATATTGTTTATTTTGGGAGGAAGCAGAGGTACAAGCCAGACTCTACAGTGTGACTTTTACCTCTCTGGTTAATACTGTTTCTTTCATACGTGTATTTGGAAGAAATACCATCAAATGCCATCATTAACTTGGGGCCTGGCCTTGGATACTCACAAACTGTTTGTGGGTTTGATGTAGTCTGTCATCTGTTGGGGTAAGGACACTGCTGGGGGTGTCTGCAGGAGAGAACCACACCTTGTGACGTGTGTTTGGTTGCACAGGAGTCCGTAGGTCTGTTTATTTCTCTGTTCAATCTGCCCTCAACTTCTACCTTCTCTTCCTTCACCTTGTCTTTGCGGGGCGATTCAGTACTGGGCTGGAAGAGCTACTCCTGGTGTTCTGGATAGCGCCAGGAGATGTTTCTCCAAAGAGAGAATTGCAGTGCAGCTCTTTCCATTCTTTCCAAGTCCGAGTCTTTCTCACGCCCGTGTCCTCTCACCCGCAGGGAAGGCCTTTGACATCACATACGTGCGCCTGAAGTTCCACACGAGCCGGCCGGAGAGCTTTGCCATCTACAAGCGCACGCGGGAGGACGGCCCGTGGGTGCCCTACCAGTACTACAGCGGCTCCTGCGAGAGCACCTACCACAAAGTCAACCGCGGCTTCATCCGCACCGGGGAGGACGAGCAGCAGGCGCTCTGCACCGACGAGTTCAGCGACATCTCCCCCCTCACCGGGGGCAACGTGGCCTTCTCAACGCTGGAGGGGCGTCCCAGCGCCTACAACTTCGACAACAGCCCTGTGCTGCAGGTGTGTGAGCAGGGCCGAGGTGGGCGGGTGGGCTGAGCGGGCTGGTTTTATGTGTAGTCGTCGTGGATGGTGGCTTTGTGCCTGCTGGGCTGCACTGCAGCCCTTACTCTCGGTGAAAGGCCCTTGCACGGGTAGGTTGGGACAGACATTCCTAAGAGGCGCTTTTGAGCTCTCGACTCCATTGTTAGTAAGTTTGTGGTACAGGAAGCAAAACTGGTGGCACTAAGGTTGATTTGTCACTAGGCATCATGGAAGTGTTCAGAGGATGGATACAAATCTCTACCTGCTTAGAAAGCAGCTGTGGACATTTGTTTCAGATACAAGGACAGAGGAAGGTAAAGCCTCTGTTCAATTTATATTTGAGGCACCTTGTGTGTATATTTCGAGTAGAAAAAATTAAGAAATATGAGATTCTTCTAAACAAATGAAGCATTACAAGAATCCCTGACCTGTTCTCTTACATGTGTGTTGAAGCAGAGCTTCATTCAAGCAGAGCTTGATTTTATCCACAGAATTTTTCTCTTACAAGTGGCTTGGCAAGAGGGGTTTGGCTGAGTTTTTTTGTTGTTCACAGTGGTGGTTGGGCAGTGGGCAGGAACATACTGGAGCAGCAGTTTATCTGATTTACTTGCCACTTTCTGTATTCTGCTTGGTGACTTCCCCAACTTAAATTGTAACAAGGAGCTAAAGCCGTGGGATTTGCACCGTTGGGGCTCCTTGTCTTCCTTTCAGAGCTGTGTTTGCCACCACCTCCCTTTCCTCTTAGAGTAGCAGGAGCAGACTGAGATGTGAGCACCCAGCAGGCTCGGGGCTCGCCTGTCTAGTCCCCAGGCAGGAGAGCAGAATCTGGTGGGTCTCTCTTCTGCAAACAGAAATAAAGATTAATGGGAAAGGAAGAACTCCAGAAATGGAAAAGAACCAGTTTGGCCACCTCGTTCGTGCAGCCAACCCCTGCAGAACACCGTGTCTTATCGTTACGGTGAACATGGAGATTTCAACTTAGCGATGTGTGTAATTTTCTGATAGACTTCTCTATTATAGGAATAGAGACCTGACTGCCAGTTTCCTAAAGTTTGTACAAACCTCTGGTGTTGCTTTTCAGAACTGAAGCAAATGTGTCTTTTGTGCTTGGCATTTCCACATGTGTATTCCAGTGTTTGTAACTCGCTCAATCTTATCATAGTGGCTGAGCAGTGATGCAGCTGCAGCACAGTTGTACGTACAATTGTGTTTTTCTTGTGTTCTCCTCTTATGGTGTTTGAAGGAAAATGGCATTACAAAGCTGTAATAAAACCAGGGAGGTGCCAGTGAGAGTCATGGGCTGAAGCTGATGTGAAATTTGGGGGCAGGCTGCGTTTGCTGGCTGTTGCTGGAGGAAGGCAGGGCAATGTGTTGAAGATGCTGTGTAAATATTATGAAAAGCTCTTGTGTTGTGATCTGCCTGTCTGTTTGTCTTCCTCAGCCTTCCCCAGCCTCATTCATCTGTCTGTCTGTGACTTTCAGTCTGGTGCAGTGTGTCTGCAGGAGCACTGCAGGCAGGCAGATACATACAATTAGCAAGCTGGCATAATTGCCTGCACTGCACTTTTTGCTGGAGAGGTTGCCCACTGCTTCCCAGCTGAGAGCAGTCAGGATGTGAAGAGGCATTGGAAAGGGTATCCAGAGAGGAGTGGGGTCCAGGAAACTCACCTGAACCAAGAGGATACAGTGTAAGGCCTCTGGGGCAGGGACGTGTGACGCCCCGAGGTGCAGAGGGGGAAAGGATGAGGAAGGAAGGTGCTGATTGATAAATGGCTTCGTTAATAGAACTGCTAATGGCACAGCACTGCTGTGCTCTCCAGAGGGAGGTTTGATGTTTCCTCTGATGGGATTTCTGTCTGCTCTAGGAATGGGTGACAGCTACAGATATTAGAGTGACCCTCAATCGTCTGAACACATTTGGAGATGAAGTTTTCAATGACCCGAAAGTTCTCAAGTCTTACTACTATGCAATTTCTGACTTTGCTGTGGGTGGTAGGTGAGTAGACAATAAACTCTGTACTTACTTAAAGCTTTTGGTCAGGATTATTAGACTGCTTTAAAGATTCTGGTTATATTCACATGATACCATTAGGCTCTGGTCTTTATTGACTGTCCTAAACCAAAAATGCAGTAGAATGAATTTTATGTAGCTTGCAGATACTGTGCATAAGCTTTTGTGGCTGTAATTTCAGGGCTGACAGACACTGAATATTTTTTTTCCTTGATTAGATGAAATATTAAGTGATTTGGGAGGGTGGAGATTGAAAATAGTAACAAAAATATAAAACAAAAGAAGAAATTTTTTCCTGCCCTGCGCTTTGTGTGATTTTTTTTAATTGGTTTTAATTGTTTTCTGCCTGTATCTGTAGCTAGAAGAACAATAAGTAGAAAATCTCAATGTCTCTGCCTCACATTTGTTTTGGGAGCTATCTCCTGTGAAGATCTGGAGCGCTGTGTGACACAGCTGTGGTTGTCCATTCCTTTTGCCAAAGCCTACTGCAGAATGTTTAAACCTTAAGTAGTTGATGATAAAATGTTTTAATAAATAGAGCTGAGACCAGTGCAGTGTTTGGACTGTTTGCAGAGACCAGTCCTGAGCCTGGGATTTGGCCACGTGGGGATTTGTACTGGCTGTACCACCAGTCTTGGAGGTCCCTGGACTTCTGTTATTAGTCACCTCTGTGCTATTTAATTTCTTACTGATACCACAGTAGCCTACACCCAGCGAGCACACTGTGTTCTGGACTCTCACCAGGGAGAAGCTGTGCAAAATTTATTAACCTAAAGCCAACCAAATCTTTGCTTCTCCTACTCAGCTTACTCTGAAGACTGCAAAGGAATTGGTTAACTTTCTCCCATTTCTAAATGCCTACCTGGAGTGTGCTGCACCTCTTTGTTTTATAGAATGGTTTGGTTTGGAAGGGACCTTCAGAGACCATCCAGCCCCCATCTTGGGCAGGGACACCTTCCACTAGCCCAGGTTGCTCCAAGTCCCATCCAACCTGGTCTTGAACACTTCCAGGGATGGGGCAGCCAGAGTTCTTCTGGAAACCTCTGCCAGTGCCTCACCACCCTCATTGCAGAACATTCCTTCCTTATGTCCGATCTCAAACCACTCTCTTTGAGTTTAAAATTATTGCCCCTTGTCCCATCACTACAGGACCTAGTAAAAAGTCTCTCTCCGTCTTGTAAACCCCCTTCAGATACTGGAAGGCCTCCATAAGATTTCCCTGGAGTCTCCTTGTCTCGAGGCTGAACAACAGCGGTTGGGTTCTCACTTTTCTTGTGACCACCTACCTTTGAATTCATCTCAGACCTTCAGATCCAGTCTGTGTTTTGGGGGTTGCTCAGTGAGTGACCTGGATCCGTAGATTTTAAATACCTGTTCCTTGCCTCTTGTTGACCAGGTGCAAATGCAATGGGCACGCGAGCGAGTGCGTGAAGAACGAGCTTGGGAAGTTGGTCTGCAACTGCAAGCACAACACCTTTGGGGTGGACTGTGAAAAGTGCCTTCCTTTCTTCAACGACCGTCCATGGAGGAGAGCGACAGCAGAGAGTGCCAACGAGTGCCTGCGTACGTGTGGCCACCCTTCAGGGGACAGGCTGCAGGGGCTGTGTCCCCTGCCTCTGCTGGGGGACAGAGGCTGGCCCTGCATGGTTGGAGTTACCTCAGTTGCAGTCAGTCAGTGTTAAGCACAGTTAATGGGACTGTTAGTCATTCCAGTCCTATCCTGTAGGAGCTTTCCGGTAGATCCCTGGGAAGGGGCATCTCCTTTCTGGAGATGGATGGGAGCAACATTTAGGGAAGAGGTGTGCTGCAAAAATGTAGAGTCTTGTACTTCATAGGACCCACAGAAAAGAAATGTGTATTTAGTATGCTGGAGTATAACTGCCCTTCCAAAAGCTCCTCATTTAGCGTCTGCTGACTTGCCTTTGTACTTGGGTTATTGGTTTTTACAGTTAATTGTTAACTGTTGGTTGTCAACTGTTTCATCCCATTTCGAGGCTGTTGCAGCAGTTCTGGACTGAAAATGCAGCTCTCTGTCATGGAACACCAGTTTGCTTGGGTTTGTGTCCCAGACCACAGCTCCTGGTAGTTTACTTTATGGGGAAGCTTTTTCAGACAGAAAAGCTTTCTTCCTGTCTGACCTCTGTGTGTCTTGATCGGTCCCAGCTGTCTGGTCAAGACCTTGGTCTTCCCCTCGACAGGCTGGTGAAACTGTGTTGTCCTGCTGCCTAGACAGATGGGATTTGCAATCCAGGGGAGAAACTCTCCTTACAGCATGGAGTAGCCTCGCTGTTGCCTTCTCATGCTTGTTTGGATGATGGAGATTGGTGTTGCTGTGTGGGAGGGCAGCATTTTGGCTGCAAATGGCAGCCTGATGTGCGAGGGAATGGAGTAGGAAGTGCTGGTTTTCTTCTGGATGTAGATGAGAACCCTCTCGAGTTTGTTTCATCCTTACAGCCTCGTTCAGCCACCACAAAAACACACTTCTCCCTTTTTGTCCTTATGATGCACAAACGCCCCGGGGCTCGGGGATGGTTAAAAGCTCCTCTACGACTTAGCGCTGAGCTTTGCAGGGGTTTGTGCTGTCAGGGCTGGCCGGTCACTGACGGCACCTTGTCTTTGCAGCTTGTGACTGCAACGGGAGGTCCCAGGAGTGCTACTTCGACCCCGAGCTGTACCGCTCCACGGGCCACGGCGGCCACTGCCGGGGCTGCGCCGACAACACGGACGGGCCGCACTGCGAGCGCTGCAGGGACAGCTTCTACCGCCAGGGCAGCGACCAGGGCTGCCAGCCCTGCAGCTGCAACCCCGTGGGTAAGCACTGCCTGCTGCAGGCTTCCAAGGCACAAACCCCGCCTCTTCTTTTGGCTATTTCTTGCTTTATTTTTTTCCCCTCCATATATGAAGTGTTTGTTGTGTTGCATTTTGGTTTGAGTTATCCTCGGATCTAATTGGTGTTAGATGCTTCATCCCTGCAGCACTTAGTCCTTCAAATGTATTCCAAAGGTTTGTGGTTGGTTTTTTTTTTTCACTGTGTATGTGTTGCCGTGGATGCTCCCAGTACTAAAGAACTCATTTAAATTCTTAATAACGGAGATGATGTGAGTGGATATTTCTGGAAGTTGCTCATACTGAAGAATTGTAGTGAACTTTAGCTGCTGCATCAGTTTCTCCTACTGAGTATCCAGGCACTATAAATACAAACCAGTGAGACATTAAACACAAAAGGAGTGGGGGTGAGATAAAAAAAAAGTAAACTCAAAATATGTAGTTAAACTCCTTTTTTTTAAAAAAAAAAAAGAAGGTGGGGGGGAGTTCTGGCAGGAGAACAAATCTTTTGTTGTCAAGGGAACCACTTGACCTGTAAGGAGTGATCCCATAACTACACCAGCCCACAGCAAGTAAGGGGGAAGGAGAGAAAAGGGTAACACATAGTAAGGTATGATGTGAGGTTTCAAAATAGAGGAGCTGGAATAAGTAATTGCTTGCAGCATGCCCTAAAAGCAGCCAGGGAGAGGTCTGCCAGGGTGCATCTCCTATCTAATTTGGTCAGAGAGTCGTACAGTTGTGAAATTTTTGACCAATAAAGGCCCTTTCTTCTTCTGTTTGCTCTCCCAGGTCATGTCAGACCTTATTTTAAGATGGGTGAGGGTTGGTGTCAGCTGAGACAGTCGAGAAGATACAGGGAGGTGACCTCTCAGGTCTTTAGGGACAGCTTTCAAAGGGCTTTATAAGTTAGCCATCAGCTTGTATCCCGTGGCACATTGGCACCCAGGGTGTATTTGAATCCCCTGGATATGTTTAGATTGCTATTTTTTGTCTGAGTGCTGTTTTTTCCTAAATAATCCTAAGTGGGACTGCAAAGGAGATTTGAACTTTGGCTGTATATGGTAAAGGTTTTGTGAGTTCTTCTGTCCTGTCCAACTTAATCATCTTATAAGTCTTCACTTTGCTATAATCTTCTGGTGTGGATTGAAGTGGAAACAAGCAACTATTTCTGTATATTAAAACATTTTTCTCCAGGTAGTTAACACTTGGAGTGCTGACAGCTCCAAGGCTGCCAGCTACAGGGATGCTTGGAAGAAAGCATTTTGTCCACTGTGGATTAAAGAAACCTGCTACTGCTTTTTGTGCAAGTCCACTTGGACAAAGCAGTACTGAGGAAGGTGTCTTTCCAAAATGAGAGTTTTGCTCAAGAGTGTGTTAGGGTTCATGGTGGCAGATGCAGCTTCACTCTGAGGAGGCAATTTAGTCTTTAAATCCAACTTGGGAATTGAGGGAGGAAATTGGAGCATGAAAGGAAGAGGTCAGGATATCCCCTGGCAAAGGGGAGATGGTCATTAGGGAGAACACAAGGAATTTGGGGAATAAAATATCGGAAATGGTGTGTTGCAGGATAAAACAGGCATGGAACTAGAGGCATGCAAAGGTAACAGTGAGGATGGAGCAGGAATAAGGATGAGAATGCAATTTGAAGTTAAAATTATAGTTATATATTAGAAGGCTGGTTAGTAGGAATAAAAGGCTGAGTATAGTTTGGGAAAACTAGATAACAATTCATTTGTCTAGGGGTGCCAGGGGAAAAATCCCTGTGAACTAGGGGCAGCCTTTAGGAAAGCAGTGACTCGTCAGCTTGAAGCTTCCCACTTTCTTCTCCCATATTCCTTGCCCGTTTTGTGAAGTTTCAGAGCTTGCAGGCTGATAGGGCTGTGTGTGTGTGCTGAGGTGCCTGTCCCTGCTGTCCCCGCAGGCTCCCTCAGCACACAGTGTGACAGCTACGGCCAGTGCAGCTGCAAGCCCGGCGTGATGGGGGACAAGTGTGACCGCTGCCAGCCGGGCTTCCACTCCCTCTCCGAAGCTGGGTGCAGGTAAGGGGGACTGCAGCTCTCTAAAATAGACCTGGACTCTTTTGAAAGCTTTCTCTGTGGCTCCTAATGAGTTGTCCTCTCTCCTGACTCTGGCAGGCCCTGCTCTTGCAATCCAGCTGGCAGCACAGGGGAATGCAATGTGGAGACGGGGCGGTGTGCGTGCAAGGACAACGTGGAAGGCTTCCACTGTGAGAGGTGAGTTTCTCCTCCCGTGGCTTTGTTTCAAGAATGAGAAACATTCGAGCGATGACCTGGGGTCAAGCGTCAGGGAAATGAGTTCTCTTTCCTTCATGTCTTCAGATGCAAACCTGGATTTTTCCATCTGGATTCCTCCAATCCAAGGGGCTGTACCCCCTGCTTCTGTTTTGGACACTCCTCAGTCTGCACCAGCGCTGTGGGCTACAGTATCTACAGCATCACCTCCAACTTCCAGTTTGGTAAAATTGCCTTTCTTTGTATCTCAGGTTGGGCTGTGGACTCAAGTAAGAAGCTATTAAAAAAACCCCAACTCCTTCCTTTCAAATCCTGGGCAAGCAGGTCTAGGATTCCTCCTTTGGAAGTGCTGAAGCTACGTGGAGCTTCCATGTCTGCTGCTTGTTTGTTCAGCTAGTATGAATTCACAACTCTGGCTTTGGGCAGTTATTGTACACCAGGCAGGTGCAAGTGGGAATTGCAAATACAAAGCTTTTCTAGCTTGAGAGGTGTGCTGGCAAGGGAGCATTTCCTCAGGTTTTGAACCAAATCAGGAGTTTCTGATGGAAAGGATTAAAATCACTTCAGATTTGGAGTTTAAGTGGCTCTGAATAAAACACAGTTGTGTTTCCAATGGGTCTGTAAGCTCAGGAAAAACCTTTTTTTTTTCATGCAGTCAGTTTCCTGTGTATGCATGTTTTCATGCTGCGTAGTCTGAAAAGAACATCTTTTTAATTAAAATTCCACTGGAGAACAGTTCATTCAAAGGCTGCAACTCTCAACAAGTCGTAGGGGACTGCAGGTTTTTCCGTCCCTGTTTAAGCTCTTTAGAAAATAAGGTTTTGAACAAGTAGTCGTCACAGGGCTCAAAGTTCAGAGGCTTCAAGTCAGCACTGGGGTTAGGGGCTTAAATTGGAAATGTGGTGTTTGTTATCTAAGTTCTTCTGCACAACTGCTTTCTGCAGCCTGTCAGTGCCTGTGCACAGACTGTAGAGTAACTAATATACAAACAGAGTGACATGGAAAGTGTGTGCAAAGCCACATCTTCCAAGGGTGTTAATTCTGGCACATCTGTTTTTTCAGGAGAGGATGAGTGGCGTGCTGAGCAGCGTGATGGCTCGGAAGTCTTGCTGCAGTGGAGTGCAGAGACCCGGGATATCTCTGTGATCTCGGACACCTACTTCCCCATGTATTTCGTTGCTCCAGGTAGGTCATTCCAGAAGTGTGGCTTTCTGTGCTGCTTGTGCCCCTTTACGTTCCATCCCCTAACTGTAAGGGATTTCTTATCCTTTCAGGCAAGTTCTTGGGCAACCAGGTTTTGAGTTACGGGCAAAACCTGACCTTCTCCTTCCGCGTGGACAGACGGGACACGCGGCTCTCCGCGGAGGACCTGGTGCTGGAAGGGGCCGGGCTGAGAGTGTCGGTGCCACTCATTGCCCAGGGCAACTCTTACCCCAGTGAGAGTGCACAGACCTACACCTTCAGGTACGGTGGGGGCAGCCAGGGCTGAGCTTGGGGTGCCCCTGGCCTCTGAGCTCTTGAGGAAACCAGGATCATTAATTTTAGCTCGGAGGAGGGTTCTTATCAGGTTGATTTTCACTCGCTGTCTGGCAGCGTTGTGTAAGCACATGCAGATGATGTTGCAACAGCATTCCGCCTTTGGAAAGGGGGCTTTGAAAGGGTGCAGCTGTTAACATCCGAAAGCTGTGCTGATGATGCATGGCCCTTCTCCCTAGGCTCCACGAGGCTACAGATTACCCATGGAGGCCTGCTCTAACGGCATTTGAGTTCCAGAAGCTTCTCCACAACTTGACTTCCATCAAGATCCGTGGGACATACAGCGAGAGAAGTGAGTCGCTGAGCAGAACGCCGCAGAAGAGGGGAGGGGGCAGACTCATGGGTCTGCTGCTTGGGTTACTTCATTGTGGGGCTGTAAATAGCTGTGGTAGCTTATTTGGCAAAGCTTTGTGCCAATGGATTTTCACTTGGTCTTCCTGCGTAACAGCTTCTCCCAGGCCTCATGAAGAGGATATGGGGAAGGAAAGTTGCTGTCTTTGAGGGTCTGGAAGCTCAACACTCATCACCTCCTGATTCTTTGCTTCTAAACATGGGGATTGTGCTGTGTTGCATGGCCACTGTCTTCCAGATTGATAAAAATACATACTACAGAGACCTGAAGGACGTGGTAGGAGAGACGTAGGGAGTTTACAACACTTGTCCACAGTTTTTGCTACACTAGGAATGGTTACATCCACCCTGTTTCCAGGTCTTACCTTGACATGGCAGATGGGAAGGATGGGGTCTTGAAAGTGCTGCCAGTGCAGAACTTAAGTGAAAGCTCCTCATAATGCGGGTTTATTAGAAGTCAGACATTAATTAGGAGCAAAAATGTGTCCTTGGGTGGTGTTGAGTGTCAAAGAATTTTCAGAAAGATGCAAGGGGTGAATTTGCATTTGGAGAAGGCTGGAAAGCTGCAAATGTTTTCAGTAGAGGTGGCTTGTAAAGAGGAATGTGGAGTTGTGAAATGGAGGGGAGGAAAGGTGTGGAGCAAACCATCCTGAGTGCTGTAGCCACTGCTAATATGAGGGAGCTGAGGCTCCCTCAGTGCACTGGAGTTGCTGCAGTGGTACAAACACAGTGGTATAAGTTAAAAGCCAGCTATGTTGTGTCTGGGCTCTGTTTTGCCCCAGGGAAAGGGCTGGGAGAAGAGGGGGGAAGCACTGAAATGCCAGCGGAAGGAATGGCTAGAGAGGAATAGCTGAAGAGTTTGCCCCGAGGCACGGTTTGCAGACAGTGTATTAAAATTGCTGGAGAGGTGGTCTGTCCTGTCTTGAAAGACAGGAATTGGTTCTCGTATTTGATGTGGAAATGTAACCCATACCCATGTAAAATATAACTGAAACTGACTGTTCTCACTCACCTGCTCTTCTCAGCATCCTTCTCTGTTATTCTCATCTTTCCTGCTCTGCACGTGCCTTTCATGAGCTCTGATGAAGCTTTTCTTATATGTCTAAATCTTCCTGGAGGATTTTGCTTCTTGATTCCCCTCACCACCTGCGAGCACCCACCTGTCTATCCTTTGTACCATTCAGAGTGTTTTGGGAAGTGATTACAAAGAGTTTCCCCCTCGGTGCTTTCTAGGTGCCGGTCACCTGGACGACGTCACCATCACAAGCGCTCGCCCTGGACCTGGCGTGCCCGTGGCCTGGGTGGAGAGCTGCTCCTGCCCCGTGGGATACGAGGGGCAGTTCTGTGAGCGCTGCACCTCCGGGCACCGGCGAGAGACCCCGAGCCTGGGGCCCTACAGCCCCTGCGTGCCCTGCACGTGCAACGGGCACAGCGAGACGTGCGATCCCGAGACAGGTGAGAGGGCCGGCGAAACGGGGAGGGTGATTCTTCCTTTCTAGGTTGGACAAGGAAGCAAAACCCATGTCCCTCTCTATTCCAGGCGTGTGCAATTGCAGGGATAACACGGCGGGGTCTCACTGTGAGAAGTGCAGTGACGGGTATTACGGCGATGCGACGGCGGGCACAGCCGCGGACTGCCGGCCCTGCCCCTGCCCGGGCAGCTCCAGCTGTGCCATCGTGCCCCGCACCAAGGAGGTTGTGTGCACCAGCTGCCAGGCTGGCACTACAGGTGTGTTCCTACGCAAAAAGTCATCTTCTACATCCACGTGCTTGTGGAAACGTGTCTCCTGCCAGTTCTGGGAGTCTGATCCACAATGTGAAAGCTGCTGTGTCTTCTGATTCCAATCCTTCTCCCTTCCTCAGCCCTGTTTTCTGTCCTGTGTGAGGCTCAGGGCTTCCCATGTTCCTTGTGCTTGTCTCTCGAGAACAAGAGAGCAACAAAGGCTTGATCTGTGCAAAGTCTGACCATTTCTATGCTATGTAGGTGAGCCATGCTGGCTTCTAATAGAACTCTGGTAATTGTATGGTGTTGGGCAGAAAATAGATTTAAAGGAGCCAGGGAGGTGGGTCAGACTGAAATAAAAATAGAAGATGCAGTTTGCCAGTCAGGGAGGCACCACAGGATGCTTCCTAGGAAAAGCAGGAAGGCTGCAGTGACTCACAAACACTGCCCAAAAAAATATAAGATCAAACGAGTGCTCAGCAGTTTTAATGAGAAATATATGAACGGATAGAGATCTTTTTTTCAAAGCAATAAGCTGTGAAGTCCAAGCATGCAGCTGAGTTGTTAAGCAGTTGTTTTGTTCTGCCTGCAAACAACCTTAGGATGGCTGGCAGCCTCCTCCCTGCTTCTCTGCTGATTTTATGCTTGGCATAGCAGAGTCCAAAGTACAGAATACCTGTAAATGCTTGACATGCTTAGAAAACCCCTGACCAAGCAGCTCATGGAGGTTCCCATGGGTGCCACTGCATCGTGAACCAAAGAGGAGTCCAGGGGCCCAGGTTCCTGCAGCTCAGGTGTGTCTGTACAAGCTCGTATTTACTTGTAACTGTGTGCACAGGAGCTCCACCTGTGTCATGCCACCTTTCTGGGATGTGAGGGAAAAGAGGGTTTGTATGCAAGAACTGCCTAACAAACGGAATTTATAGCTGGCTGGGGAGGTCAGATCTGCAGTAAGTGTAGGGAGCTGCTGAGTTGGATGCTTCAGTGGCTGCCCGTGGAGGTTTGGCACATCTCTGGCAGTGGAGCTTCCTGGAGCAGTGATGCCCCATGGAGCTCTACCTGTTTGGAACTCTTAAATTTACAACAAATTACAGCACATAGGTTTGGCTTAAATGGATATTAGGAAGAAATTTTTTACACAGAGAGTGATCAGACATTGGAATGGGCTGCCCGGGGAGGTGGTGGATTCACCGTCCCTGGAGGTTTTTAAGATGAGACTGGATGTGGCATCAGTGCCATGGTCTGGGAACCACAGTGGGGTTGGATCAAGATTGGACTTGATCAGAGGTCTTTTCCAACCCGGTTGATTCTATGATAGGAGGGAAAGGAGGAGTGGAAATGATTCATAATGCAAAGTTCCAGTGAAAAAGCATCTTGAATTTAGACATGGGGAGGGATTTGTGTCTGACCCCAATAGGAGGATGAAAGTGCAGGAAGCTGGAAAGTTTTGTTTTCAGAAGGGACTGCAAAGGACATCCTGTGTGAGGTGGCAGCAAAGGGCTTTCTGCTGCAGCACCTGAGTGTGTGTTGTGTCCCAGGCAAGAGGTGCGAGCTGTGTGACGACGCCTATTTTGGGGACCCGCTGGGCGAGAACGGCGCTGTGAGGCCCTGCCGCCTGTGCCAGTGCAACGACAACATCGATCCCAACGCCGTGGGGAACTGCGACCGCCAGACCGGGGAGTGCCTCAAGTGCATCCACAACACCGCCGGCTTCTACTGCGACCGCTGCAAGGACGGCTTCTTCGGGAACCCGCTGGCCCCCGACCCCGCCGACAAGTGCAGAGGTCAGAGCTGGTTCCTCGTGCGTTTTACGATGGTTTTGTCCCCAGAGAGATGCTGTTAGGACACAACGTCAGGCTGTTGCTTGTGCCCGTCAGCAGCGATGTGTGATAGTGGTTTGATGGTTCAAACTTGTTAAAATCTTTGTATTTTTGGGCACTTACTGCCACTGAGGCAAAAGCACTGTGCGATGCAGACTGCTGGCTGTGGTTTGGATCCCGGCCTGTTTAGGGACCGGTGAGTACCAACACCACAAGGGACTTCTAACTTGGTGCGTGTTTCTCCATCCTTTCTATTTTTGCAGCTTGTCACTGCAATCCCTATGGCACTGTGAATCAGCAGACGAGCTGCAATCAAGTGACTGGGCAGTGCGAGTGCCTGTCCCACGTCACCGGGAGGGACTGCAGTGCCTGTGAGCCTGGATTCTTCAACCTCCAGAGCGGACGTGGCTGTGAGAGGTGATGTTTACCTTGGCTTGGGGCAAAGAGCCTGGTTTTGGAAGATCAGGGCTTACCTTGGGCATGAATGTGATGTTTGTCACAAGTAAATGCTGTGCCTCGATGCTGCTGCAGGTGGGGAAGAGCAGCGGTCAAGGAGTGGCTATTAACGCTGTGCAAAAAGCCTGACTTATAAATAGCTTTATAAAGAGCTCTAAATCAAGGTTTTAAATAGAAAACTGCCACATGACTGTGTGATTGTAGCAGGAGCTCATGGGTTCCTTTTTTAGTGCAGGCAGCAAGTGACCTTGCACAGTTCAAAGGCTCAGTGCCTCGCCTGCTGTAGCTGCACAGCAAGAAAAGCAACTTTGGGCAAAGGCAAACATTGCGCTGCGCCCTTCAGGGAGGCACTTCACCCCCGTGTGCCTTCTGTGCCATGTCTGATGTGTGTCTGCCTCTCCCAGGTGCAACTGCCACGCGCTGGGCTCGACCAACGGGCAGTGTGACATCCGGAGCGGGCAGTGCGAGTGCCAGCCGGGCGTCGCCGGCCAGCACTGCGACCGCTGCGAGGGCAACCACTTCGGCTTTGGCTCCGAGGGCTGCAAACGTGAGTCTGAGAGGCCAGAGCGAGGCAGATGGGAAGGGTGTTGCACACGCAGCCTTCCCGTTGCTTTCGTCCTGTCCCTGGGAAGGTCCTTTCTCACCGCGCTCTTCATCACAGAAGTTGGTGCTTTTATGTGGGCACTCTGCATGGTGAAATTTGATCTCCGTGCTACAGACTTGGATAACTTTCCCTTATCCAACTTATTAGATATCCACCACACTTATTAGATATCCACCTTACTTATGAGATATCCAACCTTCTTGTTAGATATCCACCTTACTTATGAGATATCCACCTTACTTATGAGACACCCACCACACTTGTGAGACACCCAACCACACTTGTGAGACACCCAACCAC